>NC_056735.1:1607895523-1608148023 GCF_019279795.1 Protopterus annectens | reverse complement strand
TTCAGGGATGTTTCTGGACATTTTTTCAATAAAGAGATAACTGTTTTCTTTCCTATGAACCTGCCTGTGTGACTATAAAGTCAGATGTACATGCTTTTGGACTGATCTGGAATGAAAATCACTCCTTTTTTATAATAACCTAGGGTTATTATTTACAGGTCTCACACCTGTAATCCTTCATTTGTTTGTATTCATATTCAGATATGACATTTATCTAGCTAAATACCTTCCAACACTGGGATTAGATAAAACATCATCACAAAATGCTAGTAGATTGTCTGTGAGCCTCAAAATAACATGATTGGCATGATGCAAGCTTATTTCAGAACCTGAGAAAGGAAGACTTGGGTTTACTGACCTACACAGGCATGCTAAGGCTGCTTCAGAACAATCTTTCAATGTTAAATCATTCCCCCATCCCATCTGGGTTTTACTCAGGTTAATGTTCATTTCCAATTTCTTATTCTATGACTGCAGCATGGTCAGAACTCTGGATGCTTGAGAAATGCATTCAGTCAGAGCTTTGTGGTTTTGACAAATTTACACCTGATTGGGTTTTTTCCCCAAAAGAATTTGGTGTGATTTGAATTAACATATGGAAAAGAGCACAGTTCAGGGGTAGAACTGACTATACAAAGGTATCGTTTTGATCTGGCTTGCATAAAAGTTCCAACTGTGTTTTACATCTCCTTTACCCAAGCATAAGGCTAACATGCAGGATGGCAATCTCTTATTGTGGCAATTTGTTCAACTGAGACATTTATGTCACACAACTCCCATACTAGAGCTTTGCCTTTTAGGATTTCTTAGATAGTAGCTCAGATTATTTTGTTGATGGGAATTCTCTCACAATTGCATAACACTGCTGTAATATTTTTGAACAATTCAGTAATACCAGAAGCAAGTGAGAACACCATATATAAGCATATGTGATCCATTCTGAATAGGAGTTAATCTTGAACACGTGGACAATTGTCAGGCAAATACCAGTACTGGAATGCACATATTTTAAACATTGCCCTTTCTAGCAGCACTCACCCAAGAGGGTGAAAGCTGGAAGTGTAACTGGTCTAAGGTGAAATGTTTTCCTTTACACAGGCTTACTCTCCTAGTGGGGCTGTATAGGTCTGAGTATGGTCTGCTGTATCTTATACCCTGCCAATGCCTAGTCTACCCATGTCTACCCATGATAGATGTGAAGTTTTGCCTGCCATGGTTATGTCCTCCCCATCTTCCCCACAGTAAACAATTAATTTACTGCCTTGATCAAGCCTTCTTAACTATTACAGCATTACTATTTATTTTGGTTTTGGAAGCAGACATCTGTTGAGCTTACCATAAAAATCTATCAGACTAATGATAGTATTGGACAGTGACTATTTTTGTATTTTGTTGGTATAATTAGAAGTAAGTAGCTTTCTTTGTCTGCTAAATATAGTTATTATTATTATAATGATTTTCTAAAATATTACCTATCTTGTCTCACACTGATAATGCTGGTTAATAAACTTTATTTAAAAACAAATAAATAGACAAGCATTATCTCTATTATGAGAATATAAGAGAATAAGCGAAAGTAGCTCCAATTGAAGAGAAGATGAAGGATAACATATTATTGTGGTTTGGACATGTGCAGAAAGGCAGAAGACAATCTAGTAAAGAAGATTTGGGACAGACAGGAAGAAGGCAAGAGGAAACAAAGGAGTCCAGCAAAGAGATGATTAGATTTGTGTGAGAACAGACCTGTGACAGTCACGCATGAGTGTTTAAGAAGGCAGGAGTGTGCCACTGAATAGGGAGAGATGACAGCTGACACACCACCCTGACCCCCTGTACAAAATGGATAAAAGGGGATTAATGATGATGACAATCTCTATATTATACTTGTCAAATATCCGTAAACAAAATTTTGAGTAAGATTAAAGTATAATACAAACAAGCTGTGAACAAGACACCATAATGCCATTTCATACATATTTTTAACAAGCTGATGGCACTTCACTTATTTATTCTGTAGTGTTTCAATTTTAGGCAAATACTAAGCTATGAGCTTGGAGACTACTACAAGCCTAGCCAATAATCAGAGATTAGAATCAAACCATGAACTTTGTATCCATGAGGAAAAAAAAAGCCTTAACCATTATGCTAAACCCTTTTCCTTTTATTAAAGGAACTTAGACCTCAGTCTCTATTTATCCATAACACAGGCCACAAAGGTATGAGTAAAGGCAATATATGCAGACACATCACAGTATCCAATTTACAGGCATGATTTTGGGCAGAGAGTCCATACCACAGTACCTGAAGAAAATCCACATAGATATGGGGTGAACATACACCCCAAGATTTAAGAAAATCCATGTAGGCATAGTGTTTTGCCTACATGGACTGTTACTATCTCTGTGTACATGGTTCCATCTCAGCAGTGTGCCATGCATATTAATCATGGTGCATTGCTGAGGGAGAGCTGTGGAACATGGTTATTGAATCAGTGGAGGGAGTGTGGTGCTAACTTTGTCCACAGATGAGCAACACACTCCTTGCACTGTCCAAACACATTATATCAGTGTAATGCAATATTTTTTTATATACAAAAAGCAGGTTTGTGCACCGTGGCTTGGAGAGCAGTAACAGACATGTGCCAGATATCCTAAAAATAGAAACCGGATGTATTTAATTAGTCATGAAAAGGTCAAGTTTAATCATAGTTGAGTTGGTTTGAGTGGTGCGGCGTGGTGCTCAGCAGTGATTAACCGTAACTGAGAGGTATATGTAAAAGTATAGCAGGATTTCACACATCCATGTAGCCAAATGGGTAGAGTAACAGCCTTATGTGCAGTTGGTACAGGGTTTGAATACACTGAAGGGTTATTAAGCATTTATTTTCCAAATACAAATTATTCTCATTATTTTTAAATCCTGATATGCTGTCCTTAACTAAGCTCTGTTAAGACCTGCTAAGCCATGCTAAGCACTGCTTAAATAAGATATGTTTTAGCACTGCGTGGCACTGCTTGGCACCATGCACCTGTGCTTAGCTGGTTTGTGCACTGCTAAGCATTGCCAGTTTAAGCACTGCTGAGTTGAGCTGCACTGGTTTGTGAGGTGCTAAGTGATGTGCCACACTTTTAAATATTGCCCAATGGCATTAAAGGGGAGGAAAACAGGCTATATTTAGCTCAGTAGGTGGGAATACTGCAGAATCCATTGGAGTTTGACCTGTGAGGATACTATGGCAGGTGTTGAAGAGGGTGCATGCTTCCAAGTGCAGCGTATAAGCATTCTGGAGTCCAGGATCATCTAGTTAAAAACCATGCAGACTGGCTGATGCAAGGAAACTACCAGGGCTCAGAGTGCAAGGTGGAGGTCTGGGAACAGCTGGCAAGGGACCTCACCAGTGTAACAGGTATCCTCTGCACAGGTGAGCAGGTACTTCTCCACCATGACAATCTGAAAAGACACAAGGGGCTCTCTTGGACACCTGGGTCCAAGAATTCCAGGCAGGGAATGTCCCACATGTATGTAAGTACATTTATCTTTGTTTCATCAACATCTATTCTTGAATGTCTGCTAAACTGGAATGCATAATAGTGTGCTTTTCTCCCAACAGCTGCAAAGAAGAGGGCTCGCAACACTGAGGCACATGCAGGGTGCTTGGCTAGGTTGCACCGTGAGTGTGGTGAGTATGGCTGTATCTTGCAAGCTATAGTCATATAAGCAAGAAAGAGTAAAGTATTAACTGCCATTAGGTATATACAGTTTTAATTGTATTGCAATGAATGTGGTCTTAGACCTGGACTGCAATAAGTGAATACTGCCAAATGCAGTGCCATAGGTAGGGAAGAGTAAAGCATTGGCATTTTAAAGTAAATGAAATTAAGTTTCCAGTGCAATAACTGTAGAATTACAGTGGTATTGCAACACCTGCATTACAACTAGTGCTGTGCAATAAAAACATGAAATTATAGCAGTAACTGCATGAAGGTCCCAGTAATACAGCTGTGTTGTTCAATATGTGTGTAATTAGGGCTGTTTTGCATTAAATCGATTATGACTGTTCTACAAGAAAAACACAAAACAATACCAGTACCTGCCTCAAGGTACATCTCATAAAGAGTGTTGTGCAATAAGTGTAGATTCAGACCCGTTTTACAAGAAACCCAATCTGCAATAGCACATGAAGCTATAGCAATAACACCCAATGTATATTGTGCATATCAGGATTGTCTTGTTTTAACTATTGCATTTCAGCTATGTGTATTCAGGCTCTGAGGTACTGTGCTGCAGACAAGTATAACAGTGTAATAGCTGTTGATTGCATATATACTGTCTGCAAATGTATACGGGTGAGGTAGCCAACCCAATAATCTGATATGGTTTGTGGACTTTACAGATATTTCCACCCACTAACAATATCTTGTGTACACTTGCAATCTATGTAGTAATGTATAGGTTACTTAGTATCTCTGTTATGCAAGAATTTCATGCATGTGTGTGGAGCAACTGTCACTACACTTTAGTATAAAACTGTATTACTATTACAGGTCTTATTTTGTTTCCAGGTGAGCTCTAGGCAAATATCAGTCAGTCACTAATCAGCAGAGACTCAGCAGCTCAGTTTGTTAAATGCTCTGTATTAAGTACATTTTGGCACACACAGATCAGGGTTTGAATCCAGCAGCATGTAGTAATAAATATAACTGAAATAGTTATGCAATAATGACAGATTTTCTCTCCACAGGAACTATAGGTAAATGGGTGATGTAGCTCAAATTATGTGTATATAATTCCTCAGTACCAGTCATGGTAATACTGCATAAAATAAAGGAAAAAAGTAAAAGTTTTAATAAAATAATAAAGAAATAAAATGTGTAATCTTGGTATGGTGGTATGCCTGGAGTGTCTCTGAAGTGTTGCTGTAGTCGATTAAGACATCTGATGTACATGTCCTCTGCAGTCACTGCTATTGGTTTTTATCCCCATGCATGACAAAATAGTATAGTGTCAGCCACATATTGATAACATATATCTTCTCTTATCAGGACCTACAGATAAATGGTTGAGGTAGCTCATATGATGTGTAAATAATTGTGTGTACAGATGTCACAGACTGTTAAACTCAGTACCAGGCATGTGATAATACTGCATAAAATAAAGGAAATAAGTATAAGTTTTAATAAAATACAATAAAGAAATAAAATGTGTAATCTTGGTATGGCTGTATGCCTGGAGTGTCTCTGAAATGTTGCTGCAGTCAATTAAGACATCTGATATACATGTCCTCTGTAGTCACTGCTATTGGTTTTTAGCCCCATGCATGCCAAAAATAGAATAGCATCAGTCACGTATTGATAACAGATATCATTCTCTCCGCATGACCGACAGGTAAATGGTTGAGGTAGTGCATATGATGTGTAAATAATTGTGTGTGCAGATGTCACAGGCTGTTAAAGTCAGTACCAGGCATGTGATAATACTGCATAAAATAAAGAAAATAAGTACAAGTTTTAATAAAATAAAATAAAGAAATAAAATGTGTATTCTTGGTATGGCTGTATGCCTGGAGTGACTGTGAAATGTTGCTGCAGTCAATTAAGACATCTGATGTACATGTTCTCTGCAGTCACTGCTATCGGTAATTATCCCCATGAGTGCCAAGCAAGGCATGATAGTTGTTTACTCTCTGTACCATACACATAATGTCTCTCAAGTGTCACACTGCCATGGAATGTAATTACTGTTGTATAATCCCTCTGTCATCGATGTGTCACTGACATGATTTATGTCAATAGCAAAGTAACAGTACATCAGCCCACAGTACACCTTGGTAGTTATATAGGTCCACCTGATATGCAAATGTTCTGTGTAGTTGTGTACCTGCAGGTGTTAATGCTTGGTCCATACTGTCCCATGTGGATAGCTTGAGAGGCATGTACTTGCTACAGCAGCTACAGGGTGCTTATACACATAAAGAAAGGACAGACCTGTAGAGTAGATAGTAGTACTGTTGTCAACTATATAGCTTGTAATGGTATTAATAGACTGTATTCCTCTCACTCCTCACCTCTTATCTTCATATATATTTATTATTGTTATTCATTGGTTATGGTTTACTATTTACATATGTTCTGCAATAAACATTATTTTGGGAATGTGTTTTATTATTGTTATGTATTACCATGGTTGCATATTAATGTAATCTTGTTGAATTACCTATGTTGTTGGCCTTATGCCATAAATGTTACTGGCATGCTGTTAATATACTGACTGTTACATTATTTATTGTTGTGTTCCTTATAATATGCATTGAAATGTGATTGAGTTATTTCCAATATTCTGGCATGTTTTTATTACTAACAAAATGTTTTGTTCATAACTAACCTATACACATTGTTATACCACTATCTCCACAGCACAACAGGGTAGGTCAGTTCCTGCTGATCCACCTACCCCACCTCAGGCAGCCATGGCACCGGGTACCAGAACAGCCGGGATCCAGGCTTGTGGTGACCCCTTTGCTGGCCCTGCACCACCTTCAGGTAGAACTGCCTCAGGGGACAGGACCCATCCCACCACCTGGGAGTGGTGGTGAAGGGGTGGAAGTGACCCAAGATCAATGACCAGCTATGGCATGTAGCATTGTTCATAAAAGCTATGAACAATGCTTGCACCGGATTGAGGGCAGACTTGACAACCTGGTGGGGCCTCGTGGCCCTGGCGCACAGCCTGCAACACAGCCACTTTTAGGGCAGTGAAGGAGCAATGTTGATTGCCCATGAGTGAGGATCTCAGTTATGCTGCTGCCATCTGGATGCACGTGCTTCTCAGATTCCAAAACACCCTTCCTGTCCCAAGTGTTTACCCCCTCATGTGCCACACCACCACTGTACACAGTCTTGTCTGTCTTGTCTGTCTGCAATTGCATCCTCTCTTACCTAACTTACCTCCCCACAAGTACCTACAACCCTTCCTCAACATTCCACTCTCTCTTAAAAAAAAAATAAAAAATTCACCCCATACGTAGCTTTCCATTTCGTACGCGCTCACTGTACACCATTAATTTGGTCCAATTGGCTTGACAGCACATTTATTTTGCCTCACCCCTCTCTCTGGGGTTTGAGAGTCCAAATTCATCTACAAATTCTACCAAACTGCACAGCAGTTGCTGTACAAGAAATGGAAAGCTATAGTCTTTTCCTACACCCTTCCTGCACATCCCTACCTGCCTTTCTTTATGTTTTACCCCTGCTTGGTCCCATTTCACCACTTTCTTATCATCCCTTTTTCTTTTCTTTATGTTTTTTAGTGTGGGTTTGCGCAAAGCGTGCTGCACAATGTTTGCATTCCGCAAACCCATGCAAACCCGCTTAAAAGTGCTTTAAAGTACCTTAATGGTCTTATGTGTTTCTGATAGTGTTAGACATATCTACAAAATAATCAGCCCTGCCACATCTCAAACCCAGGGCCCCTGTCAACTACAGCATAGTGCATTAGCCCACTAGGCCACTCAGCTCTTAATTGAAGCAGGTGTTTCCAGCAAAATATACTGATTGCCACTGACAGACTGCAAGTACATCTAATGGGAAAAATGGGAGTGTCCCTGGGACTCTGATGCAAAAAGTACACCAGCACACAGCCAAATGAATAATAATGGCTGTATGTGAGGCCTGGGGTAGCAGGTAAATGTACCCTTTTATTAGCAACATCTTTAAACACACCTGCTAAGGCAGTGATGGCAAAGTACGTGTGTGCAACTGGGACCCTGCTACACAACAATGGCCTTTGAAAGCAATGCACATAATGATGGATGCAGATGTGTGCCACAGACTGTATGTATGCACATATATCTTGCAAATACACCTCTTGCAGCCCTGACTCAGTTGCTCAGTCTGTTAAATGCCTTGCATGTACTACATTTTGCCACCCACAGTCCTGGGTTTGAATCCAGTGTATTGCCCATCATTTACATTCTTGTGAACACAGCAAGTAATGAATGAGTCATGCAATTTTAACCCGCATAGGTTGCTGCTACTGAATGAACTGCTACCCATATTTGCACGTCAAAGGCCTGTAGGTAGGGACACACTGCACATATTCATATAGCTGAACTATATGTTGCCTACTACTCTGTGACTGGCACTGTTACATAACAGATGTACCTTAAGCACATGCTTCAATTGGACTGTAAAGGGTCCCCTTACCCTGGCTCTGCTGTGATGACAGTGCTGTCACTGCTGCCTCAGTTACACATACAGCTTGCTATCCTCCAAAGAGTTCACACTCCCTCCTATGTGTCCTAGGCTGCAGCATCAGCTGCAGCTTGGAAAATATGCAGCTTCATCTTAATGTAGCTGATAACAGACCTAACTTACCTCACAGCCACCTAGAACAAAGGATCCAGACAGACCCATACATAAAGGGTGGGGTGGCAAAGGTCCATCGACAGGGACATGCATCACAGTTTGCCCTTACAAAGATAGTGAGTTGACAGAATAGCAGCTACTGAATCAGCATGTATATTCTGATGGGTATGATGTCTGACACTCACGTCTCCCTCTCCTTACTGACCTTAACCCACAATGTTTACCACTGAACTGCCAGATAATTAGTATGTCATGGGGCAATGGCAAAACATATGCAAAACTGTGTACATCTCAGAAATCCCCACAGTGGACAGTATTTGTACCTACCTTCTGTGATGCTGTAGTCTCCACACCTCACTAATATCCATCTCAAAGACTAAGGAAGGGGCCAAGGCCTACATGAAGGCCTGAAATACTGCACTGTGGTGCCATGTCTTTGGCTAATGAAAGTGCAACCCAGCTGTTTTGGATGCAATTAGCAAGTCTGACCCACCGATTGGTGTAAAGGAAATTACCTGTTAATGAGCCTCACCTACAAAAGGTAATCAACTGCTTATGGGGAAGAGATATTTATGTTGTTTTGCTTACACATACAATGGATTTGCAAGCTATTTGAAGAGGAACACTTGAAAAAAGGAGTACTTCACTCTAACAGGTATGCAGTAGATGTCCCCATATAATGGGATGCAGATGGGAGGATGGAGGCATGGGGAATAGGGATTACAGCAGCAAGATAAACCAGCAAACTGTGATGCTGAAACCAAAATCATTATTTTATTGCATGTCAGCAAAAGAAAAAACAAACCTGTTTTGGCTAAATTAGTTACATAGCCTTCCTCAGTGTTGAAAAGATACAAGCAACAAGTTTCTATTATGCATGACATCAACCACAAAAAACAAACTGATTGGTCAAATTACAAATGCTCATTAAGACCTGGTGGAAAAAGTCAACCCAATTTAATTATCCACTTATTTTCTTTGGCATCAAGAATAGTATACCAGCCAGCTTTATTTATTCTGTTGCCCCCAATTTTATCTATTATCATGAATCTGAAAACAGCTGCAGGATGTATTAGGGAATGTTTATATAATGCACTACTAGGCTTCCTAATCCTCATATCACTGATATGTTCAGATATTCTTATTCTCAGTGGTCTCGATGTCTGACCCACATAGAATGCCGAACAACTGCATGTAGCCAAATAGATCACTCAATCACTACTGCAGCTTGCAAAAAATGTGACATCAAAAACATTTCGAGAATTTTGGTTTGTGAACTGTTTGGACTTCATAATTCTATTACAATAGCTACAGTGACCACATGGAGAACACCCAACAAGAGTATCCCCCATTAAGGTTGTTTGTATACTAGTATGTGTAGAGCTTCTGGGCCCTTGTTTATAGTGACTTAGATGTGAACCCAAATTTCTGCCTCTACGAAATGAAAACTGACATTTCTCCTGGAGAAATTGTGACAAGTTATTGTCGGCCAACAAGATGTTACAGTGCCTTTGTACACTAGTCATGAGTATATCCATATTTCTTCCATATGTGGTAACTAACCGGATATCAGAGTTGTTAGTTTCTTGTTTCTGTTTATATTTCAAAAGATCGCCTCTATTTAATGTTGTGGCTCATGTCCCATTTTATAGCCTCTGTCACAAAATCTAGTAATTAGATCTTTCTTAAAGTGTTCATAAGTAGATTGCTGCAAGCAAATACGTCTCATTCTTATGAACTGTGACTTTGGGATATTCCTAGCTATATGAGGTGGATGAAAGCTGGATACACGGAGAAGGGAATTATACTGTGGATATTTGTGAAATACCATGGTTGGTAAGGTTTGATCAGTAACATCTAATTTATGACAATGCACACAACAGTTACCTGGTGGAAATAGACATTTGGAGGAGGTTTTTGGATGATTGCTGGATGGTTTGGAGATTGGATGTGGATTATTTGTTGGAATTTGTGGGCTATCTTAATGAAAATAAATGGGGCCTACAATTCACGATGAATTATAATTTGGAACAAATAACATATCTTGATGTCCTAATCACCAGAAATACTGATCATAGCTTATGAACCGAGGTATTTTGCAAATATCCACAGTATAATTCCCTTCTCCATGCATCCAGCTTTCATCCACCTCATATAGCTAGGAATATCCCAGAGTCACAGTTCGTAAGAATGAGGCATATTTTCTTGTTGCAATCTACTTATGAACACTTTAAGAACAATCTATTTAATAGATTTTGTGACAGAGGCTTTAAAATGGGACATGTTCTGAGTGCCAGCAACTGAGCCACAACATTAAATAGAGGCGATCTTTTGAAATATAAAAAGAAACAAGAAACTAACAACTCTGATATCCGGTTAGTTACCACATATGGAAAGAAATACGGATATACTCATGAATAATGTACAAAGGCACGGGAACATATTGTTGGCCGACAATAACATCACAATTTCTCCAGGAGAAATGTCGGTTTTCATTTCATAGTGGCAGAAATTTGGGTTCACATCTAAGTCACTATAAATGAGGGCCCAGAAGCTTTACACATACTAGTATACAAACAACCTTAATGGGTGATGCACTTGTTGGGTGTTCTCCATGTGGTCACTGTAACCATTGTAAAAGAATTATGAAGTCCAAACAATTCACAAACCAAAATTCTGAAAATGTTTTTGCTATCACATTTTTTGCAAACTGCAGTAGGGATTAGGTGATCTTTTTGGCTACATGCAGTTGTTCAGCATTCTATGCGAGTCAGACATCGACACCACTGAGAATAAGAATATCTGAACATATAAGTGATATGAGGATTAGGAAGCCTAGTAGTGCATTATATAAACATTCCCTAATACATCCTACAGCTGTTTTCAGATTCATGGTAATAGATAAAATTGGGGGCAACAGAATAAATAAAGCTGGTTGGCATACTATTCTTGATGCCAAAGAAAATTAGTGGATAATTAAATTGGGTGGACTTTTTCCACCAGGTCTTAATGAACATTTGTAATTTGACCAATCAGTTTGTTTTTTGTGGTTGATGTCATGCATAAAAGAAACTTGTTGCTTGCATCTTTTCAACACCGAGGAAGGCTATGTAACTAATTTAGCCGAAACCGGTTTGTTTTTTTCTTTTGCTGACATGCAATAAAATAATGACTTTGGTTTCAGCGTCACAGTTTGCAGGCTTATCTTGCTGCTGTCTATGTTAGAATTCAAGCTGTGCAATTGCCTTACTTGCAGGGGCTGTCTTTTACTGAATAGAGATTACAACAGTAGGCCTGTCATACATCTATGGTATTGACATGTTGGTGATACTCTGCTGTACAACAGCTATAGGCATGCAGCTCAACAGTCCCGGTTCTAAGACAAATCCATCTCTACCCCTCCAACAATGGTCAGCTGTTGTAGGAAAGCTAGTGTAATCTGTTAGACGTAGTGACACTAAGTAAGGGTGTACACTCCTGTAACATCAAGTGATGTATTGTCATTCACAACCTCTCTGTCTGTCAATACCACACATAAATAGTGCTGGCATTGTACAGGTGTCCCTGACTGTCCTTGATGTACCCTGGCTGCATCACTGTTTTGTTAACATTCATCCCTCATTGGTTGAGAGCTATGGCTAACATACCTGTCAACCCCCTACAGCAGGGATTCAGTCATAGTCATACGTAATGGGGGGACACAGGCCCAACCTCAGTGACAGGGGATACATATTGTCATACAATGTAAAACTATGAATACACTAAAAGATATTACTGTAGCATACTTGTTTTCTGAGGGGTCTGGCGTGTGACAGCCAGATTCCCTATTGTCCATCAGCAACCATCAATGAATGGCCAACCATTTGTCAGACATCCACTTGTTTGTGCCAAAAGGATCATATTCATGAGGCATACGTTCACAGTCTGAAAACATCTGTGTAGTGAGGAGGTGGGATGCCTACAGTGAACATATACTACAGCAGATTTACATTGCTGTCTGTCATTGGGGCACACTGCTGTTGCTGGACTGTCCCCATATAACTGTTGCAAAATCACACAGCTATTTGTCCAACAGTGGCTGTATGACATATTAGCGGGAGCTTGCCCATAGGGGACACACTACAGTAGACTGCAGTGATGGGTGTAGAGATATAAAGCAGAATCTGTCATGGCACACAGGGACGTACCCAGTATTGCTACTATCTTTGTTATAGCTACACATGTAGTATGTTGATAGATTGTGGGGTATGACGTGTGAGGGAGCAGTAGATAGTGCTGGCCGTATTTGTTGCGCAGGGTCTGTACATAGTGGATGTCCATGTATCTGGTCCTGTAATGTGTCCTTCTCTTGTTGTCTTTCAGGAACAATGTATCACAGGAGGCATGCCCCATTCACAGCTGCTGAGAATGCTGTTATCCTGGATGGCCTCAGACTGCATCATTACATTCTGCTTTGAAGGGGTTGCCAACATCGTGACCAACATGCAGCATTGTGGGGTGACCTTGTCAGGATGATTAAGCAAAGTGGACATCAAGACAGGCCTACAAGCAGGTCCAACACAGGGCCACAGATATGCTCAATGCTGCATGTCAAAGGGCAGCTGCTGTGACCAGGGATCATGCTGCCATTGCTGGAGGAACTGCAACAGAACAATCACTTACAGCCACAGAGGAATTCTTGGCAAACCTATAATCAACCACCAGCTTCCAGGCATACATCCTGGAGATGGCTGGCCACCGCGTCCACATCAGAGGAGCGTCCAGATAAGCTTACTTTGTTCACCAATGTAATCACCATCAGTCATTGTGGCAGGCTCTGCATACCAGTACATGGGTGTCAGGTCTATCTGCATTGGGGAGGGAATTGTTTTAATGCACAGTTGTGCACACATACTCAGAATTTCAGCAACTTAGGCAGCATCACATTAGCTACTGTACATGTGGATATATGCATATATTACCCTCTAACAGTGCAATATTTGGTACTGCTGACAATCCCTCTCCCTCACATTTTCATAGGTATTTCAGGTGTGGCCAGAGTCTGTGGTCCTGTAACTGGTAAGTGTGATACCATTGTTTTGTGGCTTATATATACTATATGAATGTTAAGGACTGACATTTAGCCCAAGGCACCACTGTTATGCTTAGCCAGAGTGGAATAGTTGTATGTTCCATATCGGAGCAGTTGACTACATTGTACCATGTTTGCAGTTATAGTCATGAAGACATATGCAGCCTGCTATACAGGAGGCAATGACTTCAGGATGTCTGTTCACTCACTAAAAAGAAATGATACATACATGCGGCAGTGATGCTACAGTGGGCATATCATTCTCAGGATAGGTATACTGGGTATTATGTGTAGTCCTATCACATACACTGCCATATTGCTAACCCCACAGGTGTAGTTTATTGGCACCATTCACTGGATGTAGCAGAAGTGCATGTTAGAAAATCCCTGTTTTGTCTGTGTATTTTGTTGTGTGTTTGCATGTTGTGCATGAGATCAGTGATGAGAAGATGTGTGACTGGTAATGCAGTTATGGCTCCTCAGCTGTATGAGTGTGTGTGTGGATTACCATACATAGTAGTGCAGGTAATAATGTCCTGATTTTGTCTTCCTCCTCACAGCTGAAGAGGGGGTTGGAGTCTTCCCCCTCACAACCTGATGTTAGTGTCCCATCGGGCTCTGATGATGATGGTGGCCATAGTGAGGCACAGGTGGGGTTGTTGGGGGCTGTATCTGTCCCATAGGTTGACATCCCTCTTCTGCTCCCATTGTTCCTGCACACAGTCAGTATGCCCACACATACTCAGTCCCCAGAGGCCACAGATATTGGACAGTTACATGGTGTTGACATTGACCAGGACAGTGTGACAACTATGGCATCAGTAAGTGTAGACACTAGCCATAGCCAGACAGCTGGCAAGGTCCCACACAGGCAGATTGACAGGGGTGCTTGAAGGGGGACTGCTGTACATCCACCTCCTGTCACAGGTGCCACATCAAGGGTCACTTGACACATGTTATGGGACATCAGGGGGGCACAGGCACGTACCTCACACAACACCAGATGGATGCTCAGGGTCATGGATGCAGCACAGTCTGACATCTGTTACTGCCTCTACTGCATTGGTGACACCATGGATTATTTCACTGATAAAGATATAGATATAGATATATAAGTAGGTTGGGGCTGGAAAGGGGGTTTATGTATATGTGCTTATCTAGGTATAGGTGGAGGTATGGGTATGCATTTCAGAAGACAGGTGCACAAGTTTGTACCATGGATATACATAAATATGTTTATATTTGTGCATGTTTATGCATAATATAGATCATATTTAAAAAAGATTTTGATAAAGGTGGTCATTACCCAGACTTATCTGTTTCATAAGAGGTGGAAGGGTCAGTGCTTTGTAGGTTAGATGGACTGAGCAAAAGAGGAAGTGATTTGTTGGATGGTGGGACCTTCCTCTCACTTCCACTGGGGGTGAAGGAGCATAGAGATGAAGATGACAATGTTAGGGGTGGTTATGGGGTGGCAGTGAAAAAAGGGTTGTCTCAATACAGTGGTCTGTTTTTAATTGCCTGTTTTTTGTTGCATGTTGGCTAGCAGCTGGAGTCCAGGGCAGTAACAGAAGGAATTGCGGCTCAAGTAGGACTAGTTAATCAGCAGTTCATTCAGCAAGAACAGAAGGCAAAGGGAAGGAAGGCTGTAGAAGGGCACCCAACCATGGAGACATTTTGGTGTGAATAGACTTTGAAGGAAGGAAGCAGGGAATTCTAGCAGATGCAAGGTAATGATTTTAATAGTCCATGAATGAAGAAGCCTGGTCTGAATACATGGCTAGATTATAGTTTGCCCAAGTAGTTGTAGGGGAGGGACAGGTGGTAGGAGTATTAACCATGGGAATGAACCATTTCAGCACAGGGGAGGGATATTATCATACTATGTAATTGATTATCAATGATGGAAAAGATTTGGTGGAGAATTATATAGCTATTTACTAACACAGATACAGAGTTTGGTTGTAGCAGAGATTCCTGTTGTTACAGAATTCATGGCTGTTTTGGTATCCCTTGAGGAGAGAAGAGGAGTTTGGGAAACCTTAGGACCAGGATCAGGGATAACCATACTGGGGTGGTGGGAGAATAAAGACAATTTTAGTATTGAGGGAGCCTTAGTGGGTTTTTTTTTTTGTTTCAGTTGGGAACATACTTTGAGTTTCAGTATTCAGACAGGTTATTGCTTAGTTGGTTTGACAGTCTGCAAATGCAAGTGTAAGGGATAGTCAGCTCAGTAGGAGGCAACACATGTGTGCAGGTGTTTGGGTATAGCAGGCATGCTACCATGGGTGCAGCTGATGGCAGGACAAGCAAGAGAAGCTTGTTTATTTTTATGCAGTGTGGTGTTTAGGGGTTATGATTCAGGAACAGGGACGATAGTAATGGGGTGGCCATTTGTTTGCCCTCTATCTGACAACAGTGCTTGGATTAGTTATGCATTCTTAGGAGACATCTTTCCTTGTCAAGGACATGCATCAAACTGTCACGTTTAGTGAAGCACGACACTGATATTGGCAGAGGTGGGGTGTTATTTACAAGAATGCTGGCTAGGCAGAGTAGGCCATGACAAAGCCAAGAAAAGGAAAATGCGTGTGCGGAGTTTGTGTGGAGATGGAAGAGTGCCATAGCTGCAAATTACTGAAAAGGGCCAGCCGAGGTGTTAAGCAATGCTCCATCAGCATTTTAAGAGTACATAGCTTGCAGTACAGGAGCCTACAGGTGGCCTGCTGACTGGACAAAGCACAGTGTCTTTTTAGTAATGATGGCTGTGTAGGCAGATACATTGGTAAGGAGAATTGTGGCACATTTTGGCTAGTTGTTTGGATAAGTTAGTATTTAGAGATGGGGAGGACACTGGTTCTATAATAACTTAGGATTAATTAATTTTTAATAGAGCATTTATTTGGGAGTTGGTTTGATTCAATGCATTTCAGATCTGTTACTTTCATAACTTTGGAAGTCATGGTTTTTGACACCATGGTGTGTCTGGTGTTGGTAAGGCAAGTAGGGAACACTGACCATAGGTAGGCTGTTGGTTCATTCAATAATTAAGATTAGTAGTGACCAAGTAAGCTTACAGTACAGTTGTTGTTTTGTGGAGGAATTACCTATTTTTGGAAGGTTTGTCAGATTGAGTACTGGGTAATTAGTACACAGCTGACAGGGATAGAAAGCAGTCTGTATGATCATGGTGCAGCAGACCTTAATTACTGCATTTAGGGTACTAGAGGGGTGTAGCCTCGAAGCAGTAATGGACTTTGTGGGGACAGAACGTTATGGTAGGGAATGGGAATCTCACAGCATTTAACAGGTTAATTGCGAAGCCAGTTACAGTTGCGGTGTTATCTGTTCAGGTATGATAGGTTTACCTGTGTTCCATGCTGCTCTTCATCAAATGTGGGTTCTCAGTCCTCTCTGTTGTTGGGAATCATAAGGGGTGAGTTTTATTTAATTATGTGTGGGCTGGTTTGACAGAACAGGCTTATAGTAAGAATGGCACTATGTTATGCTCAGTAAAGGGGAGGGAGATTGGTGGAATTTATGTATTAGTTTACAGAGGATTGCTGGCAGGCTGGTCATTTGGTGAACTGGTCAGATGGGTCTTGCTGAAGTAAGGAATGTTGTAGGTAGGCCAGCTGACATGCTTTAATATAGAGGGCAGGCAGCTGGTTGTATAGTGCCTTCAGTAGTGAAAGCATGGGAGGATGGTTGGGATCACTGGTTAGGGGTTTGGTTAGGTGTTGCAGTTTTCTCTTACACAAGGGAAGAAAGTAGTCATTTGGTTATGTCAAGTGTATTGTGATCAGCCAGCCAGGCTGTGAGCACTGAGGTACAATGGCCCATTACAGGGTCTTGATACTCTGTCATCATCATTTGTTGGAAGGACTCAGAAGTATACATGAGACACATGGTGGGTTTGTGACTTAAGGTATGGGATGCCGGTGGCACACTTAATTTTTGGGAATATAGCTCAGAAGGAATGATCTGGCTGTGGTTCTCAGGCAAGCTATTATGGATCATGTTGGTAACGTAGGAGTTTTCAAGGGCAGGGTCAGAGTTGTTGATTGGGTTATTTGGAAGCTGCAGATAGTTTAAGGCCATTGAGATTGGCTTTGCAGTTGTGAAACACAGCTTGGTGAGAGTAACATTATATTTTAGTTTTGTTGTGAACATTGGGATTTCACAAGAGGAATCTAGTATGGCATAAGATGTATAGGTGGCTTTCTGAGTGAAATGTAACTATTGTTTACATTTTATTTACATTTGACCGTGCATGGGGGATAGTTCCGTTTTCAGTCAGATTTAGGTGGCATTAGTATTGGTAGTCAGATATGGGGGGAAAAAGGGGGATCAGGCTGTCATGTAGGCAGCCTGGTGGTGGAGGAAAGGAACTCCCCTTCTGTGCATGGAAGGGAAGCCTCCCCCCCTTCCTGATGCAAGTGTGTTAGTGAGTGGTTGGTTATGCTGCTCTAGCGAGTTGCTGGTTGGTGTTAGTGAGGGGTAAACAACACTGCTATGCTCTACTACAGTAAGTTTGTTATTATGAGGTAATTGGTAGTTTACACTGCTCCAAGTGGGTTTTCAGATTGATATTAGTGAGCATGGCATATTTTATTATACTGAGACAAGCGGGTTCTAATGCTGCTAGTTCAAGGTATTATTTTGTATGGAGGTGAGCAGTCTTTAACGCTGCCAATTTAACCTACTATTTGGTGATTTGAAAGAGATGAAATAGTGGACTCAGCTGGCTTTGTTATGAGTTTTGAGATATTTAATATGTCACTTCGCTTCTCAATAAAATCTGGTTGCATTGACCATGTTGGTGAAGTTATTTGTGCATGGATGGGGTTTAAGGACAAATGCTTATGAAGAAATCACAAAGGAAAAAACACTGCCAAGATCATAAAGCTGAGATCATTACAAACAAATATTTATTTTTCCCAGATAAAAAGCTAAATCGATAAAGCTAAAAAGTATGGCCATTGAAGTTGATTTATTGGGTACAATAGGCATTTGTCAATCAACATTAAGTGCTTGAGGATATGTATAACTTATGTAACCATGGCCACTGTATAGGATTTTAACACAGTTAATGCACATCTTCTTCTGACAAAGTGAACTTTGTGAAATCTATGCGTATATAGAAAAACATAAACATATGTACAAACTCCTTTCATACTGTGTTCAAAATACAAGGAAATATTTGATCTTTGTGCTGCAACTGACAAAGTTTTACAATTTTCCTAAATCAAAATAATAAAGCAACAATTACCTGTTGTAGCTTTTGGTTCACTAGAAGATAGCAACTCAAGATCTGTTAAAAGAAAACAAGAACAGCAGTGAGATTTTCAAGTGAGAGAATTATGGTAAGAGACACAGGAAAAGTGAAATACTCATGTTCTGCTTTGCACAGAAGAATGCAAATGCAGAAATCTTTTTAAGCAAAACTAAATTTTAAGTGCCTTTTTACATAAAATAAGGCACTACATGTAGCATTATGTTGCATATTGTGATGGTCTGAAGCATCATGGCATACAAAGTTTCAGCAGAAGCAATGACACTGACTAATGAGATGCAACCTGTTTTTAAACAAAATCTGGTATGCACTACACTGCAGTGTCAGAATATTAAAATACACATAAGGTTGATGTAAATTGCCCTCATAAGTTAAAAATAGAAAGATGGGAAACACAAAATAGGATATATATATATATATATATATATATATATATATATATATATACATACATACACACATATATATACACACACACATATATATATATATATATATATATATATATATATATATATATATAACTGAATATTCTGTGTTGGCCCAAAACATAGAAATCGTCATTTAAAGAACATAGAATAGACTTATTCACTATTACCACTCTGTAATTCCTTCAGGAAGATCAGATAAGACTAGATATAATTTCTAGGAAAAAAATACTTAAGGAATCATTTGAAGTCTTTCAAAAATATAGAGCCAGACATAGCTGCCACTAAAGTCTGAGTAACTGAACTGTGATCCCTCTGCAAAGAGAGATGTTTAAAGGAGAAGAAGGATGCTCAATATTCAGTCTTGTCCTGTAGTTCACGTGTGTGTGTGTGTGTGTGTGTGTGTGTGTGTGTGTGTGTGTGTGTGTGTGTGTGTGTCTGTATGTCTGTAAAAAAAAAAAGGGGTTGCCCACACCTCACGGTGCAGAATAAACAAATAAATAAATGATTGCAAAAATAAAACTTTAAAAACAAAATACAGCATAATAGCATCACCTCTGTTTCTTGAAACACTACAACAAATAAAAAATATAAACCAACTTTATTCTTTCCTATTCAAGACTTCTGCCAAACTGACTGATGTATTTTTGCATATCAACCTTATCTATAACTATAAAAAGAAACATAGCTGAGCTATATTTGAATATATTACAATATGCCCTCTAAGAGCTGACCCAGTTGTTTGGGATTCAGGAAAGTATATGGACAGAGTACTTACTTTTGACCAAAATGTGTTCATTGTTATAAGAAAGTCCTTCTATTTTGCACTGTTTATAACAAACGGGATTGTGTCTAGATTATAAACATGCAAAAACAGTAAGGCCCACAGATACTGTACTAAACGGATACAAGACTAAAGAAATATGTCTTATACGGACCATCTACTGACCAAAAACTGATGGGTTTACTGTGCATCAGTAAGTCAAATGGCATTAAAAATACTTGGTCTGGGGGATCTAAACCTATTCCACAACATCAACAGCATGGTTTGGAGGGACAAGTGCATCTCTCCAGAATACCTCTGTTCTGGAACAGAATCTTCATCCACATGAAGCAAAGTTTATCCCTGGGCATATTCAAGGACAATTTGGATATATGGATGGGAAAACAGAAAATTTACCCTAGGAATGCTCCGTGTACTACTAATGGACAGAGGCCTCTCCTAACTGTTTTAGCTAAATGATATATGTTAATTTGAGCACAAAAATAGAAGCTAGCTAGGTTTAAAATGGCCTGCAAGGGTGATTAGCCTAGTACTTACCTATGAACCTATGTATTTTTGTAAAGGGCGCTGTCACCCCTACAGCACCTAATATCAATAAGATATAATAATATATGGTGCTTCCATGGCACTTGGTCTGACAACATAAGTTTAACCACATTTACATATAGGCATGTAAATCACTTATTCAGATGAATATATAATAAGATGTTGGCTCTCATACACCTCACTGATATTGATTGAAGTAAAGTGTTTGGTATAGCAAAGATTTCCACATGAATGCAAATCTCTGGGGCGGGTGCTCATAAAAGCAGAAAACTGTCCTGCACATGTTGAGATTTTACATGAGAAGAAGTTCTAACTTAGATTTCTGATGTTTTTAAGAAAACTGACAATTTTGAGATAGTACTTAGTTGGAAAAAAATTGGTCACCTAAATATCAAAATGTTAATGTAAGATAGATTTGATCTTAAAGGTATTTGTTCAGTAGGTAACAAGAATTTTAATATCTGATTTATCTTTGCTGGCAATAACAGAAGAACTATAGGTCAATTAATGAGATAAAGATTTTATATTTTCCACAACTGTAGATTGTCTATTTAAATTCCTAGAATAACCAGCCACACATAACAAATATGTTAGTTATTTCTTTTTCATTGTTCAGTATTAAGATCATTGGATTACTACATATTTGCTTTGTTCTTAAGTATTGAGAATAGGAAATATTGTGCAAAATATGTTGGGGATGGCAACTATTGGCCGAAGAAAAGAATTGTATGTGAATGTTTATATATATATATATATATATATATATATATATATATATATATATATATATATATATATATATATATGTATATATATATATATATATATATATATACATATATATATATATATATATATCAATAAATAATAGTACCATCCAGAAGTTTTGTAATAGAAACTACTAAAATCGTAAACAGGTCATATGAATAAACAACCTGTAAATTTAAGACAATAAAATGTATTGTCAAAGTTTTACAATTTTACTAAATCAGAATAAGGTAAAGTGACAATTACGTGTTGTAAATGATGATTTGCTGGAAGACAGTATCTCAGGATCTGTTAAAAGAAAACAGAAATATGAGTTAGAGTTCTCGACTATACAAACTCTTTCAATAAACCACAGAAACCAGCAATTATCTAATTATCAGCTTCATAAGTTCATACTTGGGTTTATTAGTAATTACAAGGCTAGTTGCCCTTGTGTACCATTTTAAGCCAATCCAGTTTGCTACAAAGGTGAGAAGTAAACCCTGTTCCCCATCTTCCTTGTGTCTGTGAGGTAAACACTTTAACCATTTACCCACCACCAACACCTTCACATGTCCACATTGGGTAAATGTGGATTAATCTCATGATTGTATATATTTTCAACTTGAAAGTATCCCATAAATAAATCAGTACATATTGAGGGAAAGGCTTTCTTAGTTGACGTGCTATTAAGACAAACAGCAATGATGGCATTGAAAGCAAATAGCACAAAACAGATATCTGTTTATTAAGTACTTTCATCACAAAAAGGGGCTTCCTCAGAATGCATTAGATGCATACACTTCTCTATAAATATTAGCATCATGTGACTAGGTCACTTGACATTTCAAATATATCTAACATGTATAAATTATAATGTTAATTACAATAATTCCTGGTTTTATTATAAATATCACTACAACTTATAATACTTAATTAATTTTGTATGTTATCGCCATCAGAAAACATTTAATATTAAGAGTAACATTCAAACCAGGAATTCTATCTGCTTTTTACTTAGGATTACATAAGGTTTCCTTAAAAACACACACAATAGCTATGAAATGTATGATTTTAGTAAATCTAGACAAGATGAAGCAGTCTCTTGAATTTAGATATTAAAGACAGGATTTAATAACATTGGCTTGTGTATAATAACACTACTGTCTTAACTTGTCATAAATGACATACACTACGTTGAACATCAAGGGGAAGCATGGCGATTTGCTTATATAAGTAAATATGCATAACAAGTCATGCAATTGCTTTAACTTGACTTGTAGTTTTTGTAACCCATCTTGACCATATATAATACTTAAGCGATTGCCAAGGTAACTAATGTTTTATACATGAAATCAAACTGACAAAGTTGTTCAAGAGAAACAATAAAAGCCTGAACTTGAAATGCCACAGAATGTAGCAATCATATCCTGAACAAATAGTATTAAATTGACAATATACATTCAGTTTAATAACATGGGCTTGTGTATAATAACACTACTGTTTTAACTTGTCATAAATGACATACACTATACTGAACATCAAGGGGAAGCATGATGATTTTCTCATATAAGTAAATGCACATAACAAGTCATATAATTGCTTTAACTTGAATTGTGGTTTTGTAAACCATCTTGACCATACATAATACTTAAGCTGTTACCAAGGTAACTAATGTTTTATACATGACATCAAACTGACAAAGTTGTTCAAGGGAAACAATAGAAGCCTGAACAAGGAATGTCACATAATGTAACAATCACATTCTGAACAAATAGTATTAAATTGACAATAATCACTCAGTTTAACCTTTGCTGATTATACAAAATAGAATGTTGCCATTTAAATAAAAAAACTTTCAGTATATGCCATAAAATGGCAATTTATGAATATGGAAAGGGAACTTGTAATCATTAATCACAATAAGCAAATTTATTGTTTTTAACCTATAACTTCACTCATTTTATAATAAGAAATGACAGATATGAAAATCCTTATGTGTAAGAAATGGAGAGAAGAGGGATGCACTGATAATTAAAATGCACTAAGTTTCATCAATGTTCACATAAAACAAACCTGATGCTTTAAGTAAGTTAGCAACAAACAAAGCGATTACTTAAATGCTGGCAAACAATGACATATATATATAACGTCTGATAGATAAACTGTATTATAAACATTAGATATAAATATTATCACCATCAGTTTATATTAAATAATAAGTTTTGAAAGACTTCATCAATAAAGGTGAATATGTTAAATAACTGTGTGCTATAATCTTTTACTGATGTTTTATATATGATACATCCTACTTTACTATGATTGAATTGCTTGTAATCTATCTTTCATGTAAATATTAATTGTGTGTACAATAAGTAGACATTTATAGTGTATTAGAATTCTGTCTAATCTACAATAGTACTATATCTGTTCAAAATAATGTAAATATTGCTTATTCCTATTACAAATATTCTCCATATGATAATTCAATTTATGGAGCTCAGATGTTCTGGATTGTCAAGGTATGAGTGATAATCTGATGGACTTAGTTTTATCCATCATTCCATGGCTAGTGCATATCTTAGTTTTGTTAACATGTATTAATTTAAATTTATTTCACAAAACATTTTTAGTATGCCTGACTAAAACATCACTTTATTGATAGACACTCAAAGTATAAAACTGATAATTTCCTTTAAAAGTTCAAACATATACTTTATAGTTATCAGAGGAAAATATTTAATAGTCACAATAAAGCAAAAAATAATAGTCTAAATAATCTAAGATGGATTTAACTTTATTATCTTTAAATACCAATGGCTTAAACAATCCTAGCAAGAGATCAAATCTACTGAAATATTTAAAACAGATCAAAGCACAAATTGTCTCTTTCAAGAAACTCATTTCAAAACAAATGACAATTATAATGGAATCCTAAGGAATATATGATATTGGCACAATCCTCTTATAAGACAAAGACAAAAGGGGTAACAATTTTATGGAAAACAAATGTGCTTAACCCAGAAATCATTTATAAGTATGAAGATAAAGAAGGCCTTATGGCATTAGTAATAGTTAAATATAATAACAGAATATGGACCTTAGCCAATCTATACTGGTTCCCAGGCATTGGAACAGGAGCTGTTAAAAACACTTGAATTTCATTTCCAATAATTATAAAGGCAACTTAATATTAGGAGGAGATTTTAACTGTATATTTGATATTTCTGAAACTACAAATAAAAGACTGCTGCATATATCTGCTGTATCAAAAGCTTTAAACAAGTGGGTAGAATAATTTCATCTTGTAGATACTTTCAGATTTAAAGAAGATACATATTTGTTGCTTTCCCATCAAGATCACATATTTGGTACCCAAACTAGAATAGATAAAATATTTGCTGCCCATGATTTACACTCTAAAATGATTAATTTTTTAATCACTCCCTGCCCATTTTCAGACCACAATTCATTAATACTAAAACTTCAAAATGGGTACAAACCATTAATCATTAATCTCCAGAATTCCAGCATATATAACTAAAATTAAATAGTTCAAACCCTGGTTATTATCTGAATTACAGTTCTTAGATATTAATTACACCACAGAGATAAATAAAATAATGATATGGGACTCATTAAAAGTTTACATATATGGTAAAACCCTAACTTGCTATAAAAAATTAGAGAATGGGATTCTGAATTATTAGCTCTGCAATCCAAATTTTTGTCAGTAAAAGCTGAAAAAAAATCAAAATCATTTGGAGATGAAAAAGAAAGTAGAAGTATTAAACAATAAATATAATGAAATTCTCACATAAAACTAGTTTAGCTTTAGAAGAACTAAAAATTAATACATTGGCCACTTCTCCCAAATATCTACATAATTTATCCACAAGAATTAAAATACAGTCAAAAGCTAATAACATTAAAAGTATCTTCCATGAAAAGAAAGGGAAAAATGTCTGTGATATAGGTGACATTCTTGATGCCTATAGAAATCACTATATGGAATATTTCCAAAAAGAAAATATACATATTAATCAATTAAATTTAGATGAAAAATGTTCTAATATAAAAAATACCAGAAAAATTAAAATTAGATCTGCAAGCACCCATATCCTACAAAGAAATTACAGATACAATTAAAGACAGTAAATATAATAAAGTTCCAGGTATAGATGGCATAATTATGAAAATATATAAACTTTTCCTTCAATGATATTATCCCTTTTCCATAAAACTCTATTAGAAATTCAGTCACAAGCTTTAATACCACCCTCTTGGAGATATTCCTTAATCACACCAATCCTAAAGGAAAACAAATCCCCAACCTCTGTACTTCATATAGACCTATATCATTATTAAATAATGACTATAAGATATTTATGACAACATTAACTAACAGAATGAAAATACTACTATCAAAACAATAATGATCAAACTGGATTTATATATCATAGACACACACATGACAATATTAAAAGGATAATTTCTCTTATAGATTATGTTAATAAAGAAAATAAAGAAACACTCATAATTGGCTTAGATATAGAGAAAGCCTTTGATTCCCTAAATTGGGACTATTTATTAAAAATCCTAATGTTATTTGAATTTCCTGCACCCTTTGTTCATCTCCTAAAGAATATATATATATATATATATATATATATATATATATATATATATATAAACAAATTTAGTGTATGTCAAGTTAGGTCCTTTCACCTCAGAATCTATTCATATAACAAAAGACACTAAATAAGGATGTCCTACATCACTGATTCTATTTACTCTGGCTATTGAAATATTGGCAGATTCAATTTGTAACAATCTAAAAATCAAAGGAATAGATGTTATGAACAATACAATTCTAAAGTAATGCTATTTGCTGACGACATATTACTAACATTATCTAATACAAAAGAGACATTAGAAGAATTAGGTATATTAATTGACAAATTCCACATGACTTCAGGACTCCATTTCAATAAATCAAAATCAAAATGTTTATTTTTAAATAAAAGAAAAAGAACTTCAGACTAAGGGGTATCACATCATAGCGAAACAAGAATCTACCTTAAAATATCTAGGAATTGAGTTATGCAAGGATAATAATGAATTAGTCTAAAAAACTGCAATAATATCATCAATACAATTAAAATCTCTGTGGAAAAAATGGAACAAAATAATATTAACATTTGAAGATAGACTACAGTTAATAAAAATGCTTTTACTGCTCAAGATCCTATATATATAGCCTTGGCAATACAACTGTTACCTGAAAGGAATATACTTAAAGAAATAAATTCATGCCTAATAAAATTTTTATAGTTTCCCAAAAGAAACAAAATACCTTTAATACATCATATCAGACCATGAAAACAGGGAGGAGTAAACTTTCCTGATATAGAAACATATATAAAAGCATCAATATCTAAAACAATCCCATGCAGACGGGAACTGAAAGTTCAACTGCTGAATCCTACACTAAGGCACTGTACGAGCACATCCACTCATGCATGAATTGTGCCATCCCAAATAGAACCAAAATGCTCTCATCCAAAAAAAGGAAGCCAATCTGCTGGTCCCCTGCCATAAACAAACTTTACAACAAAAGGAAGAAACTTTTGCAGAAAAGAGGAAAATCCCAGGATGCAAAAAACTCCCTTACTAGCCTCAGTAAGAAACTGAGATGCCTCATAAAATCCTCCAAAGCTAGTTACGAAAATAAAATTGCCAAAGATTCCAAAGACAACCACAAAGCATTCTATAACTATGTCAAGAATCTAAATGGCAATGCTCATATCTGCTCTGAGCTAAAACAGAATGGCATTAAATATACTGATCCGAAGGATATTGCCAATATCCTGGCAGATCGATTCAGTGCCAACTTCACCCCTCTCACCCCTAAATGGCCCATCTCAATACCGGAAGATTGCCAAATTCCAGTAATAACGCCACACAGGTACAAAATGCACTCTCTAAAGCCAAGAATACAGCATCCATGGGACCAGATGACATCCCGGCTGTGTACTACATGAACTACAATATGAACTGGCACCTCACCTAAGTGTCATGTTTAATCATAGCCTCACCTCAGGTTTTGTGCCCACTGAGTGGCTCAGAGCTACAGTTATCCCTCTCCACAAGGGGGATCCACCTTGGATCCCGGAAACTACCGTCCCATCAGTCTGACAAGCCTTATCTGCAAGGCCATGGAGCGTATTATCATGGAACTTATAAACAAAGACATTGGCAACCTTCAAACACAGGACCCCACCCAGTTTGGGTTTGTGAAGGGCCGATCTTGTCTCCTGAACCTGATTGACTTCTTTGAATCAGTCTCCAGAGCCATGGACAAGGGTAAGGTGGTCCACACAGCCTATCTAGACCTTGCCAAGGCCTTTGACACCATCCCCCATTCTGGAATCATAGATAAACTTACTAAGTTGGGCATTAATCCCTATGTCACCCAATGGGTTGCTAAATGGCTTACTGATAGAACCCACACTGTAAAAGTAGCCGACTCCAAATCCATCTCCAGACAAGTGACAAGTGGAGTACCTCAGGGTTCAGTCCTGGGGCCGCTCTTGTTTGGCATCTACTTCTCTGAAGTACAGGTCAACACTAAGGGACACTGGCTAACAGAGTTTGCAGATGACTGCAAACTGGGAGCCATTATTGAATCCCCAAATGATGTGGATACTCTACAAAAGGGCCTTACAGAAACAGATGCTTGGTGCCAGAGCCATGGGCTCAAGCTCAATGCCAAGAAATGTATTGTTATCCCCTTTGGGAAAAAACATGTATCCATGAATTACCATATAGGTGGCAGTACACTAAACACAGAAAGTGTGATAAGAGACTTAGGGACACAGGTGGACAGTGGTCTCACCTTCGATAACCACATCGCCACAACAGTCAGGAAATCCTTCTATGTGGCACACCTCATCACGAAGGGCTTTTCATCCAGAAAAAAGGAGGTCATTGTCCCACTGTACTCATCCCTCATTAGACCCATTATAGAATACAATGCCCCATTTGGTATGTACCTCTCAAGACATCTGCAACAACTGGAAAGGCCTCAGAAATACCTCACTAAAAGAATCACAGGCCTAAAGCAGATGCCCTACGCTGACCGCCTTAAAAAACTCCAGCTATACTCTGTCGCATATCGTCTACTCAGAGGCGATCTCTGCTTAACATACAAGGCCATGTCAAACCCAGAGCTGTTGAAGAAATCCCAATCCCTCAGAGCTACATGCTCCAGGGATCTAAACCTTGTCATCACAATAAACAAAACATGCTGGAGGGATAGGTTCCTGACCCAGAGACTCCCCAGACTCTGGAATAGATTGCCCATACATGTCAAGCAGAGCGCCTCTTTGGACCTCTTCAAGAGGAACCTTGACGATTGGATGGGAGGAAGGAAATTCACCCCAGGGATCACGTCAGTCGCCCTGCTAGACAGGGGTCCAGGAAAGTAAATAATGTGGGAAGAAATAGCCAGGGAATTGTTATGGCTAGGCTTGTATATGCCCTAGGGCTGATAGCCTAGTACCAACATATGAGCCTATGAACCTATAATCTCAGATTGGATAAGTCCAAATAACTCTGCAAATTGGAAAGAATTACTAACTGTGATATCAATAAATTAATTTGATTTACAAAAAAAATTTCAAATAACAGATACAAAGAATTTGCCATGGCACATATTATGTATTAGTATGCAGTATAACATAACTAAGTCCACTAAAACTTGTATAATTATTTATTACTTTGACTCATTTAGGAAAATTATTAATGCAAATATAGATTTAAAAATCTGGTTTGATCTTGTAACACCATTGATAGTCACAAAGAACTTTCCACATAAAATATATAGCAAAATTATTAATTCCTGGGAACAGAAAGGATTTGTTTGTTGGCTCCAATGGATCAAAGAACTAAAAGTTTTAGATATGCAAGTAATCCAAACAACATACAAAATCCCACAACAGGACTGGCTAACTTTAGAGAATATTCTCTCATATTTGCAAGATTTAAGTAGAATAATTAACAATTCTTCATTTAAATAAATACCTAAATTTACAAAATACATATATGAAATCATATATATGACTTTGCCATGGGAAACAGTATTTCAAAATTTTACAAAATATTGATAAATTATAAAACAACACCCAGAACCTCATATTGGAAATATATAACAAAAAGACACTCAATACAGTTAACTGAAGATATTAAAACAAATATCTTATTATCGATAACATATACATCCTTTACACAATACTGGAAAGCTTTTAATTGGAAATGCTTGCACAGAGCATTCTTAACCCCAGACAGAATCAGTAAAATTAGTTCTTCCATAAAAGGAATATGTTGGAGATGTAAGCAAGTATGCAAAGCAGATTGGAACCACATTTTCTTTGATTGCGTTAAAATTAAGCCATTTTAGAATGGTATTAACAACTTTCTACAAGCTTTATTTAATGAATCATTTTATTTAACTAAAGCTCTTGCATTATTAAATGTGAACGAACGTCCTCATTTGAATAGGTCAAACATGTATCTAGTATGGACTATACTTGCAATTTCAAGGAAGTGTATAACAAGAAGATGAAATACAAACACAATACCAACTTTTACAACCTACTAAAGACCACAGCATTATTGGAAATTAAAATTAAAGAACTAAGAATTTATCCAAAGCCATTTATCAACAACCCTTGGGGAGAAGTCTTATCATTGATTGACACTATACAATAATTGATCAGACACTCTGATAATGGATTGGACATACTTATAAAGTGACTGTATACATTAAGATCTGTTATAGTGTCAGGCTAATATAAATAGTGTACATAGTTATTTAAAATGTTATGTATAAATACTATGGAATTCATTCAAATGTATTTGAAAAATAAAAAAAAATGTGAAAAAAAATGATAACACTATATTAGAAATACTACGGTTCCCCATGAACTGAGGTTAGCATCTGAAGCAAAGGACAGCTCTTAATCTTTCTTTACTTATGTTAGAAACTAAGAAGTAATATCTAGTATTGCTCAGGACTTAGTTGAGATAGCATTGCCTACTCTGACCTGATAGAAATTGCTAACCCACCAAATTCAGTGTCAACTTTACCTCAGAAAAGACTATTCAAATCTTCACATTCCCAGTTGCTCATAAAGACTTCAGAATCCCTCCATCATTTCCCATGTATTAATGGTGCTATCCAAGACTAAAAATACTTCCTTCACAGAATGTGATAATATATAAGGTAGCTTATTAAACAGTACTAAACAATACTAAACAAGGCATGGCAGAGATATTCCTTAAAGTTTTCAACTTGAGTTTAGCCACTGGCTTCATCCCTAAAATTTGATGTACTACAGTGGTGATGTCACTCCATAAGGGTGGCCCCTCCACTAACCCTGCAATTACAGGCTGATCAACATGATCAGTCTCATATGAAAATCTAAGGAGCATATGGCTTCAGATCAGAAATCTCATTACGCTAGACACACAGCAGATTAAGGGCATGTCTTGTATAATGAATCTGCTTAACATATTTGAAAGAGTAAAATAAGCTGTTTACAGAAGCATGATATACACGTCATGCCTTGACATGGCCAAGGACATTGACACTATACCCTATGTTAGCACAGTTAGTAAATGCATTACAAATAGATCTTAAGTGTTAAGATGGGTAGCAAAATGATTAAGGGACCAAACCCATATTTTGTGGATAACCGGTCCCTCATCAAAAAGTAGGAAGTAACCAGTGGTACTCCGCAGGGCTTTATGCATGACCCCTTTATTGGAATTTACTTTTCTAAACCTTTAGACACCAAACCAATGTCTCTGACTAACCAGGCTTGCAGATCTGGTGTGCTAACAGTGGATTTAAACTAAATGTAAAAAGAGTGTAAGATAGTCGCATTTGGTAAACCATCCCTGCCCCCAGCATACAGCTTGGACAATACCCCACTCCAAAATGATTTGTTAGAACCATTGGTATTTGGGTTGATATTTCTCTCTCCTTTGATCTTCAAATGAGGAAAGTAGCCAGAAAGCCCTTCTACTTAGCAACGTATTGACAATGGGACATCTTCCAGATCTGAAGAGGTCATTGTACCATTATATTCAACATTGATTAGGCCAATTATTGGATACAATGTCCCTTTGGGATGTACCTCACTAGACATTGCAGGCAACTAAAAAGACTCCAAAGATTCGTAAGTAAGAAGAGCACTTGCTTAAAAACACAAAGAAAAGACTAGAAGTACTGTCTTTTTATTCAGTGTCTAATATAATCCATTAGGGGAGATCTATGCCTTGCTGCCTAAGACATTAGGAACACAGTAGTCTAGGATCTTTTGTATCTCCACAGATTGAATAGTGTACAGGTGTTCCATGCTGCTGTTCACCAAATGTGGATTCTAAAGCCACTTTGTTGCTGGGGAATCATAATGTGGGAGTTTTATTTAATTCTGTATGGGCTGGTTTGGTGGAGCAGGCTTATATGAAGAATGGTTAAAGTACAACACCAAAGGCTGAAACGGTCCATGAGTAACTCACACAATAGATTTTAATAATAAAAAAACAATAATTGATAGTCCCAAGAAAAATGACATTTCATTTTTCGTGGGACTATTGATTATCATTTTTTTATTATTAAATCTCCTATGCTCTGCTATGGTAAGTTTGTTATTTTAAGGTAAGTAGTAGTTTATACTGCTCCAAGTGGGTTTTCAGGTTGATATTAGTGAGCAGGTTTTTAATACTACAATGTTATGGCATATTTTATTATACTGAAATGTGCAGTTTCTAACAATGGCAGTTAAAGCTATTATTTGCAATGGAGGTGAGCAGTCTTTTACTCTTCCAATTTAAACTATTATTTGGCGATTTGAAAGACATAAAATATTGAACTATATTGACCTTGTTATGAGTTTTGAGATGTTTAATATGTCGCTGGCTTCTCAATAAAATCTGGTTGCACTGGCTATGTTGGTGAAGTTATTTGTGCATGGACAAGGGATTCACATGCAAACGCATATGAAGATATCACAAAGGAAAAAACACTGACAAGATCATTAAACTGACATCATTACAAATAAATATTTATTTTTCCCAGATAAACAGCTAAATCAATAAAGCTAAAATATATGGCCATTGTAGTTGACTTATTTTATGCAATGGGCATTTGTTAATCAAAATTAAATGTTTGAGGATATACTGCATATAGGCTATGTAATCATGGCCACTGTATGAGATTTTAACATGAGGGTCGGGAGGGTGGCTTAATGGCTAAGGCGTTTGCCTTACAAACCTAAGGTGCAGGGTTTGAGTCTCACAAAGGATAATTGGCTAGGCTTAAAATGGCTCGCAAGGACAGTTAGCTTAGTAATAAACTATGAACCTATAATGCACATCTTCCTTTGACACACTGAACTTCATGCAATTTATGTGTATATCGAAAAACATATGTACAAACTCCTTTGATAATGTTTGGAAGATACAAGGAAATATGTGAACTTTGTACTGCATAATAAAATGCAGTATTGACATCTTGAATCAGAATAAGGTAAAGCAACAATTACCTGTTGTAGCTTTTGGTTCACTGGAAGACAGCAGCTCAAGATCTGTTAAAAGAAGACAAGAACAGGAGTGAGATGTTCTGGTCAGAGAATTATGGTAAGAGACACATGAACAGTAAAATAGGTTCTGTTTTGCAGTTGGCTTAGTAGCTATATAAGACTGCAAATGCAGAAATCTTTTCAAAGAAAACTAAAATTTAAGTTCCTCTTTACTTAAAATAATACACTATTTTTATTATTTATGTAACATTTGTTAACTGGGAAAGTCTGACTAGGACAGAGTATATTTTCAGCGGAGGCTCAGGGAGAAACGATCCAGTGGCATGCCTTTGGAGCATTATGTTGCATATCATAATAGTCTGAAATATCATGGAATATAAAATTGTAATTGAAGCATTGGCACCGACTAATGAGATGCAGCATACTTGTAAGAGAAATCAGGTATGCATTACACTGCAGTGTCAGAATATTCAAATACACATATGGTTTTTGGAAATTACTCTCGTAACTTAAAAGAGAAGCTAGGAAACACAAAATATGGTATATAACTGAACATTCTAAGTCTGCATAAAATGTAGAAATCATCATATAAAGAACATAGAACAGACTTATTCACTATTACCACTCTGTAATTCCTTCAGGGGGCTCGGTTAAGACTAGATATAATTTCTAAGATAAAGAATACTTAAGGAATCATTTAAAGTGTTTAAAAAATATAGAGCCAGACATAGCTGGCACTAAAGTCTGAGTATCTGAACTGTGATCCCTGTGTGTGTGTGTGTGTGTGTGTGTGTGTGTGTGTGTGTGTGTGTGTGTGTGTGTGTGTGTGTGTGTGTGTGTGTGTGTGTAAACAAAAAGGGTTTGCCCAAAACACACAGTCCACAATAAACAAATAAATAATTCCATAAATAAAACTTTAAAAACAAAGTACTGCATAATAACATCACCTCTGTTCCCTGAAACTCAGCAACAAAAACAAAAATATAATCCAATTTTGTTTTTTTCCTGTTCAAGACTTCTGCCAAACTGACTCATGCATTTTTGTATATCAACATTCTCTGTAACTATAAAAAGAAATGTAGCTGATCAATATTTGAATGTATGACAATATGTCCCTAAGAGCTGAACCAGTTGTTCGGGATTTGGTAAAGTATGTGGACAGCGTACTAACTTTTGACTAAAATTTGTCCATTGCTGTAAGAAAGTCCTTCTAGTTTGCACAGTTTATAAACAAAGGGATTGTGTCCAGATCTAGGGACGTCATTTTCCTCCTTTAACCAGCCCTCATTAGGCCAATCACTAAATTTATTTATTTATTTTATTTTGCATTGTATTACTGAGTAATGTCTGACTGGGCCAGAAGCCTGTTTTCTGTGAAGACCTGGGGAGAAAAGCTCCACATTAAGATAGTATGACAATGTAAAATAACAGCAAGTAATAGTAAAAGTACATGTTACAAAATAAGTGAAATGCAGAAATAATGGAGTTACAGCAAAAATACAGTTACAGCAAAAATACAGTACAATGAGTTACATGGAGAATAGTTGCACAAAAAGAAATGTATTTACATGTTCACATGTTCATATGGACAAACATGTTTAAGTTTTTTTTTTTGTTATGGGTAAGTTAGTAGAAAGGAAGTTACTAATTCATTAGACGGGAGAATAAATGATATAAGGAAGTTTGGACAAGCAGGGGTGAGACGACTCTGAATAGAGGTACTTAGCCTGGTCTGGAAACTTAACCTGGGGTGATGCAGGAGCATAGTCAGTGATTAGTAGAGTTTTATTTTAGGTGTAGCTTGAATTTGTGGCTGTTGGTGTTGTTTAGGATATTTTGGGATATTAGATCCAGGTTCTGGATATTTTATTAGAGTACAGGGAATCACCATAGCTATTGTGAGATTTAGTATATATATAATGCCCCCTTTGGCATATATTTCTCCATAACCATGCAACAACAGTAAGGCCCACAGATACTTTACTAAAATGATGCAAGGCCTAAGAAATATGTCTTATATGGACCAACTCATACCCCTGTCACTACATTCTATGTCATACAGACTGCTAAGAGGTGACCTGTGTTTGTCATACAACACATCTTCTGACCAAATTGATGGATTTACTGTGCATTAGTAAGTCAAATGGCATTAGAAATACTTGGTCTGGGGGATCTAAATCTCTTCCACAACATCAAAAGCATGGTTTGGAGGGACAGGCGCATCTCTCCAGCATACCTCTGTTCTAGAACAGACTCTTCATCCACATGAAGCAAAGTTTATCCCTCTGTCCATATTCAAGGATAATTTGGATCTATGGATGGGAAAACAGAAAATTTACTCTAGGACTGCTCCGTGTACTACTAATGGACAGGGGCATCTCTTAAATATTTTATCCTATGCATGGGTCCCCTCAAATTATTTATGGTATGATAACAGTTATTCTCATTGTGGGTAATATATAATTATCAACCATGGGATGGATAAAGCCAATTTCTAACCAAATGGTATAGGTTAATTTGAGCACAAAAAGGGAAGCTGAACAGATTTAAAATGGTATGCAAGAGAGGTTAGCCTAGTAGTTACCTATGAACCTACATATTTTTGTTAAAGGGCCCTGTCACCCCTATAGTACCTATATCAATAATATATAGTAATATATATATATATATATATATATATATATATATATATATATGTGTAGTGCTTTTATGGGCACTTAGTCCGACAACATTAGTTTAACCACATTTACATATAGGCATGTAAATCACTTATTCAGATGAATATATAATAAGATATTGGCTCTCATACACCTCACTGATATTGATAAAGTAAAGTGTTTGGTCTGACAAAAATTTCCCCATGAATACAAATCTCCGGGGTAGATACTCATAAGTACAGAAAACTGACCTGCACTTGTTCAGATTTTACATGGGAAAAGTTCTAAATTAGATTCTTACCTTTTTTAAGAAAAGTGACAGCTTTGAGATAGTATCATTGAAAAAAAAATCATTCACCTAAATATCACAATGTTAATGTATGATAGATTTGATTTTAAAGGTATTTGTTCAGTGGATAACAAGAAGTTTAATGTCAGATTTATCTTTGCTGGCAATAGGTCATAAATCAGATACAGATTTCTATTTTCTACCACTGTAGATTGTAAAATAAAATTCCCAGAATCCTCACATAACAAATCTGTCAGTTCTTTTTTCATTTTTTTGTCTTAAGGTCATTTGTATCACTACATATTTGCTTTGTTCTTAAGTATTGATAATAAGGAATATTGTCCAAGATATACTGTGGATGACAACTATTGACTGAAAAAATAATAAATATATATATATATATATATATATATATATATATATATATATATATATATATATGTATATATACACACACACACACACATATATATATATATATATATATATATATATATATATAAATGATAATAGTACCATCCAGAAGTATGATAATAGTACCATCCAGAAGTTTTGTATCAGAAATAACTAAAAATGCAAACTGCAAACCTAAGCCAATAAAATATAGTATTGTCTAAGTTTTACAATTTTACTAAATCAGAATAAGGTAAAGTAACAATTACCTGTTGTAACTGGTGGTTTGCTGGAAGGCAGTATCTCAGGATCTGTTAAAAGAAAACAAGAGTACGAGCTAGAATTCTGGACTGTACAAACTCTTTCAGTCAACCAGTTGAGCACTTCTACAGAAACTGGTAATTATCTAATTAGCAGCTTCATATGTTCATATTTAGGTTCATTAATAATTACAAGGCTAATTGCCCTTGTGTGCCATTTTAAGCCAATCCAGTTTGTCTCAAAGGTGAGAAGTAACCTTGTTCCTCATCATCCTTGTGCCTGTGAGGCAAACACCTTAACCATTATGCCCACCACTAGCCTCTTCACATGTCCACATAGCGTAAATGTGGATTGATCTCATGATTGTATATCTTTTTCACCTTGAAAGTATCCCATAAATAAATCAGTACATATAGAGGCAAAGACTTTCCCAACTGCTGTGTGATTAAGACAAATAGCAATGATGGCAGTGAAAGTGGTTAGCAGAAAACAGGTGTTCATTAAGTACTTTCATTAGTAAAAAGGGCTTCTTCAGAACATATTAAACACATATTCTTCTCTATAAACACTTATAAAAACATCATGTGACTAGGTCACCTGACATTTGAAATACTTCTAAAATACATAAATTATAATGTTAATTAATATAATTACTTGTTTTGTTATAAATATCACTGCAACATATAATATTTAATTAATTTTACATGTTCTTGCCTTCATAAATCATTTACTATTAATAGTATCAACCAGCCCAGGATTTTATCTTCTTTGATCCTAGGATAACTTAAGGTTTCCTTTTGCTCTACAATAATTTAATAATAACCACTTCTCAAATCAAGTTCCACATTCTCCAGAGCAAAAAAAAAAAAAAAAAAAAACAAACAGAATTTCTTATCTTTGCATTATTTTAGATGCTTATATAATGTTTTATTAGTGCTGCTACTCTTAATATCATACATATGATCATAAATCCTTTTACTCACTCTTCTAGTTGTCATGCCAACATAAAATGTATCACATTGATTCCTTACTGCAATATATATCAGCCCTAACATGCTGCAAGTAACTCTAGCATTAATATGAAAAGTTTCATTAACATTAGACAGAAATATAAATGCATCCACATTGATGTAATACAAAATTTACAATCTGACATGGGTAAGTCCCCATTATGTTTTGTGGGTATACCTTTATATATTTCAATATTTCTATATAGATTATCATTTGCAAAAACCTATTTTTTAAAAACAAAATTTGTCTGAGTGTCAATAACTTTCAACAAATTTGAACTTTCCTGAATGATTTTTCAATTGTACTTACTGACATGAATAATTGAGCCTCCATCTGTAGTATTATAGACTTTAAAAATATAAATGTTGTATCTTCTCTATGTGTGTTAACAAACCCCCTTCCTTTGCATTTCGGGGTTTCAATCAAATACACACAAACATCTTTGTCAGTATCCATCATTTTTTTTATCAAAATTTCTACTTTATTTTGAAATAACAGCCTCAACACTCTTATAAACTGACCCCTAGGAATATTATCTTTTATTAATCTAGGATGCATGCATGTATAATATCAACAGGTATTACTGCAGTATCTTTCTGATGTAAAGTAGCATTACAAATCCTGTCCTTAACATTCATTGTATCATTAATGTCCAGAAAACTGACCTGAAGACCTCAACCCCAGTTCAAATTCAGAAAAGAAGTGGTATTATTAATACCATGAATAAACTGTGTACATTCATCTTTCATGCCTTTCCAGATGAAGAACAGAACATCTACAGAACGTGAATAATAAAAAACTTTCTCAAAACCATCTGTGTAAGGTAGGAATTTATCTTCCCACCCCTCCATAACAAGGTTAGTATAAGCAGGTACTACAGTAGCACCCATACCTACTCCCCTAGACTGTTGATAATTTTACATTAAAAAAAAAAATATATTATTCATCACTATTTCCATTAATATACATATAGTATAAATCTTCACATTATCCCATTCAATATTGTCAACCAAGAAAGAAAGGAAAAAAAAATCCTTGACTAGTAATACAAGAATAGAAGTATTATTGGATACAATGTCCCTTCAGGATGTACCTCACTAGACATTGCAGACAACTAAAAAGACCCCAGAGATTCCTAAGTAAGAAGAACATTGACTTAGAAACACAAAGAAAAGAGTAGAAGTACTGTCTTTTTATTCAGTGTCTTTTACACTCCATTAGGGGAGACATATACCTTGCTGTCTAACACATTAGGAACACAGTAGTCTAGGATCTTTTGAATCTCCACAAATTGAATGGTTTACCAGTGTTCCATGTTGCTCTTCACCAAATGTGGGTTCTTAGACCACTCTACTGTGGGAAAATCATAAGGGATAAATTTTACTTAATTCTGTATAGGCTGGTTTGGCAGAGCAGGCTTACAGGAAGAATTGTATTATGTTATGCTCAGTAAAGGTGATGAAGATTGTTAGAATTTATATATTAATTTGCAGAAGATGGCTGGCAGGCTTGTCATTTGGTGCACTGGTCAGATGGGTCTTGGTGAAGTAAGGAATGTTGTATGTAGCCCAGCTGACATAGTTTTTCAGTAGGAATTAATTGCTTTAATATAGAGGGCGGGCAGTTGGTTGTATAGTGTCTTCAGTACAGAAAGAATGGGAAGATGGTTGGATCACTGGTTAGGGGTCTGGTTACCTGATGCAGTTTTCTCTTAAAAGAGGAAGAAGGTATTCATCTGGTTATGTCAAGTGTATCCTGGTCAGCCAGGCTGTGAGCATTGAGGTGCAATGGCCCATTACAGGGTCTTGATACTCTGTCATCATGATTTTTTGGAATGACTCAGAAATATACATGAGAGTCACATCGTAGGTTTGTGACTTAAGGTATGGGATACCGGTGGCTCACCTAATTTTTGGGGACATAGTTCAAAAGGAATGATCTGGTTGTGGGTCTCAGGCAAGCGATTATGGATCATGTTGGTAATGTAGGAGTTTTCAAGGGTAGGGTTAATTTAGTCAGAGTTGTTGATTTAGTTATTTGGAAGCTACAGATAGTTTAAGGCCATTGAGACTGGTTTTGTAATTGTGAAGTACAGCTTGGTGAGAATAGCATTATATTTTAGTTTTGTTGTGAACATTGGGATCTCAGAAGAGGAATCTAGTATGGTATAGGATGTATAGGGGGCATTTTGAATGAAATGTAAGTAGAGTTCATATTTTATGTACATTTGACTGTGCCGGGGTGGGGGTGGGGGTTAGTACAGCTTTCAGTCAGGTTTCGGTAGTATTAGTATTGGTAGTCAGAGATGGGGGGATGGAAGAGGGAACAGGTGGCCATGGAGGCAGCATGATGGGAGAAGGAAAGGAGCTCCCCTTCTGTGGATGGAAGGGAAGCCCTTCCTTTCCCCCCTTCCTTCCTGATGTAAGTGTGTTAGTGTGTGGTTAATTATGCCACTCTAGTGAGTTTGTGGTTGGTATAAGTGAGTGATAATCAATGCTGCTATGCTCTGCTATGGTAAGTTTGTTATTTTGAGGTAAGTTGTAGTTTACACTGCGCCAAGTGGGTTTTCAGGTTGATATTAGTGAGCAGGTTTTAATGCTGCTATGTTATGGCATATTTTGTTATACCGAGATGCAAATGTCTCATCTTCTTAGAGCAAGAAATCTCGACAAAGCCATAAATAATGTGGTGACAAAGGCCCAAAAATAGGTATACTTTTTAAATATTGCGCTTACAAACTTAGAGAATTGATAGAATAACAGGTTTTGCATTAGCATGAATTTTCTTAAGGGTATGAAGTCTGAAACTCAAATGTCTGTCATTATTTTTTTAATTCAACCCTCAATGATTTGCACGTGATCTGGCAGTAACCCACGATTTTATGAGAAACAGACAAAAAATATGAGGTAAAAATCTAGACATTCTGCGAAAATCTGTACAGTTGAGAGGTATGCTGAGACAAGCAGTTTTTAATGCTGCCAGTTCAAGCTATTATTTGTAATGGACCGAGTGGTCCTTAAGGCTGCCAATTTATCCTACTATTTGGTGGTTGGAAAGACATAAAATATTGGACTATACTGACTTTGTTATGAGTTTTGAGATATTTAATATGTTGCTGGGCTTCTCAATAAAATCTGGTTGCACTGGCTATGTTGGTGAGGTTATTTGTGCATGGACAAGGGGTTCACAGACAAATGTATATGCATATATTACAAAGGAAAAAACATTGCCAAGATCATAAAGCTGACATCATTACAAACAAATATTTATTTCTCCCAGATGAATAGGGCCAGTGTGGTTGATTTTGACTTATTGAATGCAATGGGGATTTATCAAACAAAATTAAGTGCTTGATGATATATATAGGCTATGTAATCATAGCCACTGTATGAGATTTTAACACAAGTAATGAACATCTTCTTTTCACACACTGAACTTTGTGTACTCTGTGTATATAGCAAAATATAAACGTGTACAAACTCACAAATAACCTGAAAACAGAACTCCTAAAGCAAAAGTAGGCTAATAACTACACAATCACTCCAGAAAACACCAGGTCCCAATAAAGGCCATTTCAGAAGCTCCAAATGAACAAGCCACAATGTCTAAAACCACTTTCTTCACCAGTAGATTGAGCGTTTTCATATCCAATAACAGGAAACTTTATCAAAATCTAAAACCACTCTTTCCTTTCCATTTATATATCCCCTCCCCATCATATATTGGTTCATTTAAATCAGTTTCTCATGAATAAAATATCTATCCACCATAATGAACCCTAAATACAACAATAAAATCCATAACAAAATCAATCAACATTTGAAAAATCTAAAAATATGTGTATATATATATATATATATATATATATATATATATATATATATATATTTCATATGTTTGACACTTCAAAATGCCGAAATTAATATGGCCGAGACCATATGATTGACATTCGAAATGTCGAACATATGAAAAACAAAAAAACAACAAACACTTAAACACTGCTAGCAGGGGGTCAAACCTCCCTGCACCCCCATGGGGGGGGTCCACCCCCCGCCCGCCCGCAACTTAAATATGCCAACTCTGAAATCACACTACAGTGCAGAAATGGAAATATTTCTATTCCGCACTGTACGGAGATGCCGGTTCTGCACTGTCGGCATTTCAAATGTCGATCATCTGGTCTCGGCCATATGAATTTTGGCATTTTGAGGTGATGACAATGTGAAGGGGACGCATATATATATATATATATATATATATATATATATATATATATATATATATATATATATATATATATATATATATATATATATATATATATATGCATACAAATATATAAATATGCAAATATAACAAACTTTATATCAAAAGTTCCATTGTGGCATTAAAATAGAATAAAAATAGAATATTATTAATGTGCTAGTGTATGTTTTTATTTTGATAATGCCATGTGTCATAACTTTTTATGTATGTTTATATACTAATGGCTTTTATTTTAAGTGCCGGGGCTAGTGAAGCATGGTCATTGAACCCTGGGTATGTGCAAGCCTCCAAATGCAATTGCCATACCAGTTCTCTGAACTCTAAACTTGTTTCCCAGTCTCTGCCCCTCTCTTGTTTTTAACCTTTTCTATAACCCAGAACTTAAAATCAGCTTTCTCACAGCTTAATACATGTTGATATAAGGCATTCGTATCTTTTTTTTCTGGTTATATCGTACAAGTGTTCAAAAATTCTCTGTTTGAGTGTGCGTTCTGTTTTCCCAATATAATATGCCCAACAAAACTAACAGAATGCCATATATATCATCCCGTTAGCTGTACAATTCTACCTCTCACTTTTATGAAGTCTTAGTTGGACCGCCGGTATCCACAATTCACTCCTTTTAGCTATAAAATGACACTGCGGACACCTGCCACATTTAAAGGCCCCCCCATTTTCCATCTCATTACTGCTTCTTCTGGATCCCCCTGTCTCAAGAATATTCTTGAAATTCAAATTCCTTCTGAAACTAAATTTTACAGGTTTTCTGGAATACTTTACAAGAATTTGGCATCATACTAACCATTTGCCTATATTTATTAATTATTTTCTGCACCACTCTGGTGTTGTATGTTAACACCATATACGTGGTGCTCCCATGGGCTATATCTCTCTCATCATGGATCTCCTGTTATTATCCAGATGTTCAGAGAAACTGTCTTTGTTCATCAATGGTATGTACCTGGAACCCCACCCCATTAACACCTCATCTCTGATCTTATATATCAGTGTATCTGGGTATCCCCTGTCACCAGATAATGTTTCCATAAAGGTTAGCTCATTAATAAGATCTTCCTTACTGGATGTCATTCATGCTACTCTAATCATCTGCCCTCTTACTATATTTCTCTTCTGCAGCAGGGGATGATTACTATTATCATGAAGGTACGTATTGGAAAAACATTCCTTCCTATAAACTTGTGATACATATTTCCTGTTTAATGAGTCTTTCTTAATATTGACGTCCAAGTAATGGACTTGTTCCTCACTAATTTCATGGGTAAACTCCAAAAAGTCTGTTGACTTATTTGTGTAATCAATGAAATAGGTGATAATTTACTCCAAAAAGTCCGTCGACTTATTTATATAATCAATGAAATGGGTGATAATTTCCCAGGGTCCTTGCCAATCCACAAAAATGTTGACCAAAAATCTATAATAAGATTTAATGAACTCCTTATATTGTGATTCAAAAGCAGATTTGTTCTCCCAATATATCATCATGATATTAGCAAATATTGGGGCACATGATGCTCCCATGGCTACCCAATCTAATTAATGGTAGTACTCACCCTCAAAATAGATAAAGTTATTTTACAGAACCAGTTCTATATTTTCTAGAATCAATCTGAAGCCATTTGCAGTAAGAAAACCAAATTCAATCACCGTTTCTTCAAACCATCTTAACCCTACTTTATGTGGGATTACTAAAAACAGATCCCCAACATCTATGGTTATAAAAATAAACTCCGAGTTGAATTCTAATTTCCCAATTTTCTGCAAAAAGTCCCACGAGTCAGTTAGTACATATGGGTATAACTTACGAAACTTTTTTAGTTTCTGATCCACAAACATAGCTAATGGTTGTGTTTTGGAACTGGCCGATGTAACCATCTGTCTCATGGTGGTGGGGTTTGTGGTCCTTATGGGTCTTCGAGATGCCAAATATCCCTGGGATGTATGGCTTAGCACATGAAAACATTCAAATAGTTGTTTACTGAGGGTCTATATTAGAACACTGAGCATTCAAAATGTCGAATGTTCTAATATCAAAACCTAAAAATTGAAAATACTAAACATTGAATATTCAGTACAGCGATTTTTTTCCTAGAGAAAAAATTTGCTGTTCCAAAACACAAACACACAACACAAGCACACCAAACAAACAGCAATCCACACACATACACCTAAACTCTTACACCTAACCCTACACTAAACTATACACACACCACTAACTATCCACTTACCTTAACCCAAACCCTAACCCTAAGGTCCGTCACTATCGCACATTCCCCTCACCCGTGCCCTAACCCTAACTCAACTAACCGGCCCTAACCCTCATGTTCACACAATCGCATACATACCTAACATGCGCCCTAACCCTCATGTCCACACAATCGCACACATACTTAACCTGCACTCAATCGCACACTTACCTGAACCCGACCCGTAACTTTCCACTAGAGAGCTGAAAATACCGAAGCAACAGAAACGGACAACCAAATTCTTTCCCTAGGAAAACATTTGGTTTTCTGCTTCTTCGATATTTTCAGCGTTCACTGAAAATGGGTCGATATTAGAACACTCGACATTTTAAATGTTCGGTGTTCTAATATAGACCCGTTTACTGATACTACCCTGTATCAAGTAGGCCTCCAGAATCACATCAATTCTCCTATAAGCTGTATATACTTAATTTCTTAGGTCTGTATCATGAAATCGAACTTCCAAAATGTCGAACACCATAAGTTCGAACTTGGAAGATCGAATTCAGACAACATTGAACCTTCAAAACAGCAAATTTTTTCCCCGGGAAACAATTCGCTGTTCCGAAAAACACACACATAACACAATCACACCAAACACCTTCAAAACCTACACTAAACCTAACATACATCACTATCTATGCACTATCCTTAACCCAGCCCTAACCCTAAAGTCTGTCACTACCACACACTTACCTGACCAGCACCCTAACTCTAATGTCTGTCACTATCACACACTTACCTGACCCACGCCCTAACCCTAAAGTCCATCACTACCACACATTTACCTGACCTGCACTCTAACCCTAAACTCTGTCACTATCGCACACTTACCTGAACTGCGCCCTAACCCTAAAGTCCGTCACTACCTGTTCATACACTTACCTTGACCTGGTCTGAAAATACCGAAGCTGCAGAAATGGCCAACCAAATTCTTTTCCTGGGAAAGAATTCGGGTTTCCGTGGCTTCGACATTCTCACCCTTCGAACTACCAAGTTCTGCCTTCCGGTATTCGGCATTCTCAACATTCGATTTTGCGATAGGAACCCAATTTCTTGATACATGGGTGTATCGCCCAGCTACATTTAATATGTCCATCATCTTCCCTGAATACATCCAATTCTCCATAATGACCACTCCTCCCCCCTTATCCAGTGTCCTAACTCTTATAAATTTATCACTCAATAACTCTTCCAAAACATTCCTTTCTTCTGTTGTTAAATTATCAACTTACCCTTTTTTGGTTCTTAATACATCTCTTACTTCACTAGTAATCAATGTTTCAAAATTATTTATATCACTATGTATTGGAGGGTTCCAGGTACTTCTCCTTCTCAAAGCCATATCTCTCATGTTTGAATTAGTTTCTCCACAAATAAAGATACAAATGCTTTATATCAATGTGTATTAAGGTGTGAGAAAGCTGATTTTAAGTTCTGGGTTATAGAAAAGGTAAAAAAAACAAGAGAGGGGCGGAGACTGAGAAACAAGATTAGATTTTACAAAACTGGTATGGCATATCTGGACTTGACTAGTTACAGGAAAGGCAGGAAACAAGCTTAGATTTTTTTTTTTTGTTACAGAAAAGCAGCTAAAACAGCAGTAAATACAATTCAAATTGTAGTACAGGCCAGCACACCCGAGTGTGTAGCAACACTACGGCAAATACAGTTCAAATAAATGCAGTTAAATTAACAAATGACTAAAAATCAAGTGCAGAAGGCAGTAAATTATAAGGCTACTATCAAGCAGTAATAAGTGCAGAGTAAGAGCGACTGAACAGATAGCATGCAGAAGAGCAACTAAGACAGTTACAGTAAGAGCAGATGAATAAGATATATATATATATATATATATATATTTTTTTTTTTTTGAGGGAAGGAACAGAGCAGGATTAAGAGGCTACAGGGGTTGTCCTTCCCAAATGCTCTCTTTGTACACAGTAGGAGTGCCTGAAATCAGAATATGATCTCACTGCACTCAGTTGAGTGAGCAAATGAGATGGGCCCAGAAGGAGTATCCAAATACAAATCTACAAGAGGGCCGGGCAATTTCAAAGCCACCAACATTAATACCAAAACAAGAACACGGAGGGTGGGTGGGGAACTAACTGTAGAGAGACAGCCACAACTTCAGTTGAGTTAATATTTAGTGAAAAACACAAATAAATAAATTAAATACAGTACTATATGTAAAAGAGCAGATAAAAGTGTACTTAAATTCACTTATACGTCCAGCTGATTTCAGGTAGATGTTAGCCGGCCAAAGCTCTGATATTAAGCAGTGATAATTCAAAATGTATCACTTATATAAGGCAAGACAGGATGTCAGTGATGAGCTGAAACTACCCCTCACTGCTATCAATGGCTACACAGAAATTCTAAAAAGTACTCTGTAGAGAGACAGACACAACTTCAGTTGAGTTAATATTCAGTGAAAAACACAAATAAATAAATTAAATACAGTACTATATCTAAAAGAGCAAATAAAAGTGTACTTAAATTCACTTATACGTCCAGCTGAGTTTAGGTAGATGTTATCCAGCCAAAGCTTTAATATTAAGCAGCGATAACTCAAAATGTACCACTTATATAAGGAAAGATGTCAGTGATGAGCTGAAACTACCCCCCACTGCTATCAATGGCTACATAGAAATTCTAAAAAGTACAGACTTGCTGTATCCAGGACTGTTGGTAAGCTTCTGAGCCCCCAAGCCTTTCTGTGTTGGAGGGAAGCCCTCTAGCTTATCAGTGGGAGTGGTAAGCACTAGGTAGCCTATCTACCATGGGAAAAGTGGGTTTTAGCCCTGAAATTGTAGTTCATTGGCCATTTCAGCAGTTTTTGCATCTCTTTCTACTTTCTGGTTAAAAGCCTGTTTTGCGTTTGGTCCCCACCGTTTCTATAACTAGTGTAATCCAGGTACATATTTGCTGTATCCAGGACTGTTGGTAAGCTTCTGAGCCCCCCCAAGCCCTTCTGAATTGGAGAGAAGCCTTCTAGCTTATCAGTGGGAGTGGTAAGCACTAGGTAACCTATCTACCACAGGAGGTGTGGTTTCTGGCCCAGAAATTTTAGTTTATTGGCAGTTTGGGAAGCTTTTCCATCTCTTTCAATCTTCTGATTTAAAAGCCTGTGTTTGCACTTGTTTCCTGCCTTTCCTGTTACTAGTCTAGTCCAGGTACAGATTTGCTGTATCCAGGACTTTATGTAAGGTTCTGAGCCCCTCAAGCCTTTCCGTGTTGAAGGGAAGAATTCTAGCTTATCAGTGGGAGTGGTAAGCATCAGGTAGCCTATGTATCACAAGAGGAGTGGTCCCTGGCCCAGAAATTGTAGCTATTGGCTGTTTGAGCAGTTTTTTTCCATCTCTTTCAACTTTCTGGCTTGAAAGCCACACTTATGCCTGTTTCCCACCTTTCCTATAACTAGCCTAGTCCGGTTACAGCGTTGTTGTATCCAGGATTGTTAGTAAGCTTCTGAACCCCCAAGCCTTTCTGTGTTGGAGGCAAGCCTTACAGCTTATCAGTGGGAGTGGAAAGCACTAGGTAGTCTATCCTCCATGGGATGAGTGAGTTTTGGCCCAGAAATTGTAGTTTATTTGTCCGTTTAAGCAGTTTTCCATCTCTTTCAACTTGCTGGCTTAAAAGCCTACGTTAGTACTTGTTCCCCACCTTTCTTGTAACTAGTCTAGTCCATGTACAGATTTGCTGTATTCCAGGACTCTTTGTAAGCTTCTGAGCCCCCCAAGCCTTTCTATGTTGGAGGGAAGCCTTCTAGCTTATCAGTGGGAGTGGTAAGCATTAGGTAGCCTATCTACCACAAGAGAAGTGGTTCCTGGCCCAGAAATTGTAGCTATTGGCTGTTTGAGCAGTTTTTTTCTATCTCTTTCAACGTTCTGGTTTAAAAGCTGCACTTGCACTTGTTTCTCACCTTTCCTGTAACTAGCCTAGTCCAGATACAGAGTTGCTGTATCCAGGACTGTTGGTAAGCTTCTGAGCCCCGCAAGCCTTTCTGTATTGGAGGAAAGCCTTCTAGCTTATCAGTGGGAGTGGTAAGCACTAGGTAGCCTGTCTACCACGAGAGGAGAGGTTCTTGGCCCAGAAATTGTAGTTTGATCATTTGGACAGTTTGTGCATCTCTTTCAATTTTCTGGTTTAAAAGACCACATCTGCACTTGTTTCCCATCTTTCCTCTAACTAACCTACTGGGTAGCACTAGAAAGCCTTAGACTGATATAAGCCTTCTAGCTTAGGAGAGAGACTTTGGAGTGATTAAGTATCAGTTTTCTGTACTTTCTTGCTGTACTTAACTGTTTTCTGCCTAAAACGCAGATTTTCCAGCGTTTATTGTGATTTAAAAGCTTGTTTTTTTCACATATTGTATTTATGTGACTGCCTGCACTTTTAAAAAGTTGTTTTTGTTTAAATAATTTAACTGTTGTAGGCAACACACTAAAGTGCAATAGCCTTTTCTGATAATTTGTAGTCGTTTAAAGTTGTAAGTGTATTTCTTACTGTCTTTGTCTTATCTTTTCAGAAAAACAAAAACAAAAAAAATTCCTTGTTTCCCGCCTTTCTAAGCTAGTATAGTCCAGTTTTCAGGCTAGTGCTGAATTCAGGGCTGTGATACTAGTTTCTGAGTTGCCCATACCTTACTTGGATAGAAGGAAGTTTTTCTGTTCACCTGTGAGAGAGGGGAGCTTTGAGCAACCTATCTGTCCCTGGAGGAGTGGTTCCAGCCCAGAAGTTAGTAGTTTATTGACCATTTTGGGCTAATTTCTATCTCTTTCATTTCCCTACTATAAAAACCATGTTTGCATGGTTTTTCTCACCGGGCAGTGCCGGTTAGCTATGGTTAAATTATTCCCGGCTCCACTAAGTCTCCTCTTCAGTTTTTCCCTTGAAACTAGTCTAACTCTCAACCTAAGCACTCAAAAGCATCTTACAGCCCAGCACTTGCTCAGACCTAATAGCAAGCACTAATATACCCTGACACTGATTGCCCAGCAGGGCAAGGCTCTTTATTCACCCCTCACCAACCAAGCGACTAAGCAGCTCACCCTACTATTCAGGCATTACCAAAGGGCAACTTCAGGTGCACTCTCCAGTCCAGCTGGTGAATCTGGGTATCCTGAGGCAATGTTACAACTACCTCATGTACACAGACAACCCTCTCCTCCTACCACAGAACACTAACATATGCAAGAGATGCAATTATACAGCCAAACTGGAAGCTAAGCTGTCTCCAACCAAGACTGGAAAAGACAGTCAAGAGGAGAAAGTTAACACTTGCACCACAACTCCAGCCTCACACAGACCTACTAAAACAGCACTGGCAAAAAATACACATAAATACACAAAATCATACTTGGAGACTTTAAATAAAATCCTGCAAAAGCATCAGAGACCTCCAAAGCAGACACCCAAACAACCTGCACTTCCCGTCACAAACCAGACAACACATAAAACACAAAATCAGTGTGCCACACAATCACAGCCCTTAAGGCGAAATAACATACCTAACACACTAGTAATAGGTGACTGTATAGTCAGGCACACTGACGTCCCACTTACTAGGCTGGACAAGCAGAAGGTTACTGTTAGCTGCCTGTCGGGAGCAAGAATCCGCCATGTAACACAAGCACTCGGGTCACTCCAGAACAAGTACAAATATGGCTCTGTCATTGTTCATGTTGGTATGAATGACCTGAGACGTACCTCCCTGGACTACATGAAAAGAAGCATGGAAGAGCCCTCTGATCATGTAGCCCAGGCTGGTATGACCCTGATCCTGAGTAGCATCCTGCCCTCACCAAGAATGATACCTCAGTATAAAGAAAAAATGATCAATTTCAACAATTGGCTAAGCTTCTGGTGTCATTCAAAGGGGAGCCAGTGTCTGTCAGCCTGGGATGACATGGTCGACAAGCCGCGTTGCTTCGCAAGAGATGGCTTGCACCTGTCACCCCTAGGCTTTTGAATACTGGCTAAGGCTCTTGCTGCCCCCAGAGTGCATTTTTAGGAAAGGCTCAAAAGTCAAACCCACCTCCATAAACAGCATAATTAACAAAAAACTGAGGGTTATGCTACTCAACACCAGGAGTTTAAATCTCAAAATGCACATGCTCAAAGCACTCCTCAGTATGGAGAACGTCGACATCTGTGCAGTAACTGAAACCTGGTTCAAGGCTCCAGAGAACACCCCAGCACTACCAGGCTACAACTCATACCACACGTTTCGGCCACAGAACACAGACCAAAACACAAAAGGAGGGGGTGTATCCATATTCATCAAGGATACCTACACCTCCAGGTTATTGGCACAGCATGATACCTCTGAGATCATCCATGTGCAACTAACATCGGGCAAATCTGCAATGCAAATTGTGGCCTGCTACAGATCACCTTCCATGACCCAGGACCACCACTCCACCTTTCTGGAGACACTGGAAAACATGAAGGTCCTACCAAACACCCTGATATTGGGCGATTTCAATTACCCTACCATTCACTGGGAAAACTACTCGAGTACAAATTCCCAGGCCCAGCGCTTCCTGGAATCCATCAACTCAAACGCCCTGCATCAGCTGGTAAACTCCCCTACCAGAGGTGAAAACATATTGGACCTGGTCATCACCAACATGGGCGACAGGTGTTCCACTCCGGAGATCAACCCGTCACTGGTTAGATCAGACCATAAACTAATCACTTTGGATGTCGACACCCCACCACCACCCCCAACTAAGAAAACCACAGTAAAAAACTTTTCTAAAGCAAACTTCACTTACTTAAGACAGAGGTGGTAAGTTTCACACCCCCACCCTAAAGGATAACGCTACCCAAGATGCAGAAACCTTTACAAATGCACTCTATGAGCACTAACAAGGATGCATGGATCATGCCATCCCTAGCAAAACCAAGACTCACTCCTCTAAGAGAAGGAAACCAGTTTGGTGGACCCCTGCAATAAACAGGCTATACAATAGAAGGAGGAAACTAGTTCAGAAAAAAAGCAAATCCCAAGAAGGAAAGACATCCCTGATCAGTATCAGTAAGAAACTGAGGTCCCTCATGAAATCATCCAAGGCTAACTTCAAAAGAAAAATAGCCAAGGATTCAAAAGATAACCACAATGCCTTCTTTAGCTATGTTAAGAATCTAAGTGGCAACTCGCAGATATGCACTGAACTAGTGCAAAATAGCACAGAATATACTGAACCTACTGATATCGCCAACATCCTGGCAGATAGATTCAGTGCAAATTTCACCCCCCTTCTCACCTCCAAAATGGCCCACAACAATACTGGAAAAGTGTAGTGTCCCAAGAATCACAGACGCACAGGTGAAAACAGCTCTTTCAAAAGCCAAAAACACAGCGTCAATGGGACCAGATGGTGTCCCAGGCTGCGTCATGCACGAACTACAGAACAAACTAACCCCCACCTAAACATGCTGTTCAACCTCAGCCTCTCCACAGCCTAAGTGCCCATAGAATGGTGCACAGCAATGGTTATTCATCTCCACAAAGGAGGGGACATAACTGACCCTGGTAACGATCGCCCCATAAGGCTGACTAGTCTGGTCTGCAAGGCTATGGAGTGCATCATCATGGAACACATTAACAAAGACATTGGGAACCTCCAAACACTTGACCTGACCAAGTTCGGCTTTGTTAAGGGCAGATCATGCTTACTAAACCTGGCTGACTTCTTTGAGACAGTCACCAAGGCCATAGACGAAGGAAAGGTGGTTCACACAGCCTACCTTGACATCGACAAAGCTTTCGACACCATTCCCCACTCGGGTATTACAGAAAAGCTCACCAGCCTGAACATAAACCCCTATGTCATGTGATGGGTTGCCAACTGGCTTACAGACAGAACTCACACAGTAAGAATAATGGGCTCCAGTTTCGACTCTAAACCAGTCACAAGTGGTGTCCCGCAAGGCTCGGTCCTGGGACCCCTACTGTTTGTCATATACTTCTCAGAAGTACAGGCAAACACAGGAGGACTATGGCTAACCAAGCTCGCTGATGACTGAAAACTGGGAGCCATAATTGACTCTCCAGCTGACACGGACATCCTCCAAAAGGGCCTTACTGAGACGGACACCTGGTGTCAAAGTCATGGCTTCAAGCTAAATGCCAAAAAATGCATAGTCATCCCATTTGGGAAAAACAAAAACACCCACGAATTACCACATAGGTGGCAGCCCCCTTAATACAGAAGAGTTAATAAGAGATCTGGGGACCCAGGTAGATAGTAATCTCTCCTTTGACAATCATATTGCCAAAGTAGTTAGGAAATCCTTCTATGTGGCCCATCTAATTACTAAAGGGTTTGCATCTAGAAATAAAGAGGTTATAGTGCCCCTCTACTCGTCACTCATTAGATCATCATAGAGTACATGCCCCATTTGGGATGTACCTCACAAGACACTTCCAACAGATGGAAAGACCACAAAAGTACCTCACCAAGAGGATTACTGGTGTCAAACATATGTCCTATGCAGCCCGACTGAAAAAACTCTGGCTGTACTCAGTGGCATATCGCTTACTCAGAGGTGATCTCTGCCTGACTTACAAAGCCATGTCCAACTCAGAATTGATGGACATGCTCCACCTATAGAAATCCAAGTCACTGAGAGCCACGCGGTCTAGTGAGCTAAATCTTGCCACATTAATAAATAGAACATGCTGGAGGGGTAGATTCCTCTCACAGAGACTCCACATGCTTTGGAACCAAATTCCAAATTACATCAGGCAGAGCCCCTCACTAACACTCTTCAAGAGAAACCTTGACGAATGGATGGGTAACAGAAAATACAACCCTGGGATCACTTCATTGGCTCTGCTTGACAGAGGATCAGTTAATTAATCAATGGGGTGGCGAAAGCCGACAAACTCTGGCTAGGCTTATAAATTCCCTCAGGCAAATAGCCTAGTACCTACCTATGAACCTATGAACCTATGAACTACGTTTGGAGGCTTGCACATACCCAGGGCTCAAAGACCATGTTTCCCTAGCCCCAACACTTAAAATAAAAGCCAGTAGTATATAAACATACATAAAAAGTTATGACACCTGGCATTATCAAAATAAAAACATACAATAGCACATTAATAGTATTCTATTTTTATTTTATTTTAATGCCACAAAGGACCATTGGATATAACATTTATTATATTTGCATATTTATATATTTGTATACATATATATTTCAAAGTTTTAAAACTTTGAACATATGCCCCTGGATTCTCAAAAGCTTGCACGGAGTGCAAGATCGGTGCAGGAGCTCAAGCAGGCAATATGTCTGCTGTGCGATCCAGGAACAGCCTGCAGGGGCATGCATGAGAGCTCCTGCACTAATCCTGCACGGATGAAGCCCTTGTATGCAAATCACCCCATTTGCAGGAGAAATCCATGCAAATGAAGTGATTTTGCGATCCAGGAAGCATGCGACCGCCCGGTAAGGACCAGTGCAATTATCAGAAATGTACTTGGTTAGTAACCGAGTACATTTCTGCAAAATCCAAAACGGAGCTATGACAGCTTCAAATAAAGGCTGCATATCAGGTAGTAAGCATGCCAATGGCCAAGTATAAGGCCATTGGCATTGCAAAGAATACAAAAATGAAAAAAATCAACTTTATTTCTCTTTAGCCAATCTCGGCTGTTTAAGCACAGGGCAGCAGAGCGCAAACAGGATCGGGTGGAAAATAACAAAATGAACGTAAATTAAACATTCTAACTAAAATCAGTATTCTGCCATGCAAGTCAATGGCAGCCAGAAGACAACCTGGCCAGTGAGTAGTGGCTGCTAAGGGGGGAGGCTCAATGTGAGACATGTAACTATGCATTAGCAGGCAATCTTACACAAATGAGGGGAAGGAGAGTGAATCAGTTTTCCCCAGGATGTGAGCCAGGTCCCAACAGTGTAAAAGTAGGAATAGCCTGGTGCAAGCCTTGGAGGTAGGTGACATCATGGGTGTGTGTGTCAGGCATACTGTAAGCGGATTGGAGCCCTGTGGCTTGGGGTTGCACCTAGCTTAGCACAGGTAAGCTAGAGGGTGTGTCTAAACCTGCCTAGCACTCTTTACAAAGCCTAAGTGGGTGTGCGTGCCATGCACCGGACTGTACAGGAAGAAAAAAGAGGTTAAACCAGGAAATAGCAGCAGTGTGCACAATTGAGTACTCTGTTTGCACAGTGCACCCCCGGGGTGAAACAGGAAGGCAATGGGAAGGGAAAACAGCAGTAGGAAGGTAATCAAGGAGTACTAGCTTAGCTGGCAGATGAAATTCATCAGAACCAGCCAATTACACAGGCAGCAGACCAGCCCAGCCCAGAACACTACTATAAACTATGTAAACACCTACCCCTCTGTTTTTTTCCACACTCTACACCACCGGTGTAAACAAGCAGGGAACTTTTAACACTCACAACTGCAAAATGTTAGGGGCTGCAATAGCTATCATACAACAACTTGTGGAAGAGGTTGAGGGTGGTGAGGATGTGAATGCTGACGAGCAACCCACAGTGAGGAGACAGAGAAGAGTGTACAGACCCAGGGTAACCTACCAAGGGCTACATGAGCTGGAGATAGTGGAGCACTATAGGGCGGACAGGGACCTCCTACAGCAAATTGTTGAGCTGAGCCGGCCTCACAGAACTAACAGAGGGGAACCCATCCCAGTGGATACCAAGGTATGTGTAGGCCTAAGAATACTAGCTACAGGTACCTTCCAAAGGCCATCTGGGGATATGTTGGGTATCATACAGGCATCAGCATCCAGAGTACTCCACCAGTTCCTGGATGCCGTGTCAGCACATGTCGGCGAGCACGTATATTTTCCCAACACCCGTGAGGCGTTGGCCAGCAATATGCAACTGTTCCACCAAATAGCAGAATACCCTGAGGTACTGGGTGCTATAGACTGCACGCACATATGCATCAAAGCACCACCTGGTGAGCGGGGTAGGGTCTACCTCAACTGCAAGGGTTTCCCGTCCATCAACTGCCAGGTTGTGTGTAATGCCCAAGGCATAATAATGAACGTGTGTGCTGGCTGCCCTGGAAGATGTCATGATTCCCACATCTGGCATCTGATGCAGCTGTACCAGAGATTTGCCAATGGGGACATCCCACATGGTCACCTAGTGGGGGATGCTGGATATGCACTGGAGCTGTGGCTGATGACACCTATCAGAAATACACACACACCCGAACAAGAACTCCATAATGAGGCACACGCACAAACAAGAATCATAACAGAACATGTGTTTGGGATGCTCAAGTCACAGTTCCGATGCCTGGACACATCCGGTGGATCCTTGCAGCACTCACCAGCTACATGTACCCAAATTGTCCTAGTATGTGCCATGCTACACACTATGATCCTGTGGAAACAGCTGCAGCAGGAACAGCATGGGACAGGGCCACACAGCCCCCCACCATCACCAAGGCCTGCATGGGCACAGAGTGAGAGAGCCTGCCCTGGTAGGCAGAAGGAGGCATACCCGGTATGCCCTGGCCTTGGCAAAGAGGCAACGCATAGCACATACACTGACTTGGGAGGGACCCAGGGAATAACACCTCTCTATGACTCTCACATACAGTAAAAGGGATGCCAAATATTACACTACCTGTGCCTAACCATGTGTAGGGAGTGTACTGCATACATCTGACATAGGCAGCCCTGCAGCACCACCCTCAATACTGGGACACCCACAAGGTAAGTGACTCACACATGCCAGTCGGGGGGGGGGTCACATACCCAACAACAGTCACAGCCAGCAGGACAGGTGTAGACAAACACAAACAAATGTTGTGCTATGGCATCTGAATGAGGCCTATGGCTAACCTCCCCCCCAGGCCTACACAGATTGACTACAGCAGGCCAGGCAGTGGGATGTCAGTTGTGAAGGCTAGGAAGTCAGACACTAATATGTAGGTAATTATAAGCTAAGATCTGTAGTACACTCATATGCCTCTAGCCAGTACGATAGGTAAGACTACAGACTGAAATGGAGTACCTGACATACCAGTACAGTCCTAGCAAATGTGTACAAGTGTCAGGTGTGCCCCCCATCCTATGTAGACGTATAGTAACAGTCAGGTGTGCCCCCCAATCTTGTGTAGAAATGTAGAAATAGTCAGGTGTGCCCCCCCTGCTATGCCGAAATGTTGTAACAGTCAATGCCAAATGATCAGTGGATACCCTGCAGAGACAGCATGCTACCTGTCGGTGTACAACACAAAGGTCAGCACTTCAGTATAAACTACCTGGACTTGACCTACACATGCAATACAGATGACCATACTGGGCATGCTCATACACTTAGAGAAATGAAGGCAATGTAAGTCAACAACTTACTGAAAGGTCATACTGGGCATGCTCACCCACTTAAACACATGAAGGCCATGTCTGCAAACACCAGTAGACCAGACATATCTGGCAGTCACAGTTGTTAGTGCAGACATTCGTCAGTATGCACCACTCATGCATTGCACACACAGTGGATAGGAATACAGACATATATGTAAGGACAACACACTATAATAAGACAAAGGTAAATGGACATAGATGTGTGGAAGAGGATGACTGTGACAAGGAGCCATCCAGGCCTGTCCCACCCAGCACACAGCCAAAGGGCCCCAAACAAATAAGGTGCAGATGTCACTCACTGCAGATACTAGCCACCAGTATCTGTCAGCATTACAGACTATGTGGTGCACGTGCCAGCTGTGCAACATGACTGTACAAGGAAGTAGTCATCTAACAACTGTATATATGTACCTGTGAAATATGACACTGTGTGTGCCTGCATGTGGCGTGTCAACCCCTAGATGAATGGGTAATGGCCCATGCAGACACACTGCCCTCCCCATAGCCCTACTATGACAAGCCTGCTGAGGTCATCCAATGTGAAATATAATTTTGGGAGAGATGTAGCCTAGTAATCTCTGTGGTGTGTCCCATAACTGTGTACTGCTGTAGTGTGATAAGTTAGTTAGGAAGGAGTTTAAATCCCAGGCTTGGCAACTGTGTGTGTGTCTGTCTGACAGTGTAGAGCGCAATGCTTTTTAGTGTAGTCACACTCCCAGCAATTTAAATGCTCAACCATGGCAAGGCTGCTGATGTCATCCACCTAGAAATACACCTCTGGGAAGATTGTAGCCCAGTAATCTCCATAGCACGCCCTGTAACTACATCCTGCTGTAATGTGATAAAATAATTAAGTACGTGTTCTATTACCAGACATACCAAGTGTGTTTCTGTCTATGTAGAGAGCAACACTTTTTAGGGTACTCACACTGCCTACAAGTCATATACTCAACTTTGGCAAGGCTGCTGATGTCATCCACCTAGAAATGCACCTCTGGGAAGTTTTAGTCTAGTAATCTCTGTAGCATGCCCTGTAACTACGTACTACTATAATGTGATAAAGTAATTAGGAAGGTGCTCAATTCCCACACATGCCAAGTGTGTGTGTGTGTGTGTGTGTGTGTGTGTGTGTGTGTGTGTGTGTGTGTGTGTGTGTGTGTGTGTGTGTGTGTGTGTGTGTGTGTGTGTGTGTGTGTGTCTCTCTGTCTGTATAAAGAGCAATGCTTCTTAGGGTATCACACTGCCTACACGTCATATACTCAACTTTGGCAAGGCTGCTGATGTCATCCACCTAGGAATACACCTCTGGGAAGATGTAGCCCAGTAATCTCCATAGCACCTCCTGTAACTGCGTACTGCTGTAATCTAAAAAACTAGCTAGTTAGAAATACTACTCCCAGACATGGCAATTGTGTGTATCTGTCTGTCTGTCTGTGAAGAGAGCAATGCTTTTTAGGCTAGTCACACTCCCTACAATTCAAAAGCTCAACTTTTGCAAGGCTCCTGATGTCATCCACCTAGTAATACACCTTTGGGAAGCTGTAGCCCAGTATTCTCTGTAACGCATCCTGTAACTGTCTACAACTGTAGTGCGATAAACTAGTTAAATAGGAGTTCTATTCCCAGACATGGCAAGTGTGAATGTTTGTGTCTGTGTGTGCTTTTTGTCAGTGTAGGGAGCAATGCTTTTGAGTCCATTCATAGACACTACAATCTCCAATGGTCCACTTTGACAATTGTGCCAATGTCATCAACTGTGAAATACACATTTGGGGAAGGGATACCCAAGTAATCTCCATGGTGTGTGCTGTAACCATTGTACTGCTGTAGTGTGATAAACTAGTTAAGTAGGAGGTTTAACCCCAGCCTTGGCAACTGTGTATGTATGTATAGAAGGCAATGCTTTTTAGGGTAGGCAGACCCCCTACAATTTAAATGCTCTACCTTGGTAAGGCTGTCAATGTCATCCAGCCTGAAATACACCTTTGGGAAGGTTGTAGCTCAGGAATCTCTGTAGTGCATGCTATAACTGCATACTGCTGTAGTGTGATTCAGAACTCTGGTAGGGTTCTATACCCACCCATGGCAGTTCTGGATGTTTTGTGTGTGTTTCAATGTCTGTGTAGGGAGCTATGCATTAGAGGCTAGTCACACGCAATACATTTCAAATGCTGTACTTTGGCAACCCACTGATGTCAGTCAATGTGTTATACACCTTTGGGGATGGAGTCCTCAAGTAATCCCTGTGGTTTATCCTACAGCAGCTCCATGCTGTAGTGTGTTATAGATGTCTGTTAGGGGTTCTATACCCACACATGTCAGTTTGTGGATGTTTTGTGTGTGTTCCACTGTCTGTGTAGGGAGCAATGCATTTTAGGCTACTCAGTACATGTCAAATGCTGTACTTTGGCAATCCTGCTGATGTCAGCCAATGTGATATACAGTTTTGGGGAAGAAGTGCTGCAATAATCACCGTGACGCATACTATAACTGTGTAGTGCTGTAGTATAATAAACTAGTTAGGTAGGGAGTCTACTCCTAGACATAACAGGTGTGTGTGTGTGTGTGTGTGTGTGTGTGTGTGTGTGTGTGTGTGTGTGTGTGTGTGAGACAGACACCTGGGCCCAATGCGTAGTGGGTTTTGCAAATTTCTTATATGGTGGCCCTAGTACATATCACAATGTCCACTGTACAGGAATAACAGCTGTGAAATAGCCAAGAGGCTGGGGTGCATATCCATACCCATACATGTGACATCAAGGCCAGGCAATCACAGTTAGCAATCCCAGTATTAGCTAGAGCACACTCTCAACCCAAGTCTCATACACACACAAATGCCGAGGCAACAGCCAATATGTGTGTAGTACACTGCATACAGACAGCAGACCACACCATGTAGAAGCCCAGTATATGTAGGGTTAGTCTGTGAGTGGCACATATGAGGATGATGTTGAAAAGATAGTCCATATACTGTACTTTTATGCTAGCTTACCATATGTGGCTGTGGCTGTGTTCACATTGGCTGTGCACCTTCACACAGGTGTATCTTACCCTGTGGTGTGACATGCCTGCAGAGCCTGCTATATATGCGAGTACATGTGCATTCCCCCATAGGAAATGTTGGCCAGTGTTGAGCCAATCTGCCTGTAACATGCAAAGTGCATTGTTACATGTCTAGCAGCTTAGTGTACTTATCCAGTGAGATGTCATGTGGAGATATTTGCTGGATGTACTGATGCCGGGTCTCCCTTAACAGTCATGTATGTCAGACAGAGCAGTGGAATGCTGTACAGATGTATGTCAATATCTAGAGGGTAGTATGTGGCCATGGTACCTCTGTATCAGAGGTTATTATGTGTCAGGCCAGGCAGGGGTGTGTGAATGCATAACCTATGATGGCATATGTATACCAGTTGTTATGTATTATACCCATCTACGTGGCTGTTAACATCCATATTGTCATGCATGGTACACATGTTTAGCACTAAGGAGTTCTGTGTATACCTATGGACTGTAAAGAGTGTTTTAGAATGTCCACATATATTGGCCAATATCTGTGCTACAGTCCACAGGGGCATTACGTGCTAGCAGTGGTACTTTACCAGGATGTCCTTAGGATGTCTGTCAGTAGCCAATGGCACACATGTGGAAAGCAGATGTGACCACCCACACACACCATGTCTGTGAAAAAAATCCCACTTACAGTAGCAATAGTTTACCAACATACCTACTATACATACCTGACATCCACTTACACTATGACGTTGGGACTATAGGGGCTGGGGTAGGTCTACACTCCATGTCCAGGACATATGGTGAGAACATCTGTACATATAATCATCCAGATATATATATATATATATAGATATATGATTACACATATACATATCAACAGATATAGATGGGTATGTATATGTACATAGATATACATATACACACCCATATATATATATATATATATATATATATATATATACAGAACAATATATGTCTACACATATACAGATAGTGATACATATGCACATATACGTATGGATATCTACAGATATATCGACAGTAGTAGGTATATCGGTATAGATATGTATGCACATATAGTTTTATATATATATATATATATATATATATATATATATATATATATATATACCAACATAACTAGGCATATCTGTACACATAGGATGTGTATACATATATAGCTATATACACATATATCTATATGTACATATACGTATACCTATATATACACATATGTATAGATACATATATATATATATATATATATATATATATATATATATATATATGTATATATATAGATATGTATTCATATGTACATACGGAGAGGTGTACACATGGCCATATATATGTAGCACTATACAGATGTGTATACAGACATATGTATGTTTATACTTGTGTATGCACATGTAGACATCTATACACCTATATGTATACAACCATATACCTGTCATGAGTAAACATCACGGTTACGTATTCCCTCCCACATGTATCCCACCTTATGTATCTGTTATGTGTACATTATGATAAAACAACCTATGTGATGCAACAGTCATATTAATGACAAGGACTACACAATGTAGGACGTAAAGGCAAGTGTTCAATACCACTCAATTTGGGTAATGACAGCTATATTGGTTACACAACAGCTGTCCCCACAGTGGTCATGGCGTAGTGGTCATGTGTTGTGACTTCAGTGTAAAGGGCCCTCAGTTCATGACCTGCAAGGGCTGCTCATTTTGTTGCTGGGCAGAACAAAGTCTGTTGGATACAGAGTGGTTAAGGCAGTGTTTGTGCAATGTAGGCCACACACATCAGTATCACGACATTGCTAGGTAGGAATCTAGTCCCAGTGTCGGCAAGTAACAGTGTGCGTGCATGTGGATGGGTCTACATCAGGTTGCAGGGTATGCACGCCTAAGCAGGCCACCTGTCCATGTGGTTCAGACAATACCCAGTATAGTAACCTGTGAAATGTGTTCGACTTTACCCCAGATATGTCACTTCCATGGTGTCAGCACAGTGACATACCCCATTGTGCAATATGATCGCAGACCATCCTTGTGCTGACACATGTACACCTACAACACAATTGCATAACAGTTTAGAGACCGCAACCAAGCAGTGCTACTAACAGCTAGATGGCATCATTGATGGATGGCTACACTACCTGCCAAATATGCCTCACACTCTACACCCTACAACATGTTACACTGCAGGACTGTGGTACACTGGTGTACAGTCATCGTGTGCATCAGAACCATATCAGCCTGTCCCTGTATCGATGGTATGGATGACAGGAATGGGGCACAGGTATCATCATATGCACAGAGTGTGGTGTTGGCCATACATTTGACACCATGTGTGTGGATGAGGGGTGTACTCTGGGGAGCTGGCTGAAGTGATGTGGTGTGTGTAGGTATGAGGTTGCCCTAGGTGTGTTTGCATAGTGTGTGGGTATGCATGCACACAGTTCTGCCTTGTGGCTGGACTACGCAGGTGTTTATGGACAGCTGCAGACCATGCCTGGCAGAATGTGCAGTTCACTGCCTCTGGCCATGGACACGTGGACTGTGCCTGCCAGGGGTTTTGCAGGCACGTGTAGGTACAGGCATTGAAGTGCTACTCTTACCTGCTGATATTTGTCCGCTGGTACTGCATCCCTCCTGGGACTGGCCAGGACCACATGCACATGCCCTGCTCTGGTGTGGTGTGTGCAGCCAGGGCTGCTACTGCCACTACGGGAGCCTCTTGGTGTCCTAGCATGCTCACGTTGAGTGCCAGCTATTGCTGTTGCTGGGCCATGTCCACGCGGGCGTTGCGGCATCCCCACCACATGCTGAAGCACGGACACACCACGGCTGATGAGGGCCATCATCTCATCCTGCCATCTATCTGCTTGCTTGTTAGAAGCACGGATGGCAGCTACCACTTCATGGAGGTTGTCACCTACAATCGCAAGTGCAGCCCTCTGCAGCCTAAGGCCCTGTCTGGTGTAATGCTCAATACGCGCCTGCACTGCCATTACAGCCTGGAGCATGCTTCTACTGGTTGTAGCTATGTTGCCTATGCCAGGGGCATGACGTCTAGTGGCCCTACAATGAGCACCCTGGGACATCCACCTATGTGGCAGCCTGACAGACATCCGGCTATGCCTGCTGCAACTGGACACAGTAGGCATGCTTACCACACTTTCCCGTGCACTGCCACTGAACGCCAGCTGTCCCTTTGCTATGGCCAGTGATGCTGTGATTTGTATAGGCACTGTAACTGTGTGCGGGGGTGGGTGGCTAAAAGGGGGATACCAAATGGCGCAGTGTCAACCCCTGACAACCCCACCTGTGCCTCACCATTATCATCATCATCATCATCATCATCATCATCTTTGCTATCTGTATGGACACCTACATCAGATTGGGTTCAGGAGGGACCCTGACTCACCTCGCCACCGTACTTTAAAACCTGTACAGCATTGCTTAACAGCACACACACACACACACACACACACACACACACACACACACACACACACACACACACACACACACACACATATCCGTACTACCTAAATGTCCATGGCTTTACAGACAGACCCACGTATATGTCCATGTGTTAGCCCATCCTGCATCACACTTGTTAACATACACACACTGCTACCACTCATTAACATCACAGTCCTCTAAATGCCCACACAAGTGGCCACAACACAAGGCCTGTTGTAACATTACCTGCCTGATCTGTATGTAGTGGAGTAACATGGCCTCAATGCTGTCATTCGGTATGCACCCACTGTATATCTGGAATGATGTGCATGGCCCCTATATGGGTGGGCTACTATGTTGTACCCATAATAGCTCCCACTGGTGTGTCATGTGTATGTAATACTCAGTACATGCCGGATATGCTGCCCCATCGGCCCATCATGTGTCAGCTGTAATATGTGGATACACTCCCTGGTGTTGATTATTACTTCCCCAATGCATCTGTAGAGCTGCATATGTGGGCTGTAGTTGACCTCTCCGCTGACAGCAATATTAAGTGTGTAACTGGGGTCTATCTTCCCTCTCGATACCTGATCCAAGCTACAGGCCATATTATACTATTTGCTGTCCTGTAAGTACATGACAGGTATTCCTGGTGTGCAATGTGGCACTCCATGTCCATGTACTGCACGGTCTCAAAGGGGGGTACAGCCATATGAACACCCCACAATCACACATGTACATACATGGCCACACACACAAACACACACATGCACACACGCATCGTACATGCATCTACCTCCCACCACTTCACCAGAGTGACCTTGTAGGCAAACTAACCATCAGGATGCACACACACATACACACACAAACATACAGGTGAGGTTGCACAATGATCGTACACACAGTCCTCCAATTACCCATCTGCCAACTTGCAGAACATATGGTACAGAACAGCATGCAGTTCAGCTATATTCACACCGTGCTAGCAGCGGTATACATGTGTATGATGCATGCTGTGACTAGGTGATGCCCCTTCCCCTGGATACCTCTGCACCCATGTACACATTATTGCTGTGCACCTGTTCTGCACCCTGCCATGTACTGTGCACCACAACTCACAGGTGTCTAACCAATTGCGGAATGTGTAGTACCATGTCAGTTATGCCACCTGTACCTCTCACAGCCCCTGTGTGTTTCAGCTACACATATCTGGGATGATATATGGACTATTGTCATTGGGGAATCCCGGATGCCTGATTTACAGCTGTCAACATCAACAGACCATGTATGGCCACTGCAGAAATGCTTACACTGACAACCATCAGAGCATACCATGGCTATGGGGGGGTGTACACACCTTTATTACTTTTACACATACATCCGTGATCTGCCATGGGACCACAGCACTGCAGATCTTAGCTGTACACACACCCGGTATGTAACATATGTCCTGCACATTCACATGCAGTTTCTACAGATTGTGTTTGGTGTGCGACTGCTAACCACAATGCATGCACTCCATGTGGGGATATGTGTGCACACCATTATCATGATGGTTTATCACACCTCTTGTTGTGTGTACTACAGCAGTCACTGCTCATGGCAGGGGTATACCAGTGTGGACTTTCCACAATTGCCAGTGTATGTTCAGTCTACTCATGTGCACATCTCATGGTTTCACACAATGCCATCACTATTGCAGTGTAGGGTTATGGCTGCCACAGGTCCTGGACCTGACTATATGCAGATAGAGCCATTCCTACCATCCTTAGGATCCCTGCTACAGTGCACTGGTGTTTCATGCTGAGACCCCCCCCTCAGCATTTATGTAGATGCATGACAGGTAAGCCCTACACATATGTGTCACCTTGCAGTGTCCCATACACTGCACACCACATGTTGCAGCTTAGACCCAGCTAATAATGTGGACTACTGTAATGCCGTATGCCATAGTCTATCTCAGCAGCAGTTGGCATTGCCCTACAGGTATGTACACTGGTGTTGCACTGTATATGAGTGTTGTCCAAAACATGTTGCTACTGTAGGCCATGTCTACCAACAGTATGTTACCTCTGTGGACACATTCCGCAATGACAGGATGTTAATTGTCATGCAGGTGTGTGACATACTCTTTCAATACCCCATCATGTTCGCCCCTGTGAGACCATGCATTTCACAGCAACAATACATGCACATGTACAGCATTCATTCAGGGTAGGGTTGTGAGATGTGTGCATGGAATATAACACCGCTATTACATGTCCGGTGTGTGTTGGCATGCATCTATATAAGACATACTCACCAGCATCAGGCTGCCTTGCTGTTACCCAGGAGGGACCTACATTAGTGGGTGAGAGATGCAATGTCAGTGGCCACACCTGTGGCACTGCTACAGGCTGGGTGCAGTACTACCATACATCAACCATAAATTCACACAATACTACTACATCTGGACATCTGTTTATCACTACAATGCAGCAACACAATATTTGTATGACATATCAGATATGCATGATCTACCTGTACCACTGTGGATATTTACACAACAGTGGTCTACTGATGTGCCCTGTGTTCTTACCCGCATGCTCCACAGCTGTTGTGTGGGTGACACCCACCTCTACGAAGGGGTCCAGTGGTTGATGGTGTTCAGGACAGGCAGGTGCCATGAGGCTGGCCAGGAGCTCCTCCACACATGTCAGGGGGGATGGATGGCATGGCCCCCCCATGGCAAGGTGATCCCTCTGACTGCGGCAGCATGCCAACAGGCATTGTGAAGCAGGTCACTGCAATGATGCCGGACCTGCTCATAACTGCGGTTATGCAGGCCGACATCATTGACCCTGTGGATGAGATTGTTCCACAGGGTGGTCCGCTCCTGCTGTTCTTGTGCTGTCCTGCCAAACAGGACCTGGTAATGTAGAATGAGGTGGTTTATGATTACATCATTCACCTCCATGGAATATGCCAGCAGCCTGATGTGTGCCATCATGCCTAAAAACATGAGGATGGGAACAGACCTGAGCAACTCATATGGCAAGGTTACCACAGTTCATAATACACATCTTTGTCACCCCCCACCATATCAGCTTCAACAGACTATACACACAACTCATTAGGTTTAGCTATAGCTTAACTACCCTTTGGACAGATTGTGTAGTGTACCACACCTTCTGCTATGTGATTGTAGCCATGTCCCCTGTGTGGACACTAACATTGCTAGCCTGTTACAGACAATTCACTTGCATGCCATTGTCAGGGCCACTATGGTTGCATATATGCCAGTGGTACAGCTGCTCTGAGATTGCTGCACATCTGACAGTCTGTGTTATAGGGGGGTTCCATGCATGCTGTTGAACATGTACCGGGATTGTGTAGACTATTACTAGCAACATATGTACTATGACAGTGACACAATAACATTTATATGTTCCACTGGCTAGCTGATCCACCTCTCCACACCCATCTGACTAGGATGACACTGGCATTGCCCATGGATATCTGGCCACATCACATGTGTGTGCCAACCCGGGGTATCCCTGTATACTGTTACAGCAATACCATTAGGTGGAACCACCCAGGGGATGTAGGCCCACCCCCTTCAGGACACACACCAACATGTTCCTGTCCCCTGAGTTCAGGTCTCGGGTCTCTTCCATACCAGGCTCCACAGACACATGAGGGATGTGCTACATCAGTCTGAAACACCCAGTACACATTCATCATGGCCAACATGCTCCTCCTCCTCAGTCACCAGACCTGGCACCTTCAGAACGTGGACTGCTGTTGTGAGTGGCAGTTGGTGGGAGCCTTGTTCCCACTGTGCCCACATTGGGGACCATGGGGCATCCATATCACAGACCACAAACACCATCCACAGTGTTTACCCACCACATATGTCACATACCACCCCTGTAGACTGTCCTCTATATCTACCAATCCTGACCACCTCCACGTGTGTATCTGCCATACTTCCCCATATTCCCATTGCATACTTCACAGGTGGGGGCATTGTGGTGCTAGGATGGGACTAACTTGTGACATACCCATCCACGGTGCACACACTGCCAGCTGTAGATATCTTTCTGTATTGCTATGTGTGCTGCTGCCTTGCACATAGCACACATCACTGTGGTAGTGATATAGGGGACATGTCTTTCCATACATATCTGTCTGTGTGTGTGTTTGTACAGATGTAGACATTTGCATATTGGTATTTATCTATATGTGTGTAGATATATGTGACTTCATATATATGTGCACATATATATGTCTACACATGGGAATATGTATATTTCTGGATATACATGCTGATATACATTTATCCTGAAATATTAAATCTATGACATATGTAAGCATATGCATACCTATATGTGGGGTACATTCAGACATCAGCTCCACAATCTCATGACACCTCCCTGCACAGCTGCACTGTTCTACTTTGCTACAACACAGACAGGTGCCACATATGGGCACAGCCTGACACTGGTGGGGTATATGTGGGACCTGTTTGCAGGGAACTCTATTACACACCTATGGCATTCCACCATGCTACATTACAGATTCACCTGGGTATTCTGCCAGTGGTAGTCCGTGGCTCCCACATGTCCATCATAATGTCATTACTTCCACCACCGGCTATTGGCCACGTCATATGCATATTCCCTATTATACATGACACACTATGATGGCTTACATCCTGTCTGTCAGTGCTGACCTGCACAGCTAACAGCTATGGCCCTCTACCTACAGGGACAAACACTATTGTCCATAGTAGTTGTTCAGTTGACCATCATCACAACACCTGCAGGCACATATGACGCATTCCACATCATCTATCACAGTACTATGGACCAGGTACTACATTCTAATACATGTACATATGCATCACATACCCATTGTGGGAAGTATGTATTACTGACTGGCAGCTGCGTAGATGGGTGCGTTTTCAGCTGTAAATGTTCTCTGCGTTTTTTTATTCCCATTTTTTTTTTGTTCCTGCTTGCATTCTCTATCCTGTGACTGGATTGAGCTGTTTGTGGTAGATTGCAGCCTGGCTTTAGTAGGTGATGCACTTGATCACATAATGGCCTCTGTACCAATCAGTGTCCTACATTTGCTAACTGCATGCAGCTTGCTGTGTAGTACTTCCAATTACCACTGTCATGGCAACCAGCTACTATAAATCACCACATCATGTGGGTGTAGTCCCTTTACCTTTCCTGTGTAATGGACATCCTTCCTGTGTGTGGGCATCAGTGTTACAGACAGCAGGTAGCAGTACCTCTTCCAGGGGAACTGGCATACTTAGGCCAGCTACATATTTGTAGGAGGTTCCAGAACCACAGAGAGAGTGTGAGTAGAGTTGTGTTATGCTTTGTATAGTACTGGTGTTACATGGTGTGTGTGTACATGCTAGTTTACCTTGGAATGCAGTCTGTTTGCATAGCTCTCAACTGTGGGCCTATCCTGTTGATGGCCAGAGGTGTGCCTATCATGTTTTGTCTGCCCACCACACAGGTCCTGTGTCAGATATGTCACTGGCAGTGTGTGTGTTGAGTGCTATCAGTACATGGCTACATCCATTTATGTTTCTAGCCTCATTTCCCTGGCTGAGGGTAAGTTGCAGACTATCCTGTAACACCAGCAACTTACTTAGTGTATGGTAACAGTTTCCCACATATGGGCCTGTGTTCCAGCCTCTGTCCTCCACCTACATACTAAGCTTTGCACATATGACATGCTGTCAGGGGCTGTTCTGTAGTGGGCTGTGTGTATATCACACTGCCATTGCTGCCATCAGTCCACTGCTGTTGTATCCCCCACACATACAGTGGTGCTGGGGTCATATATGTGTGGGCTAAACCAAACAATACATGTGTGCCCTTATGCACTCCAGAGGCCAGTGTATGTAACAGTTGTATATGGGCCTGTAGTATTGAGTCTAGGGGGGATGCACCATAACTGACCTCGGCTGTTACAAAATGTAGGGATATCAGGGGTGAGCTGCCTTAAGGTATCTGCATGTACAGTTCCGTATACTTCACCTATATTTACATTACTCACATATATTGGGTTAATGCAGACCTATTGCCTCCTGCCATACAAGACTGTTCTGTTTGTCAGTGTGCTTGTGATGGTGTCTGTTATGCCTAGTTATGTAACAGTTACATCCCATTTGGCCAACTGAAGTCTTCAACACCTAATGAATTTGTACAGAGTGTAGATGGAGGCTGCTGAACTATACACTTGTATTACATACTGTTGATTGTATGGTATCCTGTGGCCCTGTCTGTCTTTACTATTGTACAATATGAAGGCATTGGCCTGGACAGCAACAGTTGGAACCTTTCCAGACTACTGTCTTAGTATCACTGTTTCACAGTTGCATTACTCTGTTTATATGGATGTCACTTTCTGCACAGCTATATGACATGCATGTAGAACTGTAATAGTACACAAATAAAGGCTTTCCATTTCTGCAAACCTGTGTGTGTTGTTTTTCCTATGACCTCTCACTGGATATATGTTGCAGGCGACAATTGTATCTCTATCTCCATCTCTCTCTCTCTCTCTCTCTCTCTCTATATATATATATATATATATATATAAATGTATATCTGTATCTGCATATATGTGTCTGTGTATATGTATCCTGGGGATGTTGATAGTTTCCATATTTTACATTTCCTATGGGAGCCACACTGTACTGCATGATATGTTACCAATACCAGCCTGGTACCAAAACCATCATACAGGTGGGTTGTAGTACTGTTTGCATGTTGTGCATATGTCATGTCAGGTCCTGCTTATGGGATCTGTAACACTTTAGTGCATTGCAGGGGAGACGTGTTTGGCTGTGGTGGGGGTATGGCTATTCGTACATGACGTATATTGTTTGGGGCGTCTCAACCCCATTAACGGTGCATGTGGACATATTTGTGTTTGTCAATCTACCATTGCTATCTACAGATGTGTGGCCATATATATATATATATATATATATATATATATATATATATTTATATATATATATATGGATATATATGTATATATATATATATATATATATATATATATATATATATATATATATATTTATATATATATATATGGATATATATGTATATATATAGATATCTACATCTATTGATATGTTGTATCTGTTTAGATATTAATAGATTTACTCACACACATACATTTACATGTTGGAATACATTCTCTGTACTGTTGAATGACTGGGCTGGTTGATATGTTTTGAATACATCAAGGTTATGTGTATCTCACATGGCTTAGTGGTAAATTACTTTGATTATGGTGTGTGGGGTTCTGTGTTCGAGCCTAGCAAAGGCTGTTTACTTTCTTGCTGGGTAGAACAAGGGCCATTGGATACAGAGTGATTAGGGCACTTTTCAGCAATTGTTAGCAGGTTTGCATGAAGGTAAGCACTGCTAACCTGCTGTTACATCTGCTTACAGGTTGTTAGCTTCAGATTTGCTTAACCAGTGTAGGCATTGCTTACCGCTGCACAAATGGGCTTAAGCCTGCTTACTAGTGCTTACATATACTTACTATTGCTTATTTGTGCTTAAACCTGCTTACTAGTGCCTTATTCAGTCTGCAAGTGATACTTCAAATGTGCATTTCTTTCAGTACTCCAGTTTATATATATATATATATATATATATATATATATATATATATATATGTATATGTTATCTAGTGTTTTTGCAACAACGCTATTGGTTATAACGTGCTTTGCCATGTAAAATAGACTGTACTACAGTGGGATTCGAACCTGAAATGCCTGCTTAAAATGTGGATGCTCTTCCCACTACACTATTGCTGTGCTGCTTCATTTGCATATCTCTTCCATAATGTCATACCCATGGTTTCTTCCCCAACCCCCCAGCTCCACGTACACAGCAACCATCCATTCTCCAGTTGCTAGCCCAGCCATACCACACCTCCACACATTGCCCTTTCTCCACGTCTTGGTACTCATCCAGTATAATGTCTTGACCCAAGCTTCTTCAGGCTCTTCATCTGATTAGTCCAAGTATGTATGAGCCTTGCCTTGTTCATCTTCCGAGACACGTGTAAACATCGGAGAAACTCATAATTTTTGGTTCGTCCCGCCAGGGACGGACTTGTTTTTTTGTCAAGATTAGGCTTAGCTGGTCTACACTGTTTCTCCCACTGGTAGTATGCTGCTAGGGGTTTGAGAAGCAGCTGTTTGCTCACACACCTGTCCAGCCTCATCTCCCTGTACCGTGGAACTGACGTCCCAGGTTTGACATTCTGAGCATGAAGCACTCCCACACGCCCCCTCAGCGTGCACTGTTTTTTATTATTCTCTTATGTATTATGCAAGACTGCTGTTCTCACAGTATGATTGGATAGGCACGGTTTTTAAGATACACATCAACTGCTCGAAATACTGTATTTGAGGAATGTACAAATGGTTGCTCGTATTAATCTACCTAATTACATACATTTCCTATACTGTTGAATGACTGTGCTGGATGATATCTTTGTGTTAACAGTAGCTGTCTGTGTATCTGCCATGGCTTACTGGTAACTTACTTTGATTGTAGTGTGCAGGGTCTGGGGTTTGCAACTTGGGAATGCAGATTATTTTGTTGCTGGGCAAGACAAGAGCTGTTGGATACAGAGTGACTAAGGCACTTTTAAGCAATTGTAAGCGGGTTTGTGCTGATTTGCGTGAGGGTAAGCAATGCTAACCTCCGGTTATGGCTTCTTACATTCATTTAGCTTCTACATTGCTTAACCAGTGTAGGCATTGCTTACTGCCAAGCAAACAGGCTTAAACCCGCTTACTGATGCTTAAAAGTGCTTACTCCTGCTTACACTCGCTCTAATTTATTTATTTAGTTTACATTTGCTGACCGGGAAAATCCGACTGGATGCTTGTCCATTTTAAGTGAAGACCTGTGGAGAAAAGTTCCACAGTAAAAATCATTTAATCATTACAAGTAATACAGAGGTATTCACATCCATAGAGAGTAACAGACTTAACATAGCTAAGTAACATATTATTCATGCTTAGTTTAAGTTAACATATAGGTATTATTCATGCTTAGTTCAAGTTTACATGTCAGGTATGAGGGTTGAGAAAGGTCAGTTTAAGGTGAAGTTAGATTCAAGTTTAACAGTTCTGGATAGGATACACCCAAGTATTCAGGTTAATATTTAGTTATTCCATACATGTGTGGTAGAGTAGAAGACAATAGTGAAGGAGTAGGTAGGTAGACAGAGGGGGTGAAATTGTAACTGCATATTAGGTTGTGGGAATAATTGGTAGGGGAGCAATAGGGAAGGTTTAAAGGATGTTGAGATATGTATGTGAGGCAGGAAAAAGAGTTGTTAGTTGCAGTAGTTGATGTAGGGGTATAGAGTGTAAGGTAGGGGGGATTTAGCCAGGGGGTGAGCATGTGCAGATCCAAGTGTACTTGAGGTGTTTCTTCAAGTGTTTTTTAAATGTGTTCTTTGAGACAGCTGAGGTAATAGATGTGGTAGGGAGTTCCAAATGTTGCCACTATAGTTGGGCAAGAGGGTGTCATGTAATTTTAACTTTAAAAGAAAAGTAAAAGGGGTTGATAGGTAAGTGATGAAAAAGGGGCACAAAGAGGGAAAGACAGTAGGGGAAATAGCCAGGGATGTGCAGGAAGGCTGAAGGGAAGGTCCATAGCTGTCCATTTATTTTACAACAGCTGTGCATATACACTGAATTTGGAGGTAGATTTGGACACTCAAACCCCTGGGTGGGGGTGAGGACAACAATAATAAGTTGTAATGCCAATTAGAACAGATTACATGCCTACAGTAGGAAGCTGCAACCATGTGTTATTTGGTGTTATTTAGTGGGTTTTGCAAGAACAACATCGGTTACAACATGCTTTGACATCTAAAATAGACTGTGCTGCAGTGGGACTCGAACCGGGAATGCTTGCTTGTTAGGTGACTGCTCTGTCCAATTCACACTATTGCTTACATCCAAGAGGCGGTCCGATTAGAACCACTCCATCCAACACCTTCATGCCTTGACTGATAATTTCATACCCATTGTCCCCCTCCCGCTCCTCCTCTGGAGCACTCATCCTTTCTCTGGGTGCAGGTCGGGTCTAACCATACCACTGCACACTGCCCACTCCCCAATTCTCAGGGCCCATCATGTACATTGTCTCGACCAATGGATCATCAGGCTTTCCCAACCTTGTAGTCTGAGTACATACAGGCCCTGCCTTGATGAATCTGTGTAATGACGGAAATCCAAATACCCAAGAATTTTTGGGTTGTCCCGCAAGGGACGTTCTTGTCTTTGTTTCCAGAGTAGACTTAGTGGGTCCACAGTGTTTCCCCCACTGGTTGTAGCCTGCCTGTGGTTTGGGAAGCAGTGGTTTGTTTACTTTCTTTATGTGTTTGTTTGTATGTTTCACCTGTTTGGCTGGGGGGGGGTATCAGTACATGTAACACATATGTTGATTGAGCCCCCTCACCCCCATTGGCGATGCCTGGGGTCATATATGTCATTCTTATGTGCTGCATTATATCATAGATATATATCTGTGTATATATACACACACACACACACACACACACACACACACACACACACACATATATATATATATATATATATATATATATATATATATATATATAGATGTATATGTATGCCTATATATATATATATATATATATATATATATATATATATATATATATATATAAAAAACGACATATAGATGCATGGATGTCTGCATATGTATATATCTAGATGTGGATATTTACATATGTATGTAGATATATATATATATTTATATATATATATATATATATATATATATATATATATATATAATATATAATATATATATATATATATATATATATATATATATATATATATATATATATATATATATATATATATATATATATATATATATATATATATATATAGACATATGTAATACAGAGTGGGAGAGGTATATATCTATCTAGTTATAGATATATATATACACACACACACACACACACACACACACACACACACACACACACACACACACACACACACACACACACACATACACACACACATACATCTGCATGTATAGCGACATGTCCTGTAATGTTGAATGGTATTGCTGGATGCTAGGTTTGTGAAAACATCAGAGTTATGTATACCTGCCATGGCTTAGTGGCAAATCACTTTGTGTATGGTGTGCAGGGTCCTGGGTTCGAGCCTTGCAGAAGCTGTTTATTTTGTTGCTGGGCAGAACACAGGCTGTTGGTTATAGAGTGATCAAAGTACTTTAAAGCAGTCGTAAGCGGGGGTGCACATGTTTGTGTGGAGTTAATTACTGCTAACTTCCAGTCACACTTTCTTCTACTCAGTTAGCTTCCATATTGTTTAATCTGTGTAGGCAGTGCTTATCCCCATGCAGATGCACTTAAACACGCTAACTAGTGCTTACATATGCTTACTACTACTTATTTGTGCTTAAACCTGCTTAGTAGTGCCTTATTCATTATGACACTGACACTTCACATGTGCATTTCCTGCAGTACTCTAGTTCATAAATATGTGTTATTTAGTGGGTTTTGCAACAACAAAAGTGGTTATAATGTGCATTGCCTTGTAAAATAGACTGTGCTGCAGTGGGACTTGAACCGGGAATGCCTGCTTGTTAGGCGAATGCTCTGCCCAATTCACACTATTGCTTACATGCATGAGGCAGTCCGATTAGAACCACTCCATCCAACAGCAGCATGCCTCAACCCATAATCTCATACCCATTACCCCGCCCCGCTCCCCCTCTGCAGCAATCATCCTTTCTCTGGGTGCTGGTCAGGTCTAACCACACCGCTACACACTGTCCACTCTCCACTTCTTGGGACCCATCACGTACATTGTCTCAACCCATGGATCATCAGGCTTTCCCAACCTTGTGGTCCGAGAACATACGTGCCCTGCCATTGTGGATCTGTGTAATGGCAGGGACCCAAATAGCCATCAATTTTTGGGTTGTCCCGCAAAGGACGTTCCTGCCTTTGTTTCATGATTAGATTTAGCGGGTCGACAATGTTTCTCCTTCTGGCAGTATCCTGCCTGTAGTTTGGGATGCAGTGGTTTGTTTACTTTTTTTGAGTGTTTGTACGTTTCACCTGTTTGGCTGGGGTGGTTATTGGTACCTGTAACACATATGTTGATTGAGCCTCCTCACCCCCACTGGCAGTGCCTGTGGTCATATATATCATTTTATGTGCTGTGTCATATCATAGATATATATCTGTGTATACACACACACACACACACACACACACACACACACACACACACACACATATATGTGTATATATATATATATATATATATATATATATATATATATATATATATATATATACATATATATATATATATATGCATACATATATATATATAGATATATATATATATATATATATATATATATATATATATATATTGCTGTATATATATCTAATGACATATAGATGTATGGATGTCTGCATATATATATATGTGGATATATAGATATATATATAGATATATATATATATATATATATATATATATATATATATATATATATATATATATATATATATATATATATGAATTTGTAATACTGGGAGGGAGAGGTATATATCTATTTAGGTATAGATATATATATATACACACACAAACATGCATCTACATAATTAGCTACATGTCCTGTAATGTTGAATGGTATTGCTGGATGCTCTGTTTGTGGGCACATCAGGATTATGTATATCTGCAGTGGCTTAGTGGTGAAACACATTGGCTATGGTGTGCAGGCTCCTAGGTTCGAGCCTTGCAGGGACTGTTTAATTTGTTGCTGGCCAGAACAAGGCCCGTTGGATACGGAGTGGTTGAAACAATTTTACGCAGTTGTCAGCAGGTTTGCGTGACGGTAAGCACTGCTAACTTCCGGTGACATCCACTTACACATGGTTAGCCTCACTATTGCTTACTCTGTGTAAGCAGTGCTTCCCGTCATGCAAACAGACTTGCACCTGCTTACTCGTGCTTATTTATCCTTACTACTGCTCTATTTTCGGCAGTAATAGTCTACTGGTTCTTGGAGAGGTGGTGAATTTGACAAGTGTATGGGGCTATCATTCATTACACAGTTTACTACTCCAGTTCACACATATAGGTTATTTATTAGGTTATACAACTAAATATGTTGATCATAACAGTAATTTCACATGGAAATGGAATGTACTACAGTGGGACTTGAACTGGGATTGACTGCTAATGAGGTGAATGCTCTGCCCACTACAATATTGCTGTACTGCTTCATTTGCACATATCCTGCTTTTTATCCTCCTTTTGATATTTCAGCTACATTAACCATAGCTAAGCAATGGGCACACCCGCGCAGCTATGGTTAGCTTTAATCGGATTTTAGAATATATAAATGGGTTTCTTCTTTTAATTTATATGTCCTGTTGCTGCTGCACACATGGGGTCTGTTGGTGGGGATACGAGGACACCTATGTGCGATCTCGCTCATTTCTTAACAGCTTCTGCTGTTCGACATTGCAGGGGCATGTTTATTATGAGAGTTCTGCTCTTGGACACGTCCCCTGCACTCGTACATGCTCCCTGTAAGCCTAGGAGTTCGACCAGCACACCTTCATTACTATGCATGGCACGCTGCTGTCCTTCTCCTAAATGGGTGCTTTCATGCAGGACTAAGGTAGTCCTGCACAGGAGGATAGTAAATCCAGGAGATGGTCTTCAGTCAGATGGGTTTCGAAGTTTTAAGATTCGAAATTCTGAAGGGGACCCCCATATATAAACACACACACACACACACACACACACACACACACACACACACACACACACACACACACACACACACACACACACACACACATATATATATATATATATATATATATATATATATATATATATATATAGACATATTTTTCGATTTTGTTATGGATTTTATTGTTGTATTTGGGGTTCACTATGGTGGATAAATATTTTATTCATGAAAATTGAATTAAATGAACCAATGTATGACTGGGAGGGGATATATAAATGGAAAGGAAAGAGTGATTTTAGATTCTGATGAAGTTTCCTGTTATTGGATACAAAAGTGCTCAATCTACTGATGAATAAAGTGGTTTTAGATATTGTGGCTTGCTCATTTGGAGCTTCTGACATTGCCTTTATTGGGACCTGGTGTTTACTGGAATGATTGTGTGGTTATATGTACAAACTCCTTTGATAATGTTTGGAAGATACAAGGAAATATGTGAACTTTGTACTGCATAATAAAATGCAGTATTGACATCTTGAATCAGAATAAGGTAAAGCAACAATTACCTGTTGTAGCTGGTGGTTCACTGGAAGACAGCAGCTCAAGATCTGTTAAAAGAAAACAAGAACAGGAGTGAGATGTTCTGGTCAGAGAATTATGATAAGAGACGCAGGAACAGTAAAATAGTCATCTTCTGTTTTGCAGCTGGCTTAGTAACTATATAAGACTGCAATTGCAGAAATCTTTTCAAAGAAAACTGCATTTTAAGTGCCTTTTTACATAAAATAATACACTACATGCAGCATTAGCATTAGGTTATATTATGATAGCCTAAATCATCATGGCATACAGAACTGTAATAGAAGCATTAGCACTGACTAATGAGATGCAGCATGTTTCGAAGATAAATTTGGTATGCACTACACTGCAGTGTCAGAATATTAAAATACACATAAGGTTGTTGAAAATTACTCTCATAAGTTAAACGAAAATGATGGGAAACACAAAACATGGTATATGACTGAACATTCTAAGTCTGCCTAAAATGTAGAAATCACCATTTAAAGAACATAGAACAGACTTATTCACTGTTACCACTCTTCAGGGGGCTTGGTTAAGACTAGATATAATTTGTAGGATAAACAATAATTAAGGAATCATTTAAAGTCTTTCAAAAATATAAATGGCATAGTTGCCACTGAAGTCTGAGTAACTGTGACCATCTGCAAAAGAGATGTTTAAATGAGGATGCTCAATATTCAGTCTTCTCCTGTAGTTCATAAGTGTGTGTGTGTGTGTGTGTGTGTGTGTGTGTTTGTGTGTGTGAACAAACAGAGGTTGCCCAAAACTGACAGTGCACAATAAACAAATAAATAAATAATTGCACAAATAAAACTTTAAAAATAGCATTATCTCAGTTTACTGAAACTAAACAACAACAAAAATATATATAATCCAACTTTGTTCTTTCCTATTCAAGACTTCTGCCAAACTGACTGATGCATTTTTGTATATCAACCTTATCTATAACTATAAAAAGAAATATTGCTAAGCTATATTTGAATGTATGGCAATATGCCCTTAAGACGTGACCGAGTTGTTTGGGATTTTGGAAAGTATGTGGACAGCATGCTAACTTTTGACCAAAATGTGTCTATTGTTATAACAAAGTCCTTCTATATTGCACAGTTTATAAAGAAAGTGATTGTGTCTAGCTCTACGGACATCATTTTGCTCCTTTAACCAGCCCTCATTAGGCCAGTCATTGAATAAAATGCCTCCTTTGGCATGTATCTCTCCATGCACATGCAGCAACAGTAAGGCCCGCAGACACTTTAGTAGAAGGATACAAGGCCAATGAAACATGTCATATATGGACCAACTCAGAGACTTGTAACTACTCTCTGTATCCTACAGACTGCTAAGAGGTGACCTGTGTTTGTCATACAAGGCATCCTCTGACCAAAAAGTGATGGATTTACTGCCTATCAGTAAGTGAAATGGCATCAAAAATACTTGGTCTGGGGGATCTAAACCATCTACCACAACATCAACAGCATAGTTTGGAGGGACAGGTGCATCTCTCTGGAATACCTCTTTTCTGGAACAGACTCTTCATCAACATGAAGCAAAGTTTATCGCTGGGCATATTCAAGGACAATTTGGCTCTATGAATGGGCAAACAAAAGATTTACCCTAGGACTACTGTCTGTACTACTAACTGACAGAGGGATCTCCTAAATGTTTTATCGCATGCATGGGTCCTCTGAAATTATCTACAGTATGAATGCAGTTATTCTCATTTGGGGTTTGTTTGTGTCTTTCGGCTTTTCCCGGTTAGGGGTCACCGCAGCGCAACTCCGGTCCGCTAATGATTGGCAGTAGAGTTTTACGTACTGGCTTGCCGGGCCTAACATACAACCTTCAATGAAGGAATGCCCGTTCACGCATGTCGCCACACAATTCTCATTAGGGGTAATATATAATTATCGACCATGGGATGGATAAAGTCAATTTCTAACCAAAAGGTATAGGTAAATTTGAACAGAAATGGAAGCTGGCTAGGTTTAAAAAGGTTTGCAAGGGCAGTCAGCCTAGTACTTACCTATGAACCTATGTATTTTTGTAAAGGGTGCTGCTCCCCCAAGGCACCTAATATCAATAAGATATAATAATATACTGTGCTTCCATGGCACTTGGTCTGACAACATCAGTTTAACCACATTTACACATTTACATATAGCCATGTAAATCACTTATTCAGATGAACATATAATACAATGTTGGCTTTCATATACTTTACTGATATTTATGGAAGTAAAGTGTTTGGTCTGAAAAACATTTCCACATGAATACAGATCCCTGGGGCAGGTACTCATAAGAGCAGAAAACTGTCCTGCAATTGTTAAGATTTTACATGAGAAAAAGTTCTAACTTAGATTCTTGGCTTTTTAAGAAAAGTGACAATTTTGGGGCAGCATTGTTGAAAAAAAAATTGGTCACCTGAATATCAGAATGTTAATGTATGATACATTTGATTTTAAAGGTACTTGTTCAGTGTTTGACAAGAATTTTAATATCAGATTTATCTTTGTTGGCAATAACAGAAGAACTATAGGTCAATAGAGCAGATACAGATTTAATATCTTTTAGCAATGTAGATTGTACAATTAAATTCCTAGAATACCCACACATAACAAATCTGACAGTTTATTTTTTTTCATTTTTCTGTCTTAAGATCATTTGCATCACTACATATTTGCTTTGTTATTAAGTACTGAGAATAAGGAATGTTGTCCAAAATATGCCATGGATGGCAACTATTGCATGAAGAAAGGAAGAGTATATGAAGGGCTGTACATATATATATATATATATATATATATATATATATATATATATATATATATATATATATATAAATGATAATAGTACCATCCAGACGTTTTGTATCAGAAACAACTATAAATGTTTGGATATTAACTGCAAGGCATTACCTTTTTTAAACAAAAATACTCTTAAAGTGTACTTCGTGTTGGAACATATCAAAACATATATAGTTTCAGTACAAAATCTCTTTAACTCATTAAATCTTTTGCAAAGTATGATAATTCTTCAACCATTTCACAAAAATCCAAATCTGAAAATTGGTAACCAGCTGATAGACCTTAAGAAATTCCACTTATAATTAATTTAACCCTACTTGATTTATATCCTTTTTTAGGTATCGATTCACAATATTTTAGAAGAGTTGAATCTCCCCAAATCGTATCTAATTATAATAAGACAATTAAAAGACCTATCAATAAGTTACCTTAGTAAAGGGAATGACATAATTAAAGAAGAAGATTTAAACATGTGTCTGAACTTATGGCAAACCCTTACACAGGAATGTAAATATATAACTGCAGCATATGGTTTGATTAAAGAAATAAAATATAATAATCAAATATTAATTTCCAAATACTGGAGAGAGAAATTGTTGACAATTGAAGAAAGTAAAATACTAAAAGCAATTCACTTAACCATAAAATCTGTGTCCCTTCAGAAGCTATTATTTACCCAATTGATGATATTTAATACATTATCGCCTCACTCTACACAAATTTAACTCAAAGAACTCACCAAATGCCCATATTGTATAGATCAAACAGCCGACCTCCTACATATGTTTTGGAGTTGTAAATGTATTTTCAAACTCTGAATTCCTTGAAACTTCAACTACAAAAAATGGATATCAACATTCCACACTCTCCTGGAATTTACGATTTTACATATTCCACCACCCAACTTGGAAAGAACCAAAGAATTATACTAGTCAATATTTTTTGTTGATGAAGTTATATATAGCTTCAATTGGTTGAACCTTTACAGACATCATGGCAAAATTTCAAGATAGTAGCCACCAAACATATTCTAGCACATAAATTTCTAATTAGTGATCATAAGAAAAATGTAAACAATACAAATATATGGGAACAAATCTTTAACATTGTATTAGCTTAAAGTTCCATTCCACTATTCGCTGGGAAAAACTGAATAACTGTTGAATTTTATTGAGATAAGTCTTATATGGTTACTAGTTCTTTTTTCTTCATTATTTTTTTTTAGAAGTGTATAGGTATGTATAATGATTCTATGTAACTGATGGAAGCATTCATGTACATATTGTAAGTAGTTGGTAGTACTGTATTAGTTGTTTGGAAAAAATAAAATAAAGAATTATTATTGAAAAAAAAAAAAAAAGAAACAACTATAAATGTAAACAGATCATGTGAATATGTAAACTGCAAACATAATTCAATAAAATGTAGTATTGTCAAAGTTTTATAATTTTACTAAATCAGATTAAGGTAAAGTAATAACTACCTGTTGTAGCAGGTGGTTTGCTGGAAGGCAGTATCTCAGGAACTGTTAAAAGAAAATGAGAGTATGAGTTACATTTTCTGGACTGTACAAACTCTTTCAATCAACCAGTTGAGCCCTTCCACAGAAACCAGCAATTATCAGCATTATAGGTTCATACTAAGTTCCTTAGTAATCACAAAGCTAGTTGCCCTGTGTGCCATTTTAAGGGATTCCAGTTTGCCTCAAAGGTAAGAATTAAACCTTGTTCCTTGTCTTCCTTGTGTCTGTGAGATAAACACCTTAACAATTATGCCCAGCATCAACCTCTTCACATGTCCACGTAGGGTAAATGTGGATTAATCTCATAATTGTATATCTTTTCAGCTTGAAAGTATTCCATAAATAAATCAGTACATATTGAGGCAAAGGCTTTCCTGATTGATGCGCCTTTAAGACAAATAGCAATGATGGCAGGGAAAGCAGTTAGCACAAAATAGATAGGTGTTTATTAAGTACTTTCAGCACAAAAATGCTGTTAAAAACATCATGTGACTTGGTCACCTGACATTTCAAATACATTAAAAGAAATAAATTGTAATGTTAATTAAAATAATTACTGGTTTTGTTTAAATATCACTACAGAATGTAATGCTTAATTAATTTTACATGTTCTTGCCTTCAGAAAACATTTAATGCTTTTAACCTAGGATGATATAAAGTTTCCTTTTGTTCCACAATATTTTAAAAATGACCACGTCAACTCAATTTCCACTTTCCACTTTCTCTAAAGCAAAAAAACAAGCAAAAACAGAATTTCTTATCTTTGTATTATTTTAGATGCTTATATAATGTTTTATTAGGGTTGTTAATGTTAATATTATACATATGCTCATAAATCCTTTTACCCAAACTTCTAGTTGCCATGCCAACATAAAATGCATCACATTATTGCATACTGCAATATATATATAGATATATATATATATATATATATATATATATATATATATATACATATATATATATATATATATATGGATTCCTATTGCAAGAACGAAAGTTCACAACTTCGAACTTGTAATAGGAAGCCTCACTTACGCAAAAGTTCACTTTAATGAAAGTGAACTTCTGTGAAAGTGCACTTCACCGAAAGTACCACAGCACAGTGGAGGACATCAAAAAACAAGCTATGTCCTCCACTATGTTGCAATACTCATGGACCTTAGGGTTAGGGCATGGGTTAGGGTAAGGGGATAGTTAGTAAATCTATCCTTGTCCATGCCCTAACCCTAAGGTTCATGACTATCTACCATAGTGGAGGACATTGCTATGTCCTTCACTGAGCTGCAGTCATCACGGACCTTAGGGTTAGGGCACGGGTCATGGTAAGGGGATAGCCCTACGGGATACAGTATTTTGAAGTTGTAAACCTTCGATCTAGTGTATGGATCCATATATATATATATATATATATATATATATATATATATATATATCAGCCTAACATGTTGCAATTAACTCTAGCATTAATATCACCCTTAGCAAAAATTATGGAGAAATGTATTCATCATCAGCTAATGCACCACTTAACTTAATTCAATTTACTAGCTAACTGCCAACATGGCTTTAGGCCATTTCATAGCACTACCACAGCTCTCTTATCATTTACCAAGTGTATCAATAGAAACCGCAATAATATTATCCTATCATCTGCACTCTTCTTAGACCTGTCAAAAGCCTTTGACATGGTAAACCACCATTTGCTCTTAAAAACCCTTGAATCTCTCTCACTTGATACCAAAGTGGTTCAATGGTTTACTTCCTGCCTTAGTAACAGGCAACAGGCTCTTCTCTGGGAAAACACACTTTCATCTCTTCTGCCAGTCACTCTTGGAGTACCACAAGGTTCCATCCTAGGTCCTCTCCTTTTCTCTTTATTCATAAATGACGTACATGTAGCAATACCTCAAGCTACATGTATTCAATATGCAGATGACTCAACTCTCATATTTTCTGCCAATACCTCCTTTGAACTTCAAACCCTAACACAGAACATATTTACCACAGTTGAGGCATGGTTCTTGAAACGCTGCCTACTCTTGAATGCCAATAAAACCAAACTTCTGCTTTTCAGACCTAATAGTAAGTCCCCCCCCCCCTTAGACTTCTCTATTACTTCCAATAATGGTACACAGATAGTCCCTGACTCTACCACAAAACTGTTAGGTATTACAATTGACAATAACCTCACTTTTGATAACCACATTAATAATACTATCAAAACCGTAAATAGAAAACTTGGCTCCTTATTTAGAATTAAAACCTTTCTAGCTCCACAGGCCAAAATTACACTTGTAAACACAAAAACAGGAGCCGAAGGCGGAAAATATAAACTAGTAAAAACCAATAACCACCAGCTCCAGGTACAAATGAATCAGGACCCAAATTGAAGTAGCAAGTTTAATATCCACTGAATCTCCGATACAAAAGCAGCAAAAATGATGTCCACTGAATCACAAAACTAACGTTTACAAAAACCAACGTTTTCGTCATCAACTTCCTCAGTAATGATCACCATAATGAATACTTTTCCTTATATAGTGTGTTTACTCCAATTAGTGTTTAAACTGTCCAATCATAATAAAGCAAAGTAAAATACCTAATGAATAATAGATTAAATACATCAACTAACCACAATAGATTGTAAAGCATGTTTAAATATAAGAACAGATGTTGAATTCATTTCAAAAGTTAAAACATATACATATATCAAAGTTAAAATTCTGTTGTAAGTTAATAAAAGTATTTAATTCATTCACGAACCACAAATTAGACTCTGATATAAATATATTGAATTGCACCATCTAGTGGTCAAAATAAATATCACAGTATTTAACCATAAAAATAACTTTGATGTAAACAAGTTAAAATGTGTACTTATTAAAAATTGCTAAATGTATAAACATAAATAATTGATCTTAATAAATTTTAATAAATAATTTTAATAAATATTTTTAATAAATATACAAATTTCATAATCAAAATAACTATTAAAAATGTTTAAAATACCTTTTAAAGTGCTAGAGCTTAGCTGCCCTTAGTTTAAGCACTGGTGCAAGAGACACCATGTCATTTAACCCCAAATTTCTACCTGAATCAAGTATTAGTTGCCAGTGTAACTCCCTATATTCAATAAGGGTTTCCCACATACCACCTCTGGGGTTATTGGGAACTACTTCAAGCACAAAAAATTGATAACCTGTTGTTGGACATTTCATAGAGTGTTTACTTAGTGCATTTTTATCATTTTTCATTCTAACATCATAAAGGTGCTCATAAATTCTTTGTTTGAGCTTCCTCTCACTTTTTCCAACATAAAAGGAAGAACATTTCTTACATATAGCAATGTAAATAATGCCACTAGTATCACAATTGGTAAAACTATTTAAAAATAATGTCTTCTTCCTTGCTTGTAAATAAATCGAGGTACCAGTCAATAAGTGCATACAATAGTTACACCTACCTCATTTAAATAATCCCTTCTTAGCTTTGCTATTCTTACTTATTCTATTCATATTGTAACAATTTTCTAATATATTCTTGATGTTTCTCCCTTTGCGATAGGTGTAATTTACTTCCTTGTCAAAAATGTATTCTAAATCAGAAATTTCTGAAAAAGCATTCCATTCTTTAGTGAAAATTTCCTTAATTAATGTTGAATATTCATTGAAGGTAGTAACAAGCCCTGCACTATGTTGTTCAATATTTGGTTTGTTGCTTGTCTTTGTTTCAGCTGTGTCTTTTTTACCTAAAATAGGGGGAAAGGGACCTTCCCTCTTCTTAATTACTTCTTCTAAGATGTTGTTGAAGTAATCATTTGAATAACCCCTCACAGCAAAAAGTTCCCTTAGTAAGTTAACTTCATCAAAAAATGCGTCATCTTCAGATGTCATTCTACTTATATGAACTAGTTGTCCTTTTACAACTCCCTTCTTCTGAAATGGGGGATGACAACTACTAAAATGTAAATAGGAGTTGGAAATGTTTCTTTTCTGTATATCTTTGATGTGAAATTTCCATCTTTTTTACTAATATTGACATCTAAATAATTCAATGTATTTGAATCAAAATTCTGAGTAAATTTTAAGAAATTAGTGGTTTTGTTAACATATTCTAGCAACTTCTCAAAGCTGCTTTGGTTACCTTTCCAAAAGAAACAGAGGTCATCAAGAAACCTGGTATATAAAACCCATTGGTCACTGAATGGTGAGTTGAGCAGAAACTTTTCCTCCCAAAATGCCATAATGATATTGGCATAAGTTGGGGCACAATGTGCCCCCATGGCTACACCTTTTTCTTGTCTGTAATATTCCCCTTGAAAATAAATGAAATTGTTTTTTAATACAATTTCCATTAGGGTTAAGGTGTTTCTAAAATCTCCATGCGTCAGTTTTTTACTAGCTATTAAGGCTTCTTCAAACCAATATAGACCAGTGTCATGTGGGATACAGCCAAAAAGATCAACAACATCCATTGTACCAAAACTCAAATTTTCACTATATAGAGTTGGTTCAACTTTCCTTAAGAAGTCCCATGAGTCCTTAAGTATATAATTTCTCCCCTCTAGTACATTTTTTACTTTCATATCAACAAACTTTGCCAGAGGGGCTGTTGCAGAGCCATCCGCTGACACTATTGGCCTTAAAGGCGGGTCCATGCTATCTTTATGTACTTTGGGGATGCCAAAAATACATGGGACCTTAGGCTTCTCAACAGTCAAATACTTGTAGGTTTCTTTGTCAATTGAACCTTCCAACAAAAGGTCGTTCAACAAGACATGTATCTTTTTGTAGGCTATGTTGACTTCATTAAGGGATACTCTGGTATACTTGTCTACATCATTCAATATATCCAACATTTTACCTTCATATTGTATCGCTTGCATAATCACCACTCCCCCTCCTTTATCAGGTTTCATAACCCTCAGTTCACTATTGTTACTAATTTCTTTTAATGTATTGAACTCTGCTTGGGATAAATTAGAATGCATACGTTTAGTAGCTAGTTGCTTTCTAATTTCATTTTCAATTTTAATTTCAAAGTTCCTCAACTGGGGGTGTAAGGGGGGGTTAAAGACACTCTTACGCTTCAGTACCTCACCATTAGAATGACTGGTTTTACCTTTGAAAAATAGTTCTAGGTTCTTTTTCCTAACAAATAACTTGATGTCGATTAATAGTCTAAAAATATCTACTCTTTGTCTGGGGACAAATGTGAAACCTTTTGAAAACAAGTTAAACCAAGAAACATCAATCTGAGCATTAGAATAATTAAAAATGTTGAAGCCGTTATGTGACCATGTATTTGCATTATTGCTAATGCCATCACTTAATTCCACTTCTGTTCTCTTCTCACAAATGGTCTCTCCCCCCTCCCCATATAGTTTTTTGAGTTATAATACACTTTTTCTTGATTCATTAATCTCTCTGATCTTCTAAGCGGGGGGAATTCTTCATTGTTAGTTGAATGATCAAAAACTTCCGCCATTTCCCCATCTTCCCACTCAGCCTCATAGGCATATTGTTTGTTCCAACTACCATATTTTTGTCTTGGAACATACTTGGGTTTGGGGTAATGACTCTTATTTTTGTATTCTTCTAGGTCCCTCTTGATTTTCCTTGTTTTTCTATCCTGAACCTCATTACATTTACATTCTATATTTTTAAACAATTCATGATATTTGGTCCTTTCTGTATCAATAGTAAACTTTAAATCAGTAATTATAGACTTGTTAATATTCTCAATATCCGTAAGCAACTTTTCCATAAGTAATTCATTGTTTCTTATAATTGCTTTCATAATAGCAAATCCACAATTATCAAATATTTCAATCAGTTCATCAAAAAAATCCGACCCCTCTATTACATTGTTAGGGAATTTACAGACTCTGAGACCCTTAGGAACAATCTTTACAGCTAAACAATGTTTAAGATATGCATTGTCCATATCAAGAGTCTTGTATTTAAACAAAAAGAATTCCAAGTCACTTAGCATTTTGGAATAAGAAGCACTGGTTGTAACACCGACGTGGTCTTTGTTAAAGTCAAACTTTAACTTTAACATATCAGTTACTAGGTTTTGAGTACCTGTTGCACTTGGCGTTTTATCCTCCATCGCCCGAAATTGACGCCTTTGGCTTTTAGGTCTCACTGCTCTATTTTCCACATCATTGCCGTTGTCTATGGTAATGTGAGGGAAACCCTCCAAACTGTTCTCACAATTGTCCTCACCATCCGAAGTGGAATTAATCTGCTTAGACGTATTCAAACGCCTCGCCGACTTCCCTGTGGTTAGCTGCCTTTCTTCCTGATTCCCTGGAAAGGGAAGTGACGAAACTAACGTAACCATCGATTGGCTGATGGGTGTGAGCAAACCCACAAGCTGTGTCAATTGTCCAATTAATTTGCGCAATTCGCCCATCTCAGCACTTCTGGATCCCTGATCTGCACCCGAAAGTAGCTCCATAGGTAAACTGATAAACACAAAAACAGGAGCCGAAGGCGGAAAATATAAACTAGTAAAAACCAATAACCACCAGCTCCAGGTACAAATGAATCAGGACCCAAATTGAAGTAGCAAGTTTAATATCCACTGAATCTCCGATACAAAAGCAGCAAAAATGATGTCCACTGAATCACAAAACTAACGTTTACAAAAACCAACGTTTTCGTCATCAACTTCCTCAGTAATGATCACCATAATGAATACTTTTCCTTATATAGTGTGTTTACTCCAATTAGTGTTTAAACTGTCCAATCATAATAAAGCAAAGTAAAATACCTAATGAATAATAGATTAAATACATCAACTAACCACAATAGATTGTAAAGCATGTTTAAATATAAGAACAGATGTTGAATTCATTTCAAAAGTTAAAACATATACATATATCAAAGTTAAAATTCTGTTGTAAGTTAATAAAAGTATTTAATTCATTCACGAACCACAAATTAGACTCTGATATAAATATATTGAATTGCACCATCTAGTGGTCAAAATAAATATCACAGTATTTAACCATAAAAATAACTTTGATGTAATTATAGAAATAAAATTACACTTGCTCAATCTCATCTTATTTCTACTCTTCTTTATGCCTCTCCCATATACACTAACTTAAAGAAAAAAAACCTTACTAAACTAGCAAATGCATACAATAGCATTGCTAGATTTGTTACTGGAAACCCATTTAGAACTCACCACTGTCAAAATCTACTACAACTAAACTGGCTAGAACTGAAAAATACACTATTACTCTCCCAAATTACCTTTATTCAAAGGATATTTCACCAACTGAAAAATACCCCTATACTTTCTGACCTTATTTCTCCCTATTCTTATCTAAATTCACTATGCTCCTCAAATAAACCTCTTGTGAAGCTAACTACGTCCAATAACATTGCAGGCGATTCACTATTCTCCAACACCATAGGTAAACACTGGAATTCACTACCTACCACTCTAAGTACTACATCATCACCCTTCCTCTTCAAACAAAAGCTCAAACAACACCTAAAAACACTCTGGCTATGCCCATGCATTAATCCTGACTAATCTTATGATTCTACTAATGACCTTTACCTTCTCTTACCTCTTCCTACTCACTCCTTTCTGAAGAACTATCTCAAAACTCCTTTGTTAATTAATCTCTGATACAATTTAATAAACAAAGCTGTATTATTGTATGTTTTTAATTGCTTATGTATATTTACTCTTTATGAATGTTCTACTAATGTATAACTCCCTTATTCCTATACTGTAAATAGAATCTAAATGTCCTTCCTAGCATAAATTTTCTCCTTTATATTTTAGATTGAACCTTATTTCTGTATGTATTTTTTACTAACTATTTGCTTTCTTTATGTAATGACTTGTTTGTATTAACCTTAATGTGGAGCTTTTCTCCCCGGGCCTCTGCTGAAAATGGAAATATATCCAGGTGGACTAGCCCGGTAAACAAATGTAAAATAAAAATAAATAAAATAAATAATATGAAAAGCCTTATTAACATTAGACAGAAATATAAATGCACCCACATTGATGTAATACAAAATTTACAATCCCACATGGTTAAGTCCCATTTTTTGTGTGAGTATACCCTTATCTATTTCAATATTTCTATATAGATTACCCTTTCCAGAAACCTTTTTTTTTTTAAATTGCATGAATGTCAATTTCCTTCACTAAATCTGAACTTTCCTGAAAGATTTTCCAATTGTACTTACTGACATGAATTATACATTTTTTATCTTCTCTATGTCTGTTAACAAACCCCTTCCTTAAAATGTGCGGGTTCCAATCAATTCTATACACAAAACATCTTTGTCAGTATCCATTTTTTTTATTTAATCAAAATCTCCACTTTATTTTGAAATAACAGCATCAACACTCTTATAACCTGACCCCTAGGAGTATGATCTTTCATAAATCTAGGATGTATACTTTTATAATATCAACCACTATTACTGCAGTATCTTTCTGATGTAAAGTAGTATTAAAAATCCTATCCTGAAGACCACAGCCCCCTATTCAAAATTAAGAAAACAATTAGTATTATTAATACCTTGAATAAACTGTGCACATTTATCTTTCATACCTTTCCAGATGAAAAATAAAACATCTACACAATGGGAATAATAAGAAAACTCTCAAAACCATCTATATAAGGTAGGAATTTATATTCCCTCCACAGCATGACAAAATTAGCAAAAGCAGGTGCTACAGTATAACCCAATTGCTACTCCCCTAGTCTGTTAATAATATTTTACATTGAAAATAAAAAATATATATACAAAGATTGAAAATCTAATATAAATTAAAATGTCGACTTGGCATAACATATACAAGTTCTTATTTTTTAAATCCCATGAATCTTTGTTAAATGAATATAAATCTTTAACTAGAAGATTTAAAAAAACAATCCAAATAAATAGAAATATTATCTACAATCAACCCACTAGCTGAAATAATGGGTCTAAAAGGAGGCCTATCCTGATTTTTTATGTATTTTGGGTATACTAACAATATTTCAAGCCTAGGTTTGTCATAAAAAGGCAAAGACCTTGACTTCAATATAGTCTTGTTTTATCACATCTAGCAGGGCAGAATATATTTCCTTGTGTTTATTATTTATATAAAATAAGGGCACCATCTTATAATCACTTTTGTAACATATCTTCAATGATAGTGATATAGTCATGTGTATACATACCCTCCTCATTTTAAATAAATGTGCACCTTATTCATTTGTAGAACTTCATAAAATAGACTGTTAAGATAAGATATGCTAAGGAATTTATGGATTTTTACATCATAGTCTTCATCAATTAGTACTAGATAACACTAGAGGCATTGTGTTATTGGATATGGCTGCTATTACTAACTGTGATCTACTTAGCAGTGTGTTTAGTGGTCAAGCTTTGGGACTGTCTGACCACAATTCCCTTCCTTTGTGCTTCATGGTTTCAGTAAGATCAAATCAACACATAAATGATTTGTTTACATTTTTTGATCATGTCTCAATAGCAATGGACAATGACTTACAATGAGTGACACATTCCTGGATTTAGCCAAAGCGTTTGACTCTTTACCACATTCAGTTATATATAAAGACCTGGTAAATGGCATATTCAATTCATATATAATAAGATGGATCATGACATTACTAATGAATGGGAAACACAGTATTTATACAAAGCAGACTTTTTAATTATCTACCTCTAACTATGGGAGTTCCAAAGAGCTCATACTCAACCTCTTCTTATTTTACCTTGTAGTCACAACAATTGTCAGGAGGAATAAGAGTTGTTGGCTAGGTAAGTATGATGATGCCTGTAAAATTGGATTGACAGTAAACCTGAGCACCCATGCCTCAAATGTAGGATACACCCAAAAGTTCTTAGATTTCATAACCAAAAACTTCCTGGAACAGAGTGTTAATAAACTTACTAGAGGGCATACTATTCTTGACTTGGTTCTTACAAACAGAGTTTCTTCATGTACTATTCCCCTGGTAACTTCCTCCATGTTTGTGACTGATCTTAAATTAGTGACCTTCAGTTTCTGAATCTCTAAACCTAAAGATAACAGTATCTCAGAATTTGAGGATTTCAGATATACAAATCACATTACATTCTATAACATTTTAAGACTCACTTATTCCCACTTAATAAGCTTCATAAGATCCTATTGTGGCCACTAATTTAAATATATAGAATTGAAAGTAGAACTGATTATACTCATCCAATTGTCAAGTATAACAATAAGTTCTGTTTATGTTCTGTAAAGGAGTTTGACTGTGTAGAGATAATACTAAAACAAATCACTAATAAACAGCCTTCAGTATTGTAATTAGACTATAGAAAAATATATGAATGTCTTGGGCTGGATTCATTAACAGCTATGTTTAAGTGCAAGTATTGTATACCCAGTGCATTGCGCCTCTCACACAATAGCATGTTATTACATGTTTATTAAAATGGCTCTACACTTAGTGTAGAGCAGACAAAGGTAAATGGTAGCATGAAAACATAAGTAACCAAATTAGATGCTTATTAACCAATCCAACATGGCAGGGCTATTCATGGTGCTAAAAAGCAGTTATATACACTTAGTGTAGCCATTTGCCATGAAATCCAACATTCTTTGGATTACAGCCTCAATTACACTTGAAAAAAATGTTAGCAGTTGCTACTTCCATTATAAAACTGTACATGTAACAGGTTTTAAAGTTGCTGCTGCTGCTAGACCTCTTCCAAGAACAAGTTTTTTTTTAAACCTATTTGACTTAGTATGGATAGCATAACACAGACAATTGTACAAAACTGGGTAGAAAGGGAAACTGTATAGTAAATATGTAACCACATCAGCACTCATCTTCAGCCCTCATCTGAGGCCCAAGGTTAAGTGTAGAGCCTATTTGAAAAAAGTAACTAATTGCTTAGTCCCATATATACGTAGTTATATATCCCTAAGCTGAGACATCTGTTCTGTGTACAATAATGTCAATAACACTGAATGACTGTGAAGTCTGGAATATCAACCCATGTACTTTGCAGTTATGTGCATGAAACATGTCACTTTTCCAAACATATATACAATGGCAGTGCACAATCATCAGCACTGGCAGAGGGTGGTGTTGGGGGGGGGTCTATATTAATTTTGCAAAAGATGTATTCCTCTAATACATCTTCATCGATCACCAGCCATCAAAATTGACTTCAGGGAACCTCAGAAATTTTCCCATGGTTCAAAACCAGTCATTCACCAACCATCTGGAACAGACAACACACTAAATCAAATCCACCCAAGTAGGTGGTTTTGCCTCTACACCCCCCAATGTTGGGGGCTGCACCCCCACACCCACCCTAACTATATATATATGTTGGTGTTGGGTCTTTTGGCTTTTCCCGGTTAGGGGTCGCCACAGCGGAACTCCGGTCTGCTAATGATTGGCAGTAGATTTTTACATGCCGAGTTGCCAGCTCTGACACACAACCTTCAATGAAGGTATGCCCTTTCATGCATATCTCCACTCAGAAGATGCTGAGAATCGAACAGGACAACATTTTACTGTGAGGCGACAATACTACCGCAGCACCACCACCGCAGTACCCTAACTATATATATATATATATATATATATATATATATATATATATATATATATATATATATATATATATATATATATATATATCTGGGTCTACTTCATTTGCCTGACAACTCAAATGACTGACACTCATTTGCCTGACAGCTCATTTGCTCGACAAACTTTCTAGGTTATAACAACTCCACGGTCGCACAACAGTGGGGAGGGGGGGCAAATCCCAGGTTTTTGCCTTGATTACTTTTTGTCGAGCAAATGAGCTGTCAGGCAAATGAGTGTCAGTCATTTGAGTTGTCAGGCAAATGAAGTAGACCCATATATCTATATATGCACACCAACTCTGAGATCACACAACAATGGGGAAAGGGCAAAATTGAGGTGATGGGCAACTGTTTCCAAATTGTAAGAAAAATTCTGAGGCTCATTGAAGTGAATTTCAGCAGCATGTTTCAAGTGTTTTTCAGCCACTTCGATACCATAATGTTTGCACAGTCCCCAGTGCAACAGTCTTGCCACATTATTATGCCTTTCAGTATACAGTCCTTCTGCCATTAGTGTGTCGCACAAAAAACGAAAAAAGCAGCACACACTGGATAAGAACTGATTGTTTTACTGGATTCTGGTACACATGGAACAATATTATGAAATACAAACCAGTATAAATACACCTCTTACAATCAATTACATAATTAAATAATTAATCAATTGAATGCTTCACCATTTAAAGAAACATATACATACACATTCATATATAAACATTCTACAGCATAATACTTAAGGCATTAAGATTCTAAATTCATCCCATTGGGAAATAAAGTTCCAAAATTTATAATAAACCTGGATTCCATATTCAATAGCTTTTGTTGAAAATTAATATTATTTTCTCCTATTCCCCATGGTTTTGCCAAAATACTAAATCTAAAACCAGAGTAATCCCCCTTATGGAATTGATGGAAATGGCATGCAACTGGACTGTCTAGTCTGTTGTTCCTAACATCCCCCAGATGTTCCAAAATTCTTAACTTAACCCTGCGTTTTGTTTGTCCTATATACCATTTTGGTTCTGTACAATTACAACCTATTATATATATTACACCTGAAGAATTACAAGTGAAATGGTCTAAAGCATGATATATCACCCCATTGATGTTATGCCCATCTAAATTAACAATTCTATCACAGATTTTACATTTCTTACATGCAAAAGAGCCTGCATTAAAGACCCTGTCCTTTTTGCCCTTACTTCTAACTAATTCCTTTAGATTTTTACATCTTGTGTGAGAAAAAACAATGTTATGTGGAATAATATTCCCCAAAAGTTCATCACTAGTTATCACAGGCCACATATTCAAAACAATTTTCTTCAGAAATGAAGAAAAGGGAGAGAATTTATTTACAAAAAATATTTTATCCATTGTTATAGGAACTTCTTCCTTAGACTGGATTAGATTTTTTACAGTTCCCTTTTTATTTCTGTTTCTAACTACCCTCCCTTGTTCCTTCAATTTTAACATTTCCTCTACTTTAGTTCTACTTGAATACACAAGGTTCTCAGAATAACCTCTCTTAAGCAATTTTCCACAAATAATATCAAATTCCCTATGTACATTAATATTCTCAGATGTATTTGTATTAAATTCACCCAAAGGCAGTGATTTAATTAAGGACTCACTATGCATGCTATTTGCATGTAAGAAGTTATTGACAGCTGTCTCTTTATAAAAAGGTTTGTGTTCAATTATGCCCTTTGTACTAGTATAAAAATGTACGTCCAAGAAATCCATATCTTTAATATTGGTCCGAAAACCAAACGGGTTCAATTTTAAACCCCTGATGAATTCATCAAATTCTCTTGGACTGCCCCTGCATAAGAACAAAAGATCATCTATAAATCTCTTGTAAACTACCACTTTATTTTGAAAGAACTTTGCTGTGTAAATGAATAAATTTTCAAAAAAACCCATAAAAAGAATGGCATATGATGGTGCAAAACTGGCACCCATTGCCGTTCCCTCTTTTTGTAAATAATATTTTTTATTAAATTCAAACACATTGTGAGTGAGACAAAATTCCACCAATAAAATAATGAAGTGGGTTCTTGGACCTTCCCCCATAAAGAAATGGATAGCCTCTAAACCCCATCTCATAGAAATGGATGTGTACAATGACACTACATCCACACTGGCCCAATAATAATTATCATGCCAAATCTTTCCTTTGAAGCTATCACATACTTCTTTCGTATTCTTTACATGGGAAGGAATTCTTACCAAATATTCTTTTAATATCGAATCCAAAAATATAGTTTAGATTAGTGTGTCGCAACCAGCAACAAGATGTGCGACTGTTTCCAATTCGGTTTTACAAAACCTATATTTGTCTGTTTCTCCTACATGTTCATTAGACTTTGTAAACCAGAGTGTATGTAGCCCACTATCTTGGACTGCCAATATTAACCTTTCATTTCTTGGTTTGAATTCACCTCTCCTTAACCATTCCTGCATTCATTCTTGATCAACATGAGTCTATTTCAGAAGTTTTATATACTTGCAACTATATTTATGTTTTATCCATGTTTCTTGCCTTCTTATCTGTTCCTTCAACTTATATTCTTTCTTTTTTTTTTTGGCACATTCAGTTGCTGCCGTGTTTTTATCCACTTCTGGTTTGATTTCCATTCCTGCTTGACGTTGATATGCTTCTGCTAAATTAAGCAAAGAAGTCATCTTAGATTTATTCTCCTCATGGTTCAAAACTTTCACTACATTTGGATCTTGTAAGGTCAATAGATATATGTGGAGTTCCACGATTACATATCTATACATGTAATCAATTTTAAGGAGGCCCATCCCTCCTTCAGAACGGGGAATATATAACCTTGGTATACACTGATTTTTATAAATCATTTGGTGAGCATGAAGCATCCTTCTTGTTTTAATATCCAATCTATCCAACACTTTTTGGGGTGCAGTCAATCACTCCAAAACTGTGCATTAGGACAGGAAGACCAAATTGATTTATAGCTTGGATCTTGTTCCTAGATGTCAATGCTGTACTCAGGATTAATTTAAGTCTTCTAAAGTGTTCCTTACTGAGTTTTATTCACATTTCTTCATGTTTTATTGCTGATCCTTCATCAATTCCCAAGTATTTATACACTCCCTCTTGCTCAAGTTCTTTTATATCACATTCTTGTCCCAAACTGATGTTTTGCTGGTGTTGCAGTTTTCCTTTTTTAAAGGTTTATTGCACATTTATTAAGACCAAATGACATTCCAATATCATCTGAAAAAGTTTTGACAACCTGCAGCTGTTCTTTCAGTTCCTCATATGATGAGCTATACAGTTTTAAATCATCAACAAAAAGAAGATGAGAAGTCATTAGACTTTGTTGTTTTCTAGGAGCTAAATTGTAGCCATGGCCTAAGCTGTTAAGTAAACAACTTAATGGATTAATGGCAAGTCAGAATAGCAATGGTGGCAGAGAGTCATGCTGGAATATCCCCCTTTGAATTTTTATCCCTGGGATAATAATCTGTCCTTTATCATGGCTTAATTGCAAAGTGGTCTGCCATTGTTTCATGGTTACTGTAATGTAGTCAGTCAGTGTAGGGTGTATCTTATACATTTTAATCACTCTTTTATCCGTGAATGTGGGATACTATCAGATACTTTTTTTGTAGCCAATGCATGCCATACTTAGATTCTACAGTATACACACTGGTGTTGTCTTCCATGTCAGAACTAACATGAAACAATTTTGTGTTAATCCTCTGCTGAGATGTCTGTGATTTCTGACAGTGGACAGAAACTACTTAATTTCAGTCAGTGGTGGTTGGTTATCAGCACACCTCACAGCCATATGTTTTTGGCCAATTTCATATACCCTACGTAATCACATACTTCATTATGACACTGGCCCTATGTCAGGTGTACTGATATGTATGGACAAGGGCTCTGACACCATTTACATAGTTGAACATCTGCCCCCAAATATAGTCACAGTAGTATTTGTCACTTCTGCCTCTTTCTAAGAGGAAGAAGCCATGTAGAATTACTGTCTGTATGCTAATTTCATTCTCAGAAGCACTGTATGGCATTTACAGTGTGCAGATGTCTTGGGCAACATAGCCCTGTACGAGTTGAAAAAATATAATACACAATGAAGACACAGGTGATTGTTAACAAAACAAATGTGTATTTATGAATCTATGTATCCATCATTTACAAAATAATTTAAAAATTAAAGTGCCATATTAGTACAGAGAAGAGAAGTAAATAAAGCCCCCCCCTCCCCACAAAAATAAAGGAAATGAAAAGCAAATGCACAGGTAATATATGGAGGACAACACCTTTGTAACTGAGTAGTACATTGCAGCATTACCCAAAACAATGTACACTTTTCCATTATGAGTGCTTTAGGAGTTGGAGAGTTGGCGTAATGGCTAAGGTGCTTACCTTATAGACACAAGGTACATGGTTTGATTCTTGACTTTGAGAAGCATGACTAGGGTTAAAATGGCCCCCTGGGGTCATTAGCCAAGTAACTGTCTATAAACAGATATGATGTACCCACTTCCACTCAAGAGAAAGCTTTTGATTTGGACACTGCTCCTTCTGCTGTTTATCCCACTTTAACACAAACATCTTCTCTACAACACAGTGATGAGGTCATACTGTCAAAAGTGCACTTTCTTCCTTTAAAAGTAAAATTTGTTCTATGTCTCTTATGGCTAATACTGTGTTCTCTGAATTGTAAAACTATAGATAGGTAGGAGGTTCAAATCTCAAAGAAGGGAACCTGTGCATGTGATTTCAATGACAGGTACTTATAGCTTTATAAACACATGTGTTGTATCATCTTCCAGGCAGGGAAATATTGTATATGGGAGAGGATACCCCCATTCCCTAATCTCAATTTTATCAGAAATATCTTCTCTTCATCCCACTGACTAGGTCAGAATGTCAAAAGTGCACATTAAGGTCTTACAATTCATGTGTGGCTTCTGTGCTTTATAGATTGTATGAATAGATAGTTAGGAGGTTAGAATCCAATGCTGAATAACTAATAGCAGTGTGAGTACTGTCCTGTACAGTCATGACAGTGACAATACCCCTTATGTAAACTTCTAGTTAGGAGAAGTATTTTCACTGGCAGAAGATTTCCCTATACATTTGTATTACCCCCCCCCCCCCCCCCGGCAATAAACAGTTTTGGAGATGCAATGCTTACATCATGCTATCAAAAATGAACCACATGAAAGTGATCATTTGACTTACCCTGTAGCACTGGTTGTTGATACTGTGCTGTCTAGACTATGTAAGTACAGAGAGAGTGGAGGTCTGAATCTACCAATGACTGATTACTGTGCATGTCTGTTGGTCTACTGTGCTAAGTAAGGAAAGCTTCTAATGTATATAGCTGCGTAGTGTTACTGGGCATTTCAACCACCTTTATACAATTTAGAGGAACATCAACATATTAAAAAATGGTGATGCCGTCTATTCAAATGTGAATTGTCACAATTGTAAAAGAACATCCCATGTGGTGCCTGTAATGCAGGCAGTGTTCTGTACCTCCTAAACTTAGGTAGTCTGTTCAAATCCAATCATTACTCCTTAGACTCGGTTGTATTCGAATGTGCAGACAGTTAATAATCTTGTCAGGCAGCTATCTGCTGTGTTCAAGTATGGGTGGGGATTCCTAATACAGCAATGTGTGCTAATTTTTCACACAGAAATGCTTTATTGGATAATGATGATGTCATGGGATGACACATGGCTTTCCTAAGAGAGCTACTAAGGCTTTTTCTGTGGTGTAAGATGAGACTATGTTCTGTATGCTGCTGCCTTAATAAGGCATGTCCTTAAATCAGTGATTATCCACACATTGTGCCTGATTGCCATGTTTCCATCACAGTGGCAACTGTATTATGTATTATGTGTGTCTGGTATACCTAGCAGTAGGCAATGTTTTGTGAGAAACATATATATCAACAGTATTTTAAAGAAATGACAGGCACGTGTATCCCTTGCAGCAATAATATGATGTCACTGCTTCAAAGACCAAAATATCTTAACAATTGTAGCAGCAGTGCATTCATTCTTCCCAGTATTTATTTATTTGTCTTTATTTACCAAGAAAGTCTGACTGGGTAATATCCATTTTCAGCAGAGGCCAGGGAACAAAAGCAACATTTGTTCACATTGCATTATACTTAGTTCTAGTTAAACACAGAGTAGTTACATTTCTATTTACATTTATACACATATAGTAGTTACATTTATACATTCTGAGATTTTACAGAGGTAGAAGGTATTAAAGAGAAAGCCCACGTGCAACTTAGTGGATTATACAGGCAGCAGTTATGTACAAACATTGTTTTCTCACTTCAGTGAGAGTTTGAAAGTATTCTGTTTAAGGAGAGTATTGGCAGAGCGTCATACAGTGAGCACAAAGTCTTAAACTGGTGATGGGTATGTGCAGGGCCAGGATTGGTTAAGCTGTTGTTTAAGCAGTGGTTTAAAACTACTGAGTTTGTCAGAGAGTTTTATTTGTGTGGGGATACTATTCCAGAGTTCAGCAACGTATTGGGAGTAGACTGAGCCTCCTGCAACATTATTTGACTTATTTGTGAGTAGTAAGAATTTGTTACTAGAGCTGAGGTCCCTTGCTGGACAGTAGGGCAGTAATAGGTTATGCAATGCAGGGCATTTTTCTGGATGGCGAATGAGTTTGTGTGCTGTAATTAGTTGTAAATATGTTAGGTAGTTGTGTACTTAAAGCCAGTTTAATTGCTTTAAGCTATGACAATGGTGGATCCTATTAGTGAGACTGGCGGCAAATTTAGCTATTTTATTGTAGCAGGAGGTAAGTTTATTTCTTTGAATATTGTTTAAGTTTGTCAAGATAAGAGCACAGTAGTAGAGACTTGGTAGTAAGAAAGTGGTTGCTAGAGTTTTTCTTGCAATATCTGTAAGGAATTCATTGATCCTATAAAGGGAGTCAAGTTTCTCTTATGTAAATTTAATGGTATGCAGTATATGCTGGTCATATTTCAGATTGTCATTGATTATAGTGCCTATAACTTTACTGTGAGTTACAGTGTCAATGACAGTGTTATTTTCTGACTTTATGGCGAAAGATTGTTTTTGATTTTGACAATGTTTTGAGGTAAAGGGAATTAACTTAGTTTTCTTGGTGTTGAGTAGCAGGTTTGATTCTTTGAGCCAGGTTTCTATAGAGGAGAGAGATTTTTGGGTAATGTCTTGCTGTTTATTTATTGTTGAGGCTATGCATATTAATGTTGAATCATCTGCATATTGAACTAAACTAGCATGGTGATTGGAGGTGTGGAGGTTGTTAATAAATATATCAAATAGGAGCGGACCTAGGATACAGCCCTGAGGGACACTTGGAGTAAGTGGTTGAATGGATTAGTAGGTTTATTGCTCTCTAACAGCTTTTTGCCTTCCAGATAGGTAACGTAGTAACTATGGTAAGGAGTTTTGTGAAAGTCCTATTGAGGAGAGTTGAACGAACAGTTTCTGGTGTGAGACAGTATCAAATGCCTTTGATAAGTCTAAGAACATGGTGGACACAAGCAGACTATCGTTTCTATGTCGATTTATTATATTGGCAAAATGTAGTAAAGCAGTAGTAGTACTGTGCTAGGCCCTACAGCCATGTTGTGTTTCTGAGAGCAGATTATTTGATGTTAGGTATTACGTCAGCTGCATATGGATACATTTATATAATATTTTGGAGAGGGGGGGGGAATAGCTATCGGTCTGTAGTTAATAAACTCTGTAGATGTGCTGATTTCGTGCAGTGGTATGATGTAGGACTTTTTCCACAGTGAGGGGATGTATCTTTCTGCTATGGATCTATTAATTAGTATGGACACAAGGAAGGCTATGACTTTTGCAGACATTTAGGTAGTCTGATGGTAGCGGATCTACAGCTATACAGGTAGGTTTTAGATTAAGGACTAGCTCATTATGATTGAGGTGGGTACAGGACTAAAACTGAAGAGCTGTGAGTGGTTTTGGTTAGACGGGGTGGAGAGAGGTGGCAGATGTATTAGTGTCTAAGAGAGATAATACTGATTGTATAAGGTAGGAATTAAACTGTGTGGAGCTAGAGACTATCATATTGTCTGTTATTTGGAGAAACAGTGGTGGTTTTACCAGGGTGGATTAGTTTATTTAGTGATGACCAAAAATGTTTTGGATTGTTTAGATGTTTGTCTTGTAGGTATCATATCATATCATATCATATCACATAGCTTTTATCATCACATAGATGTTCAAAATCCACAGTGGTTGACTGTAAGCTTAGTGTTGCCTAATGTAGTTATGCATGACCGACACTGCAATACTCACAGTGTGAACATTAAAATAGTTACATCCTTGCCATTATTCTAACAAAATCATATTGTACACATTATCCTCAAATGTCCTTTATTACTCCACAAATTAATTTAATTTATTTCTGACAATATTCATTCTTATGTCTTGTGGCAGACATAGTCAATACTCAGCTATGTAGAGTGTGTAGTATGATAAGCGGGGATTTGAATCTGTTAACAACTTTTTGCCACATAACTGTGTCAGACAGGAGTGGTTTAGGCAATGGAAGTATTTATTGTACAGTCAGAGGGCAACTTTTTAAGGCATCAGCTTCCAAGGTAGGGGATTCAGACCCATTACAATAAGGAAGTACTGCAAGCCCTTTGAGTGTGTTTGTCATGAGACACACACACACACACACACACACACACACACACACACACACACACACACACACACACACACACACACACACACACACACATACACACACACACACACACACACACACACACACACACACACACACACACACACACACACACACAGAATATGCGTATCTCTGTGGCATCACAGATTGTTATACATCTTTCTGCTATATGTCCTGTCATGTGATCAAGTCTGGCAAGGTGCAAATGTTGAATATGTCATTGATTTTTCACAGGCATTACTTAATATCCAACTAAGAATGTCCTCTATTGCATGTCTTTCTCCAATCATTTAAGTAACACTGTAATTGTTTTCTTCACACTGTACAGTTTTATTTGACATGTGGACTTATATAAAATGCCTTCCGGTATGGGATGAAGCCAGATCATCATAAAATGTGATTGGGCCTATATTTGGATACTTTCTTGTATGTTTGTTTTGTTTACATGCTGTTATGGCAGTGTTTGCTGTAAAGTCTTGTGAGCATGCCCAGTATAATCCTGTATTAGACATTCACCATTAACAAATGGAGACCTTGAAGTACTGCTGTGTCATCAGATCTGTGTTGTCATTTGTCACAAGTGTATTTTGATTGCTGTTATATTACCGTTTATGATGCACATGTATATAAAGCACATGCTTGTCTAAGACATGCATCGGTAATGTCTTGCTGTTTATTTATTGTATAATATACCACCCAATCTATGTCAACAAGTCCCTGGTCATACCTTACACCTCCTTACTCATCATTCCTCACCCACTTCCTTACTTCCATCAATTTCTGTTCCCAGGCTTTCTCTCTAAATATACCTTAAGCCTGCTTTTCTCTCATTTCCTATGCCGTTCCTGTTTATATTATACTGACCTACCTATAATTTCTCTATAAACTGGCTAAAACATTTGTAAATATTAAATCATTGTCTTATAACTTGTATCTATTCTTAGCTAATGTTTTCATATTATGTCTAATTTGCTATAATTATTTAAACTATAGATATTTTTGTATTATTTTTGAAGATTGTAAAATTACTGCTCTTAAAATATTTTGTAATACTTTGGAGTTTTTCTACCCAGGCCTCCACTGAAAATGGGCTTTTACCCATTCAGACTTTCCTGGTAATAAAATGTCAATAAATAATAAAATAAATAAGTCTACGATTGTTCAGTAAAAACACAAAACAAGCGAGAATGAGACAGAGCAGTAAAGAAAAATAGATCCAACAAACTGTTTTATTAGCACTTTCTGAGAGGGCAGTGCCTCTCCTTCTTCAGACAAAATGCAAGGCCAATTAAAAACTTTTTATAGAAAAAGTAAACTCAATCATTCAGTTAAGAATTATATTATGCTGTAATGTTCGTTAAAAGGGAAACGTGAGCCCACACTTCCAAATGAATAGAAAAACATAACATAACAAGTCAGCTACATATTTATGTTGTTATGTTATGTTTTTCTATTCATTTGGAAGTGTGGGCTCACGTTGGATCTATTTTTTGTTATTGCTTCATCTCATTCTCACTTGTTTTGTGTTTTTACCAAGTTTTTTCGTTTCAAGTTTGCTATGATTGTCCAGTGACAGCACATGTTAAAATATGTCCCTATGGCTGTGCATGACATAGCTACTATATGGCTCATGCCTTGTTTATACAGGATAGAGTAGAGGATACAGCACTATAGTCAGTTTTCACACATACATTCCCTGTATATACATGTCATATTCAATAACTGCAGTGTATATGAATGCCCTGTAATGTATTCACTGCCCTTGCTAAGTATTATGTCAACTTTGCTTATCAGTGGACAGTTTTTCTTTCATTTAAAACAAATTAGTATATGTGTCAAGCTACATATACATTCAGTTAAAAGTTAGTTGTAGAGATATCTATTTTAAAATTTCCTTTAATTACACATCCTTAATGTACATATAATGAAGAGTAGAAGAGAAATAGAGACAGATGCTGAGCTATGGAAATCTGCACAAAAAATGCTGATAATGTACAACATGAAAGCATAATCCTATACACCAGGAAAGCACATCATTTTTTTAGCAACATGAGACTGTTTTTGATTTTCCTAATTGGTTGCTATAAATTCAGGCTGCAATGACATCTAGTTATGTTTTTCCCCAAAATATTAATGCAGCTTGCATTTGAATAAAATGTTTTTTTACTTCTAAATTGCAGTTAAGAAAATCTTAATCACTAATCTGGTAACTCATTAAAATATTGTATAAACTAATTTATCATACATTTCATCATATAGATTTGTTAAAAACAAATATTTTTTTTTCCAAACTGACAGGTATTAACTTCAGTATGCTTCTCAGAAGGATAATTTGTATTGTTACCTTTAACGTCAATGCTGTCTGTATCAATTATAAAGTTTCCTAAAATGCCACCTTCATTTGTTTCAATGATTTTTATCATTGCAATTTTCACATCTTCAGGTGGGAGAACCTGGCTAAAAAAAATGTTGAAATGTGGAACAACACTGCCTTTCCTGCATAAAGTAAAAAAAAAATAACAAATCAGAATTAGCAATATATTGCCAATTTATCATTAAAGAACTGATCAATTGCTTTGAAGAAAAAAGTATTAGTATATGTAACAGTTTTTAGTAACTTCAAGTTTTTAATCTAACAACAAAATGAAATACAATATATTTCAAGTTATATTAACAGTGTGATCATTTTGAGGTTATATTCTGTCACAGAAATAAGTATCCCATGAAGCCCCATCTGGAATGCAATACCAAGTCTGTGAACAAGTAGTTATGAGTCTGTGGCAAATGTAATGAAAGACAAATAGATCAGTCACTAGTGGTTAACTGGCAAATGGACAGGATTAACTAAGATAACATGCACATGAAAGACTTAGAACGCATAGTTAAATAATTTCTAGTTTAGTGATCACAAACCTTTTTTGTGAATGCTTAGTCTTGAAATAAAAGTAACATTATAGATTCACACATTTTGCAAAGCAAGTAAATATTTCAGTCAGTATGCATCAAACATATCATACAATATTTTCTCACATGTAGTTGCTCCAGCATTTTGTTATTTGTTTTATTTTTCCAGAGGAGGAAAATGAATACAGTAAGTAGAAACTAACACGATATTGCAAACTTAATTTATCTCTGGCAGCTTTTATAGAGGATTAAGTCTATGGGCAGTTAACAAGCTGCTTCACTTAGTCGAGGGATTACTTCAGTATTGATTTCCCTACTGTATCATTCTTAATAAGTCATTTAACTAGAGAATTCTCTTGATCATTTGGGAAGTTGGGGCCAGTCTCTGTAAGAGTCTCCTAGACTGTAAGCTTTGGATGTGGCAATTTGTTCCATACAATCATGAATTAAACTAGAATGTAGACTCCTATGCTATTAATTTTGAATACATAAAAAATAATATCTTTGACCTTATTCACAAGTCAAAACTGAGTACACATCACATAGTTCAAATACTTCCAACACACCTTTATGCAGATAAATTCAAACTTTTGGTTGTGTGACTGGATTCCTAGACATTGGTAAAACAGATCTGAAATCATGTGCTGAAGTGAAATGCAAATATCATCCCTGTTGGAGGTTCTTCTGTACATATTATAGCAACTACATCATTCATGCCCTATTTGCTTCCTAAGCTCTTAAATGCAGTGAATGAGTGAGTGCAAAAACTCTTACTAAAGCCACAGGCCAAATGGGATACTGCCATTATGGACTGGCTGTCTCTGAACTATATAGTCCACATTCATGATGAGTACAATAGTAACACAGTATTTTTTTCTAGACACTAATAAAAGTACTCATGTTTCTGAAAAGCTGTGCTTTTATGTTGTACATGATCAGTATTAACCCTTGTGTAGAAATATATTAGCAGTTTTACAATATCATAATATTTTAAGATGTGAATAAGTGCATGTCTTTGGTTTATCTGTATATCTTTTAATAAATCTGCTGTGCTGACTTAACTTATCTAATATTTTGCCATTGCATTATGTATGATAATATAACCAAAGTATCCTATTAATGTAGCCTCCTAATGATAAACTGAATTTTTCTTGAAAGTCTTTTTCCAATAACTCCTCTGGAAAGAGTCCCTGATGTAGCATGGTTTACCCAGTCAACAACATTCAGTACATAAAAAATGGTGAAGAATGAATTTCAACTAGGACAAGTTATATACTTCCAAACTAACAGCTTTATTGGTGAAAACTCAGCCATAATAACCATCAGCCATAAGAGACTGACTGAAGGCAAAATGAAATTCTGTAGTCTAAAACTTGTTTATTTCTGCACACCGTCATGTACTTTCAAACCTCTTCTTACATAACTGTATTGGTTGCATCTAATTATATTTTACTTCCTCACTAGAGGTTATGATGACATTGTAATGCTATATATGCATTTACAGATAAAAAATATTATCACCCTGAGCTATGATTTAAGATATCACTTATCTGTTGGTCACTTAGCCACATATATACATCCCAGCCATTTGCTAAGCACACACTATATTCAAATTTAATTATTTTGTACATTGCAATGTGATTAATACAATCATTTATCCTGGAAGATATCTTATCTAGTCTGAAGTAAACGATGCCAAACACTTTGAGATGGATTGCAGTTTTAATGTGTGTTGAGGGAAATGAAGAGATAATGAAAATAAAAAAATGGCAATGAGCTAAAATAGCAGAAAGCCAAAGAAAACAGCTACACATACAGTTGAAAAACAGCATTATATATTTAACTATGTTTTAAGAAGAGCTAAGTACAGCAATCTGAGTAATAAAGGCTATTTTTGATGACCTGGAAGGAAACTGATGCATATTATACAGTTCTGAACTATTAAAGAATGGACTGATAAAGCTAAACATTTCTCACACAAGCAAAGAAGATATCTTAGACAAATGTGATTTTTTTTTATAACAGTGGAACAAAAGGGATGATTTATATCACCTCGTATATCCTGTGATGGTTTTTGTATGGAGAAGACAAAATGCCCACTCAGACAAAGGATTTATGAGCATAATTATAGTATACAAAAACAAAGATTCAAGTAATGCCCTTTGTAAACAAGCACAAGAATATTCCAGTTTCAAAAAGTTCATATTTTTCATATTGGAACAAGTTACTTATCCAGTATAAGGTGGAAATTGGGAAAATATGATTGAGTACAGGGAGTTTTTGTGGTAACTGAGATTACATTTCAGGGTATCTCCAGATTTAAATGATGACATATCTATTAACTGTGTTTTAAAAATGAGGGCTACCAAACTATAGAAACACTTTTTGTTTGGTAAATGTTTTTATGTGTTTTTGTATGTTTTATTTGTTATGTACCTTTAAGTATTTAGTCATATGATTTGTTGGTCATATGGCTTATATCACATGTTTATATGGCTATTTAAAAGTTTGTACAGCACTCTGTGTTTGTATTCTGAAGAAGTCGTTAATAAAAGTGAGACATAAGCATTCAGTTTCACTGAAAGTCATTCTGTCAGCATTCTATTCATTTATGGTTCTTAGTTTTTGATTGTTTTGACCATTTATCTGAGCTTTGGTTTGTTTTTGAGTTGAAATATAACTTATTTACTATTTCAAGTCATTGCAAAGTAAAATCAAAGTAGAAACATCTGGATGCTTATAAGAAATCAACACTTTCTATTAGTGTGCACCAAAGACTACTAATTAGTTGTTACTGACAGCTACTGAAAATGTAATCTATCTATCTATTGATGCTTGACTGTGTGTTTCTTTGATTGTTTATTTTGGGCTGTCCAAGTAAATTGAATTATCTGAATACACTTTTGAGTTATGCCCAAGACCAAAGGATACAAACATTACTTATCACATATAATTCCATAATGCTGTTAAGATAATTTTGAAATGAGAAATTTGAACACAGTGCATACAAAACATTGTATCATACAATGAAAAAGAGATTATCTGACATGGCACTTGTAAACATATGAGCAGCTGTAAGAGTCACATAAAAAACTACAATGTTGTGCAGAGTAAAACAGACATACAGCAATGAGCAGAGAGATAACTGATTTATACTGAGTAGTTTCAAGAACTTAAAATAGTCAGATTTCCAGTGATGGAACCAGTGCATTTCATATAATCATATCATATGGAGTAATTTCAGATATAAGTAAAATATCTGCTGCTTTTGGGATACTATAGACTGTACAAAATTGTAATCTTTCTGATTTTAAGAACTATTAATTCCTAACATGTTTGACAGGTATTAAACTACACACAGAAAGATAACTCATTGGATTTTAGAATACTTCATACACAATGTATGTAGAGTTATAAGAATTTGATAGTCCAAAGGCATTTACTTGACTCAACAAATAAAGAATAAACTGAGATCCTATACAATATCCATTCAGTTTAGTACTGAACCTTTACCAGCAGTCTGTATTTTAAGTTAAGAAAAAAGATTTCCTGCTTAAAGTGGTGCAGAGACAGAAATAATAGAAGTGATAAGAAGTATATGCACTCTATTTAAAAATATATATTTTACTTGGAAGAAAGAAACTACATGAGAAACACTCTATTCAGCAAGGAACTCTAGTAAATGAAAAAATATGACAATGACTTAGGTTTGTAGGTAGTCCAGGAAATAATTAATGAGCCTAGTCCAAATCCCCAATTACTCCAAAATGCTGTCTGGTTAACTGATTTGCTCAAGGTCACACAGCAGGCAAATGAAGGCTGGAGGCATCAAACCCTATACCACAGGAAGTAGCTTAATAACAGTACATAGCCTTAATCCTCTTTACCAACTGTCCATTCTCTGACAAATGAAGGACACACTATACACTGGCAATGTTATCTCAGAATCTACAGAATGGCACTAATGGTGGTACGAAAAAGAGTTCTGTGATGCACAGCAAGGTAGTGAGCCAGTAACTGCCCAGATGAACTATTACCAGACAAAACAATATTTATGCCCAGAAAGTCCAAGACAGCTATAAGCACATCTGCAAATGTCCACACTTTAATGAGTTCATGTTTTCTTTTGTAACTGATGTGTAAAAGTAGACATAGTTATTTATGAAAACTAAATTTTCTTAAGAAAATAATTTTATTTGTAGATCTGACAAATTGAGGACTTTTGTCTTAAAGCACATCCAAGTACAGCAGTATATACAGAGAGAGTACACATAAAAGAATGGTATAAATTACTAAAAAGCATGTAGAAAATTAAAATAACTGCCATGGTTCTTAACTTGTCATTATTTAAAGTAGGCTGTGAGACACAAAGTACAAGCTTCTACTGTACACAGTAGTCTAGCAGATTTCAGAACTATATAAATACATTAAACATAAGAGAAGATATGTTAACTGCTCTATCATTATATACACCTGGAGAAGAAATTCCTATAAAGGCATAGGAAGACCAGATGACAGATTCTAAGATATTAGAAAAATTAAACAAATTAAACAAGTGCTCTGAAATCAAAAAGCATATATAACATGAAATAGATTTTCAGACAAGTGACAAGTGGAGTACCTCAGGGTTCAGTCCTGGGGCCGCTCTTGTTTGGCATCTACTTCTCTGAAGTACAGGTCAACACTAAGGGACTCTGGCTAACAAAGTTTGCAGATGACTGCAAACTGGGAGCCATTATTGAATCCCCAAATGATGCGGATACTTTACAAAGGGCCTTACAGAAACAGATGCTTGGTGCCAGAGCCATGGGCTCAAGCTCAATGCCAAGAAATGTATTGTTATCCCCTTTGGGAAAAAAAACATGTATCCATGAATTACCATATAGGTGGCAGTACACTAAACACAGGAAGTGTGATAAGAGACTTAGGGACACAGGTGGACAGTGGTCTCACGTTCGATAACCACATCGCCACAACAGTCAGGAAATCCTTCTATGTGGCACACCTCATCACGAAGGGCTTTTCATCCAGAAAAAAGGAGGCCATTGTCCCACTGTACTCATCCCTCATTAGACCCATTATAGAATACAACGCCCCATTTGGTATGTACCTCTCAAGACATCTGCAACAACTGGAAAGGCCTCAGAAATACCTCACTAAAAGAATCACAGGCCTAAAGCAGATGCCCCACGCTGACCGCCTTAAAAACTCCAGCTATACTCTGTCGTGATATCGTCTACTCAGAGGTGATCTCTGCTTAACATACAAGGCCATGTCAAACCCAGAGCTGTTGGACATGCTACACTTAAAGAAATCCCAATCCCTCAGAGCTACATGCTCCAGGGATCTAAACCTTGTCATCACAATAAACAAAACATGCTGGAGGGATAGGTTCCTGACCCAGAGACTCCCCAGACTCTGGAATAGATTGCCCATGCATGTCAAGCAGAGTGCCTCTTTGGACCTCTTCAAAAGGAACCTTGATGACTGGATGGGAGAAAGGAAATTCACCCCAGGGATCACGTCAGTTGCCCTGCTAGACAGGGGTCCAGGAAAGTAAATAATGTGGGAAGAAATAGCCAGGGAATTGTTATGGCTAGGCTTGTATAGGCCCTAGGGCTGATAGCCTAGTACCAACCTATGAACCTATGAACCTATATACTTGAGAAAAATAAGATGAGTCTTTACAAATGTGTTAGAATGGGCAGACTGAACAATAACATCACATCATTAAAAGGGAAAAGAAGAAAGATAACGCAAGCTTTCTTTAGTGGCAGGGTTAAGCAAAAAGCATTGTCTGGACATGGTATTGCCCTAAACAAGCTGCTATATCACAAGCAGTTCCCTGGAATTTAAACAATTCTGGCAAAGAATGTTTAAAGATGCAAAGAGATAATCATAAAGAGGGATGGTTAATGAAGAAAAGCAAAGTGAACCGATACTGTCAGACAGTACAATATTAGATATAAGTACCACAGAAAATGGACATAGTTACCAAAGACATTGCAGCTATTACAGTATAAGAATATCCCTATAAGAGTCAGATCAACAGTGTAATCAAAGTGCTCAAATCAGAATACATTTGCTAGAGTGTGTAGAAACTAAAATATAAGGCATGATTAACAGCCAAAGATAGAGAGGAACAGATCATATATATGTAATATGACTCAATGCAATGATAGAAAAGTAGATGACAGTGACAGAGATGATGTCAATACATAAGTATAAAAAAAGAAAGGCAAAAAATACAACCTTATTAAACAAAGAAGTAAAGATGGAGAGACACAGGATTTTTAATAAAATAGCAGATACCCTATACAGTGAGCTACGGCTAAAATAAGTACTGCAAAACCAAAAAAAAGACTTTATGCATTAATTTCAAAATAGGTCTTAAAAATTAGAGCTTGCTTTGAGCAAGATAACAAAGCAACCAGTAAATTAATAAAATTATTTGCTCATGTACTAGAAGTAAAGAAATCTTGTTTGTTGAGTTATAACCTAGCAATAAAAGGGGACTAATACAGGCACATAGTTTTCCTATGGAGACACATATAGAAAGCGAGGTGGAAATGAAATGGCCAAAGATGGTATGAAGATAATGGAGGAATATGACATGTAAAACAGACTGACAGATATTGAAATAAAATATGAACTATGTACCATATCAAATCAATGCAAAGCAAATGAAACTTTTCAGGTAGAATACCTGAATGCTCAAGGCTATTTTGTGAATTCATTCTAATGGTTCAGTGTACACATTGTTTTTTTTATTTTCTTACAAAAACTATTTTTTTCCCAGTAAAACAACAGGAAGAAAAATAATATTAAATATTTATAGTAGAAGAGAAAAAGAAAGAAATTACAAATTAGAGCATATTAACAAAAAATGACACAGTTGACTAATTGTTATATATTTTCAACAGCAACAACAAATTTTACCAGAATTTAATTTTCTACATTTTACCATTTGATTTCACAGTGGCTAGATTTATAAATTCTCTAAAATATGAAGCAAGTTCACTTTTCCAGTGCATAGTAATTATCTTTCTTCCAATTGCAAGTAAGGTACAGAAAAGCAATGCTGCCATATTCTAATACATAGTGGTATTAGAGCATTAATTAATAACAGGGTTCAGACATTTCACATCTATCACATCACAAAGCTTTCAAAAACATGTAATTCTTCCCAATATTCTGTTTTTTTCCATCTATGAATTATATTACACCAATAAGCCTTTAAAGATTTTTTACATCTCCAGCAAATAGTATCATTAGTTTTACAAATTTTAGATATACAAGTTTCATATACACCCCCTGTGTGAGTGCCCATCCTCATATACACCCCTGTGGGTAGGGGGGCCAACTAGCTTCCAATTGCCCTCAAGAAACCATAGTACTAGGGGATTTCAACGACTGGTCCTCTGCTCTGCGCAACCCCTCTCTATTAACTTACATGGTTTCTCCCAAAATGTTCATCCTCCAGCAGAATTGTAGCTCAATAAAAAAACATCATTATTTGGATTCTTGCTTACCAATAAGGCCATAACCACCACAGGGACCCTTCCCAATGACCTCAGTGACCATATAGCTATTCTAAAACATTTAAGTTACCTATAAGCCCTCCCTCTTACCTGGGCTTGTTTGAAACAGAGGTATGCAACACTATTTATAAGCTGAACTCAAATCCTGTAATTGGTCCACCTAAAACTCTACCCCTAGAGATGCTGTGCCTTTTGAGGTATGACTCTCGCCCCAAACCGACCAAATGCCACGAGAACCTGGAAGCGGGTAGCACCTTGTGCAGTGAGCCAGAACTAAAATTGAAGCTTGAGGAAATAGGCTGGGATAAATGGAGAGCATCAAAACCCTCTAGATGGCACCAAGTTTCAACAGCAGAAACATAACTAAAGCAGCTACTACTTTGGGTAAAAGCATTGGCCCTCAGGATGAAACACCAGAGGCAAGAAATTCTGGGCTGGCTTCTCAGCTCGCCGTCCGGATAAATCTACTACCCCCACTCCTGAAATAGGAAGAACCAGAAAAAATAGCCAACGCGCAACTCTTTTTTATGAGACCATCCAGTGCCGGCTGATCAACACTACTACCTCCTCATCTGCCACCCATGCTAAGAACTCTGATCCACCCAGCCTTTTAACTTTACAACGTACCTGCACTCCTATATATCTTATTTTGAAAAACTCAAACCAACCACTAGCTGCAGACCAACTCCTATGGAATGCCTTCAAATGGCGTCAGGCATGTTGCCTATCATATCAATCTTGATTAGCTGCAGGTATATCTGAAACTTCTGTTCACTGTTTAAGGCCTCATATATCATCCCTCTTCACAAGGGTGGGACATCAGCGGAAACATCAACTTCAAAGTCCCGCTGTAATGTGTCCCTGTCCGTCATGAACGGTGTATTCTGGCTATTACATACCTCATCATAAACAGTCTTCTGTCCCCAGCCAGCATGGCTTTCACCCCATCACAGTACAACCACTCTCTTCTCAATTCAACTACCCGCCAATAACAATAAATTAATTTCCTCTGCTCTCTTCCTTGATCTATCCTGAAGCGCGACGTAGTCGATACCAGCATCTGCTGCTTCATGCCCTTGAACCAACATCTGTCCAACTATAAAACTGGTTTTAAAGACCTACCTCTTGCAGCAACAAATATCCTATGGCAAAACAAGCTATCAACCCTGCTTCCTAACGCCGGCGTCCTCAGGGCTCATACTTTCGGTCCTCTTCTTTCTCCAGTCTTCATGAAGTGATCTTCCTCAATCATCTAGTCACATGCATCCAATATGCAGACGACTCCTGATCATTCAGTGCCTCCTCCTGAAACTTCAAGCAGCAACCCAAAACTGTTTTTACTTTGGTTGAAAATGGTTCTCTATCATCCTTAATCCTGCTAAAACCCAGCCAGTGTACTATTTTCCCTCTGCATCTGCTCCTCTGGGAAAAGAACATTTGAATGATGTCAATACATAAGTATAAAAAAAGAAAGGCAAAAAATACAACCTTATTAAACAAAGAAGTAAAGATGGAGAGACACAGGATTTTTAATAAAATAGCAGATACCCTATACAGTGAGCTACGGCTAAAATACGTACTGCAAAACCAAAAAAAAAAAAGACTTTATGCATTCATTTCAAAATAGGTCTTAAAAATTAGAGCTTGCTTTGAGCAAGAGAACAAAGCAACCAGTAAATTAATAAAATTATTTGCTCATGTACTAGAAGTAAAGAAATCTTGTTTGTTGAGTTATAACCTAGCAATAAAAGGGGACTAATACAGGCACATAGTTTTCCTATGGAGACACATATAGAAAGCGAAGTGGAAATGAAATGGCCAAAGATGGTATGAAGATAATGGAGGAATATGACATGTAAAACAGACTGACAGATATTGAGATAAAATATGAACTATGTACCATACCAAATCAATGCAAAGCAAATGAAACTTTTCAGGTAGAATACCTGAATGCTCAAGGCTATTTTGTGAATTCATTCTAATGGTTCAGTGTACAAATTGTTTTTTTTATTTTCTTACAAAAACTATTTTTTTCCCAGTAAAACAACAGGAAGAAAAAGAATATTAAATATTTATAGTAGAAGAGAAAAAGAAAGAAATTACAAATTAGAGCATATTATCAAAAAAATGACACAGTTGACTAATTGTTATATATTTTCAACAGCCACAACAAATTTTACCAGAATTCAATTTTCTACATTTTACCATTTGATTTCACAGTGGCTAGATTTATAAATTCTCTAAAATATGAAGCAAGTTCACTTTTCCAGTGCATAGTAGTTATCTTTCTTCCAATTGCAAGTAAGGTACAGAAAAGCAATGCTGCCATATTCTAATACATAGTGGTATTAGAGCATTGATTAATAACAGGGTTCAGACATTTCACATCTATCACATCACAAAGCTTTCAAAAACATGTAATTCTTCCCAATATTCTGTTTTTTTCCATCTATGAATTATATTACACCAATAAGCCTTTAAAGATTTTTTACATCTCCAGCAAATAGTATCATTAGTTTTACAAATTTTAGATATACAAGTTCCATATACACCCCCTGTGTGAGTGTCTGTGCCCCCACATCCCCTGCTACTTATGTATACCAACTCTAAGATTGCACTCAGTAGGCAAAGAGAAAAAATGCAGTCCCTGTTTTACCACATTCTTGTAGAGCAAGCCACTGGCTTTTTTCAAACTTCTAAAAAAGCTAGTAACACATGAGTTTGATATTTTGCCCTTCTGCATTTTGGGGTTGATCTTCTGCGACTCAACATTCAAAGCATTCAATATACTGAATGTATCTCATATATATCTATATCTATATCCATATTTTTATTGATAGCTAAATATATATATATATATATATATATATATATATATATATATATATATATATAGTTACACAATTATAAAATTCTGAGTACAATTTAGTAGAGGAAAGAACTTAACTTTCACTTTAATTGCTTAGTAAAGTTTACAGTTTGTTCACCTGAACTGTTTTTTTTTTTTTGATCATTCAGTGATATTGCCACCTGAGGATTATTGCACAAATTAGGTGCTATCAGCCATTTCATAGGTGTTTTAGACTCTAAGTACAGAATACATATTGTGCAGAATGACTGCTGTGGCCTAAAATGCCAAATTCCATGAAAATCCATTGACTTTCACATAATTTGGCATTTATTGCACTTTTCCAGGAAAAGGGAAGTTCAGTTTTCCTTTTGGTTTCACACTAGAACAAAACCTTGCAGTACATACTGCTATACTAAGTTAAAGTCTATCTCACCAGGCTTGTAGGTCCTTTGTTGAAACTCTGTCAGTAAATCTTTAATATCAGAAAAAAAAAATCACTACTTGTCTACTAGAAGAAATAAGTAGAAATCTATGAATATAGCTATTGATTTTGAAATACATTTTTATTTTTACTTACGTGAGCTGTAGGACTTTACAGTACTTGTATTCTTTCTTCAGATCACTTGCTAGAAAAATCCCAGTCATCTAAAAAGTAAAAAAAGAAATGAATAATACAGTAGCAAGTATTGTAAGACACTTTTATTTTTCTCCTTTACTTCCAGTTTTTCCTTTTCTCTTTCTTTTTTGTTAACTGTGGCCTTTCACCAAACCCTCCTCTCATATCTCCTCACATTCTTTCCTAGGTCCTAATTCCCTCAAAACTGTAAACTACAAACTCAACAGCTGACTGGCAAGGAAGTAGAAGCTACTGTAAAATGCAGCTCCATTTGGTGCATACAGTTCCCCACATCTAATTGACGTATATCTGTATGCAACTGTTTATCTGTATCATAATCACTCTCAGCACCAGCGCACATCTCCGAGACCATTCCCATTAGCTTTTTCCTTTTAGTAAGTAATTCATACTATATATTAATTCATGCTATATTAACTGCGGTGGTGGTGCTGTGATAGCATTGTCGCCTCACAGTAAGACGTTGTCCTGTTTGATTCTCAGCTAAAGCGTATTCTGTGTGGAGACATGCGTGAATGGGCATACCTTCATTGAAGATTGTGCATCAGGGCTGGCAACTCGGTATGTAAAAATCTACTGCCAATCATTAGTGGACTGGAGTTCCGCTGTGGCAACCCCTAACCGGGAAAAGCCGAAAGATACAACAACAACAACTAATTCATGCTATATTATATTATTAAAACTCTTAGCTTCATTACATTGTTTACAGTCCTTCTGCCCATTAAATTTCCCTATTCTTTTTAACCCATCTCCTTCACTCTGTTCTGTAATAGATTCAGTAAAGGCAAACAGTAATGCTGCTCTACTTACTGATTGTTTCTTTGTAGTCAGTTGGGCATCAGTGATCAGGCCCAGCCTGCTCGATTCTTCCTTGCTCCACTTGGCCTCACTTCTTTCACCTACTCTACCCCCAAATCTCACCCACCTCCACTACCCTTGCACTTATACCTCAATAGCTCCACCCCTTTTTAAATTGACCAACCACTTTGCCCACCCCATTAACCCTATCCCACCAACTACTTCCCAACACATGTCTTAAAGTACACTAACCATGTATATTCAGTTTGTACAGCTCTTAAGTAATACTACATCACATAAATACTACAATATCCCTCTTTAACACCATTTTTCTTTTAATCTGCATTCTACTCACCTAAAATGTTTTTAATATCCAGCCTAACTACTCTACTATTATTCCTTACACACATAACATCACTACCACCGCAAACCTTAACAACTTACTTCTCATCACATACTGTGACTACCACTTACCAATCCCATCTTAGCAGTTTCTCAGATATCTCCCCTCAACTATTTCTCCACTCCCTCCCCTATTACTTGGTTCTAAAACTACTACACACCTCACATAGTAGACCTTGCCTTACACCTCTTACATATACTTCTCCAAACACAATCAGCACACTACTTTCTTATCTAATCTTGACACTGCTTCACTGTGGAGACATTCACCCCAACCCAGGTCCTAACATTCACCGAGACATTAGAACAGGTCCAAGAAACTTAAATATTATGTATCTTTAGATTAGAAGCATTGGCAATAAAATATGCCCCTTCCATGCTTGGATAGACCATCACAAACCAGATGTCCTAGCCCTAACCAAAACCTGGCTAAATCTTACCATAAAAGACTCTGAAGTGTTAGCACCTAACTATGGCATAACTAGACTAAACAGATGCCACAACAAAGGTACAGGAGTAGCTCTACTCTACCTCAACATCATTAATATAACTCTGTTTAAAGACAACATCCCCTCCTTCCCCAACAGTGAAATGCTCATATCCTTCATAACCTTAGCAGTTTTAAATGAATCTGCACCATTGTTCTCTGTATTTCTTCAGGACAAAATATTTCCATATTAAAATATATTTTATCTTGGAGTTTCAAAATCATAAAGCATGATACTATTATGTTAGGTGACATTACTATAGACTGGCAGACTATCTCATCAAAATTGCCATCAAACAGTATCAACCTCCATGGTTATTCTCAACTAATTAACTTCTCTACTAGGTAAAATAAAGACTACACTCAGAAGTCTACCTTAGACTGGATTTTAGTGTCACATCCTAGTAACTTCAATTCTAGTGGCATGCTGCTGAAATCCGTCAGTGACAACTTACCAACATTTACCATTACAACCAATGTACACCTACCAAGATTGCACAATTTAAAATCCATCCATAACCTACCCAATTTTACCCAAGAAAAACTCAAGGAATTACTACACAAAATACATTGGTCACCACTAAATCACCTCTCACTTGATGAAGCTGTACACAACTTTAACACCATGTTTTTTAAAATACTGGGCACTCTAGCTCCAGTCCACACTAAAAGAACCAAAAAAAAAATTGGCTCCTTGGTTAAGCAAGGCTTGTAAAAACCTAATGAAAAAAAAGGATGAAGTCTGGGGTGTTTGGAACTATAGTAAAAAAGAAGTAGACCTAATACACTTCAAACAATTGTGAAACCAAGTAAAAAAATTGTTTTCAAAGATAAACAAATCATTCTGGTCTTTTATATCAACCCTACTTAACCCTGTCTCTAGAAAAGACCTCTGCCTCTCACTTAATGATTCTCCATCTCAATTAGCCAAAAATGTTAACAACCACTTCATACAAACCATAGTTAATCTGATCTCTAAAACTACCAACTCTAGCTCCTCCCCTCTTCCTCCTCAAATTCCCCTAAAAGTACACTTCTACTACTTCTGACCATTTCCATCTTAGCAGCCAGAAATTAATTTCTGAAAACTCAACAATGTTCTCCTTACAACCAATACCTACAAGCCTCATTAAAAAAAACTCCTACTGAAATTTAAACCCTACTATGCCTCCACTGAAAACCTTCCTTCCCATTATCTTAAATTAGCTGCTGACTCCATAGCTTACCCAATCAGCACCTTGCTCAATAGATCTATTTTGGAATCTTTAGTACCAGAAATATGGAAAAAGTCCCAATGTCATCACTATTCACAAAGGCAGTTAATCAACTTAACTAACCAACTTCCGACTCATTGCCATTCTATCTCCCATCTCTAAAATATTAGAAAAATGTATCCACCAACGGTTAATGAAGTGCTCACTACAAAGCAACCTTCTTATACATACCCAACATGGTTTCCACCCAGGCCATAGCACATCAACAACCCTCCTATCTTTTACTGAATCGATAAACAGAGCTTGAGACACATGTAATTTGGTATTTGCCACATTTGTCTACCTTTCTAAGTCATTTGACAGTATTTCAAATTCCATACTCTTGCACAAGCTCCCAAATCTTGGTCTTACCCCTTCCATGTTAAAATGGTTCCATAGTTACCTGCACGAGCATAAACAAGCAGTAAAATAGTACAAATAACTTTGCAGGGTGGCAAAAGCCTTCACTTTATGACAACTTAATGCATGTTTTTTACCCCATATTATAGGTGAAAACATATGCACAACAGGGCATTTTAAATACATCATACTGAAGTTACACTGCCTACACAGAAAAGAAACTCTACTGCACCCCAATTCATTAATAATGTCCAAACAGATTACATGGGCACAGAGAAGAGAAAATATGAACCAAGTGAACAAACTTATTCTCTGGACTACAGAAGTATGTAATACAGAAACTATTGGAGGTCTCTTTACTGAAACACAATAATTTGACAAAGGGGACCTGAATTTTGCCTTGTAGACTTCATAACACAAGAACAGTAAAGGACCAATGCAGGGCACATTTCAAAAGGCAGACTTTTTTCTATAAAATGAGTAACTCACTTGAGGCCATAGCAGATTTCAACCAGTATCATTTACTTATTTTCTTAATTAAAGCTATCACAGATCAGTCTAAGTGGACAAACTAAGTGAAGAGACCAAAGCTGATAAATATGGAATGCATTCCCTCAAACACCATTCTAGATTCTAAGCAAAGAGCCAAGATGTGGGAATCAGCCAAAGACATGCATGCTGTAAAGAAATGGAATTTGTGCATGATTTATTTAGGTTTCTTAAGGCCGTATATATTTTGAAGTTAAGCTTGATTAATAATCAGCTTTAAATCAAAGATAATGGAGTATTGCAAGCGTAAGCTGCAGGCTAGCACTAGTCACATGCTAAAGACTGGAGATCATTGAATCTGGCTTCTGTTAGAGATACAGTTTGAGACCACATCTTTTGGTGCTCATTCGGAACTGTTCAGTTTACACAGCATCACACTGCACCATTTAGTTTCCTAGCAAACAGCGTCTGTAATGTAGTGCAGCAGTTAGCATTGTCGCCTCACAGCAAGAGGTTCTCCAGTTCAATTCTCAGCTGAGATGCTTTCTGTGTGGAGTCTGTATGTAGTGTGGGTTTCCTCCCACATTCCAAAAACATAATTCTGGAGCATTTTTTCCCAGGCCTTTGCTGAAAATGGGCTCTGTCCCAGTCGGACTTTTCCAGTAAACAAATATTAAATAAAAATAAATGAGTCTGTAATTTATTTATTCAAATTTTGTTAACCATGTAAGTTGACTGGTGGGTTTCCTCTAGGTACTCCTGTTTTCTCCCACATTCCAAAGACATTCATCTGGAGCATTTCTCCCTGGGCATCTACTGACAATGGGCTCTGCCCCAGTAGGAGTTTCCCAGTAAACAAATGTTAAATAAAAATAAATAAATATGTAATTTATTTATTTAAATGTTATAAACCAGGTAAGTGGACTGGTCTGAGAACCATTTTCAGCCATGACCTGAGTGATACGGAAATGCAAACAATGAACTTGAGTGGCAGTGAGAACAGCGAAGAACTGCATGTACAAAAACATCATGCATTACATTACATAACAATAACAGGTATGTTTCTTGAAATATTACACTAAAATAAACAAGTGCACAAATGAAGTGATCAAAATATACGAGTGCAGAGGTACAAGATATGAGTGTTACTGTCATACCTGCTAAGATTCCGGCAGCAGTACTTAAAATACTGAATTAGAATTCAATTCTGTAAGCAACATTAGCTAATATATAAGTTGCAACTAAAGGCAAGCTAACTTTAGACCTGGTTAAGTGAAATTAGACATATAATTATTGGCCCACATCCCTAAAGCATTTGCATTTGATTTCATTTAGTAAGTTATTTTAGGTTTAGCTCATCAAGGTTTGTAGCCGTTACTCTAAAATCTAACAATGCAGGTACTACTTTGTAAAAATATTTAAAAGTTGCTACTATTTAATAAGAAAGTACTTATGGAACTTGACAGTCTTTAACGTTTCGATCAATGCATGTTTATAATGTATTTCACATATGTATGTGAGTATATGTATACATATATACAAGAATATATACATATGCGCACACAAATACACACACACACACACACACACACACACACACACACACACACACATTTTGTTTATTTCACTGAACCAGCTTTTATTGAAATCAGTTCAGTGACCCAGGTTCATAAATTCCTCGCATGTAGAAAACAAGACTTGCTTCTCCTACATTACCCATCATAGCACTGGGAAAAGAGTTATTCTGGACTGGGGCAATAAATAACTTACAGTGGTTTGTGAGCCACCAATGTACACTTGGCATAGCTTATATCTGGGTCTATGTTAAATATTTGAACATCCAAAATGTCGAACGTTACATGGTCGAGACCAAATGTTCGACATTTTGATATTCGAATATCACATAAAAAAAAGAAAAAAATGAAAACACACCTTAACAGTGTGAGCAGGGGGGCAAGCCCTCGTGCACCCCACACCCCCCCTACTTAAATATACCAACTCTGAGACTGCACTTCAGTGCAGAAAAGGGAAATTCTCCCTATCTGCACCATACGGCGCCATTGAAAGTCAATCTTCGAACACGTGAAATTTCAAATGTTTGGTCTCGACCATGCAATGTTCAAAATTTTAACCATTCGAACACTTGACATAGACCCTTATATCTCTATCTATCTGTTTGTTTATCTCTCTGTCTGTCTAATTACAGAATGCAACATCAAAGTATACACACACTGATGCATAAAATATAGATTTTGACACTTTAAAAACAAAAGTATATGAAAAAGAAAACAAACACATATCGATTGAAAATGGAAAACACTCTACTTTTCTGATCACTACTAACCCTATCCTTACACATTAACTTATGAAAACTCCTTTTCTTGCAGTATTACTATGCAAAACACTTGGACACACACACACACACACACACACACACACACACACACACACACACACACACACACACACACACACACACACACACACACACACACACACACACATGCAAAGATACACACACTTACAATTTAACCCTAACCTGCAAATACTTTCTCACACACATACCACTAAAGCTATCCCATTACCTAGCACTTACTCTAGCTGTAACCAACAAACAATTCTGTTCTATGCACACACACACACACACACACACACACACACACACACACACACACACACACACACACAAATATATCCCGTTACTTGCTCTTATTCCACTCACAGATGTTCCTCCCTTAAATTTCCTACACTGGACATGAAAAGTAGTCTACAAAGAGCAACACATTTGCTCTAGTTAAGCAGCTTAACAGACTATTGAATAAATTGCTGTTTGACAGACTATCCAGAATGCATAATTATATAGTTATAAAATGTAACACAGAATGCATAATGTTCATAAACACATAGAAAAGTTAAGAGCCAAGATCAACAGTCGGCTCTTCTAGAACAACAAATTACCTCAGTTGATCCAGATCACTAACCACTGCCCATAATCATACAACAAAATATCTGGTACTACTTCTTGAAAAATAGCATACTCAGCAACAATTCAATAAAGTTATTTCCCAGATTAGAAAAGCACATAAAGTAGCTGACCTTCTTACTAAGGTTGTAAGGTGGGCTATTGCTACTCCCCATTGTTTCCATACAGTCTTCACATAACCTGCACATACTACAAAAACAATTAAAACAACATTCTGAGGTTGATCCACTTCAGCCCTCTCTATGAGCACCATTATGTGACAATTAGGAAATCTAAGTATCTCACAGTGGAATGGAAGAGACACCATCCTTCACAATATGTTAACACTTGAACTATTAAATGACCATTGCTGTCCCTTCTTAAATATCTTCTCCACTTTTGGTAGATTATATATATGCTCAGAAACTCTGGTGGCAATCTTCTAATCTATACACCATACATTTCTTAAAGGAGAGAAATGTTTTCCTGAGTTAGCAGCATCAAAGTGAAATATAATATCCCCCTAGATACATAACTCCAACACTCTAGATGACATTCATAAATCCCCTAAAATATACATCATGATGAACTACCAATGTCATTACTTTGACAACAAAGGTGAGACAGTACTCCATTACAATTCTACCTGGTTCCACTTAAACTGTGAAAATATTTTCTCAGACACAAGTAGGTTCTATAAATATTTATATATACTAAAAGTAATGATGAGGAACCTGCCCCACAGCCTCTACACCCTACCTTTCTTAATTTGTGTTACTCTAAGTCCTCCATTTCCATAATACCTAAACATCCCTCTTCACCTGCCAACTTAACTTACTAATATGTGTTACTTTCTAACATCTGCAGTTTGTACTGGTTCTACTATGTTATCTGTCTCAACGCGTATTGTCAATCACAATACATTTACTGTACCACAACTACTGCTCTCGTTGATGATATGCATACCTTGCTCCATATGGCATTGATTTGTTTGTCATTCTTATATGTTAAATTTTATATTTCTTGTGATTCAGGTCATTCCTGAAAAAGTTATTTGATCAGTGTGCTTACTAAGTCAACAAATGTTTGAATAAAGTAATTAAACTGGTCCACTATTTTTACTGTAGCATGGTGATGATGATGATGATGATGATGAAGAGGAGGATGATGACTGTGACTACCTCAAAGACCTCTCAGGGCACCCAATTCTACTGTCCTAGTAAGGAAGCATAGACATGAGAATTATAATTACACGTGAACTTTACATGAAATAAAAGGCTCCATACTATACTCTGATAAAGTGCCTGCAGCTTTCCTGAGGGACTAATTATCTGCTATTAGACACCAATGTACTGTGCAGGGGAAGCATTGCAGCAGTGATGTGTATAAGGCCAATGTGTACTTTTTGAAATTATAAGCACTTCTACAACTGTGGTGATATATTCCTAAGTGGAAACTATGATCATTTAAAACATGCATTTTTCCTGACTTTACTTGCTCCTGCTGTGTTTCAGTGTTAAGTGGTCACTAGTCTATGGCCCATTAAATAGACTGTTGAAAAACTTGTATCTTGGTTTCCTTGTTATTCAAGTGCAAATTTATTTTAACCCACTAAATGATTCACAACTTATTATTATTATTATTATTATTATTATTATTATCACTACAGAATACATAGAACAGATAAAGATCGGGCCTCCGTGTTTTGTAAATTTGGAGTATATAACCCTTAAATAATAAGTACTACGTGCTGCAGTTACTATAGCCTGAAAAAACAAACAAACATAAGTATATAATCAGGCAAACTGCATGCCTTCTATATACAGGAATAAATGAAAATCCCTTATTCAGCACCGACATTTGAGTTGGACAACTTAAAAAAACAAGTCATTATTCATTGATTCTCTCTCGATATACTCCTGTTGAGCATCTGCTGCTAAGTGGGAAGTAACAACTCTTCAGCCACCATTTCCCTTCCCTGATCTGTGTCTGAGAATTCATTGGTCTATATCAATGTTTGAAGATGAAAGATTAACCTCAGTTTAAATTTGTGACACTAAATATAAAATCATTACTTAGTGTAATCGATTAATTGTTTGCCATTTCAGTTGTGCTCTTCTGTGCATCAATCAAACTTACTTCTATCATGTATTTGCCAGCCAAAATATATATAACAAGACAAATGTGTTATGTGGACATATGAATTAACTTTTCCTTAAATTCTGAAAACTTTGCATTCACTTCTACATACCATATGTTCAACATCAAATGCAAGAGCCTTAAATTCAGTGGATGAAGCATTTTGCAGCGCTTCAGTATATTCAGCTCCCTTTAATATCGTAAATGTTCCACTGAAGGTTTGTTCAATGTCATTAGCTGTGCCTTGTTTACCTAGTGGGAAAAAGAAGGCATATAAAACAATGAGTAATTTGCTTATTTAGATTTACTCAACTAATCTATTTAACTATAAGTCTGGCATATAAATACTGTATAATTTCTGGAATATGTTTATTTCAGGAGTGTTTGTTAATAAGGTATAATTGTTAATAAGGTAAGATCAATCATACAATAAATGCATAAATATGGTCAAAGGGTTTTATCAAACAATATCATAAAGAGAAATAAGTGAAAGATGAAGCAGTCAGTGTGGTTTGCTCATACTCTGGAATGGGTGTTTTTTTTATTTTGGTAAGTTTGCTATATCTGCATAAATATACTCAAATAAGTACAAAAGATAAAGAATTGATTAAATTCTCAGACATTGAAAAGGTGAATAATGCTATAATAATGAAAGAGTACTATGAGTAATTATGATTAATGTATGCCACTAGGAACTCAGGAAAAAAATAATTTACCTAAAAAGTGTGAAGCTGCTAACTCCATGTGCACCATAATATATATTGACATACAACTTTGTGTAGGATTTGAAAAGTGGGAAAATGTCAACACAAATCTAAAAATGTTACTGACTAAAGACTGAAATTTAAAATGAGACCAAGGTGTTTTTGTAGCAACTCATTTTGCAAGAAGAAATATTAGAACAAGACATTTTATAATTATATCACTGCTAAATTATGGCTCCTTACATAATCTTTAATAACAGCATCAGGAATGAGGTATTAACACTGATAGCATCGGATGTAGATATGCCTAAATACCTCAGTATAGCCTGATACTGTCAGTGTCTAGGAATGTTTGTTAAATGGTCAGGACTCTGTACAAGACAGCTTCCAAACCTTATAAGCTTAAAAACACAAAAACACGTACAAGGTGGAGCTTTTATTTCAGTTAGCAGAATTAAATGAGCTGTATTGTTAATGAGCCTAGAAACTTAATGTACCTTAAAATTATCTCCTAGTAGTTGTGCAAGTCATAATTTAAGTGTAATAAAAAACTATAAGAGTTCAAGAGCATCATTGTTTTCTTAAATTTCATTAATCAGAATTAAACACAGTAGAGGAAGACAGACGCTCAGCAGCTGCAAGTAACACAAAAGTTAAAGTTTAGCACTTTTGTCCTTAAGTTTATTGGACTTCAGCTGAATTATAATCAAAAGTCTAGTGAATAAATAAGTATTCTAAAAAATCATGTAACGAACACATGATTTAAATTGCTCTGAAATTTTGTGTGTGCTAAAATTTCAGTCTAGCAATCAATTACACACATACCTATGAGTTGTCATTTCCACCTCTTTATTATGGGCACAGTATTTTGATTGCTTTTACATGACTATTTTGTATGATTTCCAATATTTTCTGAGTGCTGCCTAAATACTTGTAATCAATATGTTTACATTTGAATAAGAAGTACATTGTTAGAGCTGGGTGTATGAGCAGTGAACTGTTTAAAATGTCATCTCTGTTCATTCCTTAATTTTGCTGTGCATTTTATTATTTTACCAACAGTACATATTCATATTGTTTCTAGTTAGGACTAGTTTTAAAGAATAATGTTCCTATATATAGTGACAGACATCCCCATTGAACACAACAGTGTATTACTCTGACAATGAGAAAAGTACAATGATCTCTATCATGAAACCTCATCAAGCTAGTTTAACTTAATTATTTACAGAGGCTGTTGTGAATTTATTGTAACCTTATCTAACCAATTGTGTGCAAAAGTATATACATAAAGAAATCAGTCAAGTGTAATCAGTATTCATGGAGATGTCCATATCAAAGTTTCATTTTTAAATTTAGCAAGAAAAAGTCCATGACGTAAACAGCACTTAGATATCTGATGGTAACAAATATTTAAACATAAAAAAAAAAATATATATATATATATATATATATATATATATATATATATATATATATATAAACATTGGTAGACAGCTACTAAGACTGCATTCCAGGAGACCATTATGGAGCCTAGCCCATATTCCCAATTCACTGTCTGGTGGCTTGACTTGTTCAAGGTCACGCATTAGGTAAATGAACATGGAAAGATTCAAACCTTGTGCTCTTAAAACACAAAGCAGCTCATTAAAAACTCCCTCTGTGCTAACTGCAAGACTTTAAAACTATTTCTCATCCAAGATAACTATCCAGTAAGAAATGTATACATTTAGAAGAGTTACAAGAAAAAATACTGAAAATGCAATTTTTGCTGATACTGACAAAAAAAATAAATAAAATAAAAGCCTACCTAATTCAGATTTTTTACTATCAAAGGTTAAGAGGACTAGCATTTAGATAACCTAGGCTCACTCTTTATGTTATAGACCATCAAGTATAAGGAAGTGAATAGCAATAAGGTACTATTCCGCAACACTGTTTTAGCTCTGTAGATAAAGGAAGGTAGATTCTTTTAATAATACTCAGCTGGCAATACAGAAGGATTCTTCAAGCCGCTGTGACTATGGTGTCCATTGCCTTCTTTAATAAGGCTGTTGAGCAAATGGAAAATAGTATGCAACCTGTGCAAAGTAATAATGAATAATTTTAGTAAGGCATATCATACTGTAAAAGAAAATGCCCATAAGGTGTTGTAAAATACTGTTGTGGTTCTACCTCATTAATGTCTAACAAGTAAGTGAAACTAGGCCAGAATAGTGCCTTTTTGATAATAGGAAAATATAGCTTTGATGTGGGAGAGCACACACACAATAGATTACATTTTGGGGGACTGGTCCCTTTAAGCTCAGTTTCATGTGCATTAACATATGCCTTTTTAAGCCTGGGTAATTCTAATATGGAAGAAGTCATTTGGTAGAATCAAGAAGAATCTGGAATATTTTTATGTGGAGTATTTTTGCTGAAAAATAGATTATCTGAGGCAGGAGTCCAGCAAGAGGTCCATAATTACCAATGAAAGACATGTCAGTGGACTGTCTGGAGGTTGCCTGAATAGATCAATTCTGGTAAAGAGGCTTAAAATTTGTTTCACCACAGGAAGCCCTGGTACAAAGACTGTAGTCTACATATCCATGAACATATAATTGATTTTGCCACTTTAGATCTATATTCTAGAGAGATGCTATCATGTTGAAATATTTTGTATTTTCCATGCACTCCCCAAAGGCTGCATTTCAAATTACTGTAAGCATGAAGAGAAATATTGCACTCCTCTTCTAAGTATCTATATTAATGTGGCTCAAAGACTGAGCTCTGTATTTTATTGCAAGCATCCTGTTTTTAATAGGCTTGTATTTTGGTTGCATTTTAACAAATCAGACAATGTTTGTCTGGTGTTTTGTGAGAAACTACATGTGCTGACTGCTTTAAAAATTCTACACCCTGTAAATGCAGTAGACAACTGCAACTCTTAGCCTTCCAAATTCATCTTGTTGTTGCCAAGTAGGGACTTTTCCCATGGCAAGTGAAAGAACATTTGTGGTACTGGCAATTGACTTGAATAGTGAGCACCCTACAGTTCATCCATTGGTGTTCTTATCTCTCCGCAAACATGATGGCCACTGTAAAGCAACTTCTACAGGAGATTAATACCACTGCTGAGGAGATGGCAGCAGAAGCCAAGTCCATGGCACAACAAGGATCCATTGCTCTTCTGAAGCCTCTTAACAGTGCTGGAGACCTGGAAGCTTACTGGGTAATATTTGAAAGAATAGCCAAATGGTCAGGTTTAGATTGTTCTAGCTGGGCTCTGATTTTGACAGCATATCTCAAGGGGGGTGTCCCTTCTGTGCCTACATCAGCATTCCTATCTCAGACTATATTGTTTTAGACAAGAGGAAGAAAAGCTTACTACTGAGGGAAGGGGTCACCTCAGAGATCCAGGCTCTTAAACTTTCTGACTGGATCTTCTCTAGAGGCATGATAGTTAGGAGACAATTATATGAATTAAAACACATTGTGAAATTTTGGCTAATCTTGTTGATCTGAACAGCAAAAAAGCAATGATAACACATCTGCCAATGGAGAAATTCAAAAGAGCTTTGTCTGAAAAGATTTCAAACCTGCATAAACTAATGTACTGCTGATGATTCCCTGCTGGCTGAGGAAACCTATATTTTTTGTCTGTGACTAATAGAGCTGCTTTCTGTTGCCTGCTCCATAGGATCATAGAAAATTACTAGGCTATCAACACAGAGATCACTTCAAGCCTAGTCATTTCATCCCAATGTAATACTATAGAAATGTTAGTCAATACCCAAGATTGCATTTAATAATGGCTGCCCATGTCAAAGAGGGTTGTTGGTGCTATTCTCGGTAAGAATTTATGGTTCCCCATCTACTCATCTGGGTTCCTTTTGAACATTGTCATGGAGGTATTCTGTTTCACATGAATTGGAGCCTATTCCAATGATGCAGCAGTTGCTGGGAGATAAATCTGTCCATCCAGCATGTCCTATTTAAGTTGCAGGCCATATTTAGGTCCTTGGAATGGGTGGCCCTAGTCCCATTTCATTTACAGATATGCAGCATGTTCATTAGGTTTGGGTCTTGGATTGCTCTGTAGGCCAGGCATAAGTCTCTCCTAAGGAGTCTACATGATATGGAGTATAGTGCCAGGGACTTTAGTCAGTCCATTTAAGGCATATGCTGGAGGCTCTTGTTCTTCTTTGTTAGAAACCTCTGTGGTCTCTCTAATTGCTGCAGATGCTTAGTACAGTACTTGCCAAATGGGGCATTATATTCAATTATGGGCTGGATAAGAGCTGAGTATAGGGGGGGGTTATAAATGTTTTTGCTCTCGAGGCGATGCCATTACTAATCAAGTGTGCTATGTAGAATGCTTTCCTTACTATAGTAGACACATGGTGATCAAAGTTAAGGCTGCAGTCAACTTGTGATCCCAGGTCCCTTACCAATTCATGGGTACTTAGGGTATTGTCGTTAATTTGACAGTGTGAGGGGACATTGTTTGTACCAAAAGGAATGCTGATGCATTTATTTGCATTCAGTTTGAGACCATAAGTAATACCTCAGTCTGCAAACGTGGTCAGCCACAACCCCTTAGTTTTGACCTGGACTTCTACGAAATATATACCAAACAGTAGGGGACCCAGCACTGACCTCTGTGGCATGCCAGTGGTAACAGGTCTGCTGGTTTATGTGGAGTCACCCACTTTGATAGTGTGTGTCCGGTTTGTGAGCCAGTTGGCAACCCATCTTACAACGAAGGGGTTTACATTCAGTTTGCTAAGTTTATTGGTAATGCCTGAATGTGGAATTGTGTTGAAAGACTTTGCCAGGTCGAGGTATGCTGTACGCGCAAATTTGCACTCGTCAATGGCCGTGGTCACATTTTCAAAGAAATCCACCAGATTTAACAGGCAGGATCTGCCCTTCACAAAGCCAAATTGGATAGGATCCAGGGTTTAGAGGTCACCTATGTCTTTATTTATGATGTCCATAATTATACATTCCATGGCCTTAGAGATGACGCTGGTCAGGCTTATGGGTCTGTAATTCCTTAAGGTCTGTTGTTAGGCCACCTTTGTGGATAGGAATGACTGTTGCTGTTCTCCATTCTACAGGAACAAAGCCTGTGGTTAGGCTATGACTGAAAAGGGTAATTAATGGTGATGCTAGTTCATGTTTTAGCCTGTTTACAAGACAGCCTGGGATGCAGTCTGGTCCCATATAGGCTGTGTTTTTTGCCTTGATGTGTTCTTCAGATATGTAAGGTGTGGGGGGGGATCAAGGTTTGTGATAGGTTTGTAGGGGATAAGGGAGTGAAATTTTCACCAAACCTATCCAATAGCAGGTTTCTATTTCTGTGGGGTCAGTGTGTGTGATACTGTTGGTCACTAGTTCTGTACATGCTTGGGTCTTACCTTTTAGTCTACGTACATAGCTGTAAAAGGCCTTATGGTTATCCTTGGCTGTGCTAGCTAAGTTTTTCTCAAAGAAGTCCTTAGAGGATTTGACAAAGTTGTCTTATTTGCCTGTTGAGGCTAAGGAGTGTGCTTTTCCTTTGTTGGGGTCTTACCTTTGTTTTCATGGACAGCAACTTTTTGTGTTTATTGTCAAGTTTGTTGATGTTGGATGTCCACCATGGTAGCTTGTTTTTACTTTAGGCTGTAGCTTTGATTCTTTCTGGTACAGCCAAGTCTATATACTTATACAAGTGATTGTCCAGGGCTTTAATGTAAGCTTTGGTGTAGTTACCATTTATAGCTGGGGATAGGGCTTGGAATGCATTTACACCTTCACCTAGGAGGGTATAGTTTGCCTTGGTGAAGTTATTTAGTCTGATTTCACCCTTTGTGTGTTCTTGTGTTAGTGTTAGCTCAAAGGTGACTGATTTGTGGTCAGATTTAACTAATCAGGGTCTGAGAGTTGCGGTAGTGCATCTGTTTGATGTGTTAGTGAGACCCAGATCTAGTATGTCTGTTCCTCTTGTCTGAGCATGAACAATTTCTTCCAGGGCATTTCATTTAACAAAGTCAAGTAACGTTTGTTCTAGTGAGTTAGGGATAGCATAAGATAACGGCAATCCCCCATAACCAGATTGTTTGGTAGTATTTGGATTGTCTCCAGTTTGGTCAAGTAGGCTTTGTGTCTGACATGACCCAAGGAGGAGGATCTACAATTGGCTATGACTTGAATGGGTGTTTTACCCACTGTAACCTGAACCCGGAGTAACTCCATGGAGTTGATCATTCTAACTAGACAGGATGTGAATTTATCTCTAATATAGATAGAAACACTGCCTCCTTTGTTTCTCACACATTCATTTTGTGGTCTGAAGGTGTGGAAGGCATTGTAGGTTTGCAAGACTGGGGTACTCTCTGAGGCCTTGAACCAGGTTTTTGTGACTGCACAAACATCTACATCTTCCAGTGATTTTGTTTTCTGCTTTTAGAAATCTGCTTGGCCTGGTGTTTTTGTTCTATGTGAGAGGTAGACCCTTAAATTATCTAGGCTGCACATTTCACTTGTTTTTTTTCATTGGTTAAATTGTCTCTTGAGTGATAAATACTAAGCAAAATTCTGGGCCTATGTATTTGTCTGAAAAATATCAAGCCTGCATAAACTAAAGCACTGCTGGTGATTCTCTGTTGTGTTTTCCCACCTACCCTTCCCTTTGTTGATCTGCCTTTAAACCCTGTTGATTTTAAGCTTCCTGCCTCTACTGTAAATTGAGCTTAATTAGCTCCTGCATTTCAACACTGCTGTTGATATCCTGAATTATTTACTTGCCTTTCCTTGTGCTTATATTGAAAAAGTGCATTTTGCCTCCCATTGTCTGTTCTACTTGATCTGACTTCAAGTTGGGTAAAGTAGTGTATTTTTACACTGTAGCAAACACTTGTTTTTACATCAAAAGAGGTAGGTGGATTTTCAGTCTAGTGCAATGGGAGATAGCCTGGTCTGTTTAGGTTGTGGAAACAGTTGAGATTTCTGCATGTAGTTTTATTGGCTGGAGGCCTTATTAATCAGCTTATTTTGATTTTTTAGTGCCTTTATAAATTCTGTACAATTGAGTGGCTCTTGGCTCATTAATTCAAAGTAAATCACTTTTATTGGATAATCACACTTTTATAAGCTATTTAAAGTACAATGATGTATCTATATCTTTGAGTTTGTTTGTGGTAGCATTTTGTACTGTTAAGGTTTGCTTGTGGTAATATTTCACTTTGGACACTCCTTTACTGTGCTTTTACCTTAGGAGGACTGGGATTATTCATGTAGTGGCAGGATGTGTTTACCTGGTCTATCTGACCAGGGAAACATGCAAAAGGGATGTAAGTATTTTTTGCACTTGTCTGCACTTGATTTGCACTGTTCTGATACCCAGCTAGCATAGACTAGATTCAGACCTGGTCCTAGCTTGTTATCAATACATTTAAGCACTAAACCATCCATCTTACATTAAGAAGGGCTATCCTACACTCTTGTGGCAGAAGAGTGTGAATCCATCCTTGCCTGAGCTGGGGCTCATTGGAGGAAGTTTCATTGTGTGCTTTCCTATTGGTAGATTAGCTTAAAAGTGTTTAATTCTGCCTGCATTTAAGCCTTGTGTTTGCATGGGTTTGCACTCAATTAACCGGAGGTGCTCTATATTTAGCACCCTTTCCCAGAGATCTAGAGTGTTTCTACTTTAATCAAGGCATCAGTGGCAAAAAACCAAGAAAATAAGTAGATTCTCTGATTCTTCTTCATTTCTGTTTTTTTTTTTACTGTTTTACTGTTTGTGACTGCTTCATTCTCTGCACCTGATTTGCACTGTTCTGATACCTAGATAGCATAGACTAAATTCTGAACTGCTGAATATAGTATGTTATTGATACACTTGAGCACTAAACCGGCAATCTTACATTAAGAAGGGCTCCCCTGCACCCCTGTGGTAGAAGAATGTGGATCCAGCCTTGTCTGAGCTGGGGATTGATGGAGGAAGGCTCATTGTGTGCTTTCCTATTGGTAGAGTAGCTTAAAAGTATTTTAATTTCACTTGTATTTAAGCCTAGCATTTGCATGTTGCAGCACACTGTGTAGTAGGCGTTAGTGGTGCCCTGTATAGATGCAAATACCTTGAAACTCAATTTTTCCCTAGACATTTGTCAGTGGAACTTCCCAAGCTTCCTTATTGCACTATGGTTGTACTGAGCAGCGATGCCACAGTTATCATGCATAGCCTTCAATAGAACAAGCACCTTTGTTAGTCCTAGCACAAAAACTGGTCAAACTAGCCCACTCCCCTCCCTAATAGTACATAAGGTAAAAACTTGCTATAATGGATGGGCAGTTTCTCATCATTTTACAGGCCAGCTTGATTAACATGGGCAAACTGAGGCAATGTAGCAACTGCCTCATGTATACTGACAACCACTTTAGCCTAAAACAAACAAATACCCTATGTGAGAGATGTAATTACAGTATCAAACTGGAATCAATTCTCTCATGTAACAACAAACCGGACATCAAACAGGTTGTCAGTACACACACCTCACCTCTCACACAAAATGAGTTCAGGACACATAAACCCACATATGCAGAGGTACTCACTAGAAGCCTACCAAAAGATCAAAGACCCTCCAATCATAAACCACTTGCACACACTGCTATGCAAATAGAAACCACTGCACATAATAACACATACACCAGTGTCTCAGCAAATAAGCCTCTAAGGCAAAACACCTCAAAACCTAATGTCTTGGTCATAGGTGATGCCATAGTGAGACGCCCAGATGCCCCCCTCACCAGGTTGGACAAGGAGAAGGTCACACACAGCTGCATGTCAGGTGCCAGGATCCATCAAATCACACATGCACTCAAGTCACTCAACAACAAGTACTATTATGATTCTGTCACAGCCCATGTCAGGGCGAATGACTTGAGACATACCTCTCTGGACTATATGAAGAGAGACATGACTGAACTCTTAGATTACATGTTCCAGGCCATAAGCAGCATTCTACCTTCAACCAGAATGATGCCACAATATTAACAAAAAATGATCGACTTCAACAATTAGTTTAGCTTGCAGTGTCGGTCCAGGGGGATCCAGTATCTGTCAGCCTTGGAAGACATGATTGACAGGACACTCCTTTTTGTCAGAGATAGTCTTTACCTGTCTCCTCTAGGCTTTCAGATACTGACAAAGGTGCTTTCCTCCCCTGTAGTATCTTTTTAGGCAATACATACATACATACATACATACATACATACATACATACATACAATATTTCAAGCATGGGTATTAATGCCCTTCTAGCTTGCCAATATACCAAAACACTAGTTTCCATAATAAGTATTCAGGCTGTTCTTAAAAATATCTAAACTAGCACTTGCTTTAATGTAATTTGGTAGTCTGTTCCATACATCAGCTACTCTGTCAGTGAACCAATTACTACACTTCTCATTCCTATAGAATCTCCTACATGGGTTGTCTGATGATTCTCTAGTACTTTTGATAATCCCAAGCATTCCCAGAGATAGTTGTCACTAAATGTCCTATATACCTGAATAAGATCTCCTCTTAGATATCTGTAAGAGACACTGTACAACTTCAGACATTTTAGTCTTTCATAATAACTTAAATTTTCACATCCATGGATACCCTTGCTATATTTCTGTTGTACTCTTTCCAGTTTACTCATGCTTGTTTTCTTATAGGGTTTCCAGATTGTTATTCCATACTCAAGTTTGGGTCTAATGTAACTAATAAACAATGACTTCATTATTTTTGATTTCCTAGACTTTATAAATCTTTTTATACAACCTATAGTTCTATAACTATCATTAAGCAATTGGTTGATATGATTAGAAAACTTCATAGCTGAATCTACCCATATACCCAGGTCCTTAAATGAGTCTACAGTTTCAATCACTGTGTGCTGTATTTAATATTCACCTTTCAATGTATGCCTACCAAATCTCAGATGCTTAGTTTTGATGTATTTATCAGAATATTATTCCCCTGTGCCCAAATTGTCAATTTAGTCAAGTTATTTTGCAGACATGCCTTATCTGTAACACATGTAATCAGTTTACCCAATTTTAGGTAACCTGCATATCGACTGTAGAACACCTCAGATGAAAAAATTAGGTCTGAAAGATGCAATCTAAACAAGTGAGGGCCTAGAACAGTACCCTGTGGGACACCCTGACTGTAACCAAGGATTTTGCCTGTCTAGTTGCTGTATGATACTTGCCATGTCCTATTTGTAAGCCATGCAGCTATCCATCATATCAAGAGTACATCAATACCTAGTTGTACTAATTTATTGATCAGTGTTATGTGTATGACCCTATCAAATGCTGAAGTGAAATCTATATAAATTACATCACAGCACAATTTTTCATTCATAGCTGTTATTATATTGTTATAGAACATCATGTTACAGGTGGTAATAGATCTGTTTTCAACATATGCATGCTGATAGATGGTTTCAAGTCCCAACCTGCCCAGTTCTGACAATAACTTATCCAGTACTACCTTCTCCATTATTTTTCCACAACATGAAAGTAGACTTAAGGGTCTGACTCTGGGTTTGTCCTACTCCCTTTTCCCTTAAAGGCAGGTTTAATAAGCACGTCTACTATTTGAGGAATCTCCCCATATTTATATGAGAGAAGAAAGGAGCCACTTTTGAGATTTTAAGTATTTTTCTTCAGATTATTTGCCAAGTTTTTCTGCATAGCCGCCTACTTTGAGCATTTTCTGGCTTGTTAAACTTGATTTCTGCATTGGTAACTGTATTTAGAACACAACCTAGAGCTGTTTACTGAATTTACTGTTTGCACTTATTTTTAAAATCGTTTTTTTCTTAAAACTTGCATTTTATCTGTCTCTGGCCTAGCACTCAAGTGTGGGGTCATTTACTGCACTGTTATAACTTGTTGATACTTGTGAACCTCTGCTATATTTAAAAAAACAAAAAAACAAAAAAATCTTACTTTTTTCCCACTTTTCTGAGATTTAAAAAAGTTCAGTTACAGGCTTGCTGTTCTGAACTGTTTGTAAGTTTCTTGGAGGCCATTGTTTGCTTAGGTTCATAGGTTCATAGGTTCATAGGTTTATACTAGGCTATCTGCCCTAAGGCATTTATAAGCCTAGCCCAAATTATTGTGGCTTACGCCACCCCTTATATGAAAAAATACTGTGCCCATTAGTTTGTTGTGCCTCTGTCCAGCAGTGACCCAGAGATGATTCCCGGGGTAAACCTACGATCTCCCATCCACAGGTCTAGATTTCTCTTGAACAGAGTCAGCGAGGTGCTCTGCCTCACATGGACCGGGATTTTATTCCACAGCATAGGGAGTCTCTGAGTGATAAATCTATCCCTCCAGCATGTCCTATTTATATCCGTGCTAAGGTTTAAGTCGCTTGCTCTAGTGGTTTTGGTGGATTTGGATTTTTGAGGTGGAGCATGTCCATTAATTCCGGGTTGGACATGGCCTTGTATGTCAGGCACATGTCACCTCTGAGCAGACGGTATGCGACTGAATAGAGCTGGAGTTTCTTCAATCTGGCAGCATATGACAGATTTTGGAGTCCCTTTATCCTTTTGGTGAGGAACTTTTGGGGTCTCTCCAATTGCTGCAGATGTCGGGTGAGATACATCCCGAATGGGGCATTGTACTCGATCATTGGTCTGATAAGTGAAGAGTACAGGGGAACAATGACCTCACTAGATCTGGATGTGAATCCCTTCATGATCAGGTGGGCAATGTAGAAGGTCTTTCTAACCACTTTAGCAATGTGAGTGTCAAAGAAAGGCCACTGTCAACCTGGGTCCCCAGGTCCCTGATAACCTCTTCTGTGCTTAGTGGATTGCCACCTATATGGTAGCTTGGGGTTACCTTGTTTTTCCCGAAGGGTATGACTATACATTTTGGTGTTTAACTTCAGGCCATGGCTCTGGCACCAGCTATCTGTTTCCGTGAGTCCCTTCTGAAGGATATGTGTTTGCATGGGTTTGCACTCAATTAACCGGAGGTGCTCTATATTTAGCACCCTTTCCCAGAGATCTAGAGTGTTTCTACTTTAATCAAGGCATCAGTGGCAAAAAACCAAGAAAATAAGTAGATTCTCTGATTCTTCTTCATTTCTGTTTTTTTTTTACTGTTTTACTGTTTGTGACTGCTTCATTCTCTGCACCTGATTTGCACTGTTCTGATACCTAGATAGCATAGACTAAATTCTGAACTGCTGAATATAGTATGTTATTGATACACTTGAGCACTAAACTGGCAATCTTACATTAAGAAGGGCTCCCCTGCACCCCTGTGGTAGAAGAATGTGGATCCAGCCTTGTCTGAGCTGGGGTTGATGGAGGAAGGCTCATTGTGTGCTTTCCTATTGGTAGAGTAGCTTAAAAGTATTTTAATTTCACTTGTATTTAAGCCTAGCATTTGCATGTTGCAGCACACTGTGTAGTAGGCGTTAGTGGTGCCCTGTATAGATGCAAATACCTTGAAACTCAATTTTTCCCTAGACATTTGTCAGTGGAACTTCCCAAGCTTCCTTATTGCACTATGGTTGTACTGAGCAGCGATGCCACAGTTATCATGCATAGCCTTCAATAGAACAAGCACCTTTGTTAGTCCTAGCACAAAAACTGGTCAAACTAGCCCTCCCTCCCTAATAGTACATAAGGTAAAACTTGCTATAATGGATGGGCAGTTTCTCATCATTTTACAGGCCAGCTTGATTAACATGGGCAAACTGAGGCAATGTGCAACTGCCTCATGTATACTGACAACCACTTTAGCCTAAAACAAACAAATACCCTATGTGAGAGATGTAATTACAGTATGAAACTGGAATCAATTCTCTCATGTAACAACAAACCGGACATCAAACAGGTTGTCAGTACACACACCTCACCTCTCACACAAAATGAGTTCAGGACACATAAACCCACATATGCAGAGGTACTCACTAGAAGCCTACCAAAAGATCAAAGACCCTCCAATCATAAACCACTTGCACACACTGCTATGCAAATAGAAACCACTGCACATAATAACACATACACCAGTGTCTCAGCAAATAAGTCTCTAAGGCAAAACACCTCAAAACCTAATGTCTTGGTCATAGGTGATGCCATAGTGAGATGCCCAGATGCCCCCCTCACCAGGTTGGACAAGGAGAAGGGTCACACACAGCTGCATGTCAGGTGCCAGGATCCATCAAATCACATGCACTCAAGTCACTCAACAACAAGTACTATTATGATTCTGTCACAGCCCATGTCAGGGCGAATGACTTGAGACATACCTCTCTGGACTATATGAAGAGAGACATGACTGAACTCTTAGATTACATGTTCCAGGCCATAAGCAGCATTCTACCTTCAACCAGAATGATGCCACAATATTAACAAAAAATGATCGACTTCAACAATTAGTTTAGCTTGCAGTGTCGGTCCAGGGGGATCCAGTATCTGTCAGCCTTGGAAGACATGATTGACAGGACACTCCTTTTTGTCAGAGATAGTCTTTACCTGTCTCCTCTAGGCTTTCAGATACTGACAAAGGTGCTTTCCTCCCCTGTAGTATCTTTTTAGGCAATACATACATACATACATACATACATACATACATACATACATACAATATTTCAAGCATGGGTATTAATGCCCTTCTAGCTTGCCAATATACCAAAACACTAGTTTCCATAATAAGTATTCAGGCTGTTCTTAAAAATATCTAAACTAGCACTTGCTTTAATGTAATTTGGTAGTCTGTTCCATACATCAGCTACTCTGTCAGTGAACCAATTACTACACTTCTCATTCCTATAGAATCTCCTACATGGGTTGTCTGATGATTCTCTAGTACTTTTTGATAATCCCAAGCATTCCCAGAGATAGTTGTCACTAAATGTCCTATATACCTGAATAAGATCTCCTCTTAGATATCTGTAAGAGACACTGTACAACTTCAGACATTTTAGTCTTTCATAATAACTTAAATTTTCACATCCATGGATACCCTTGGTATATTTCTGTTGTACTCTTTCCAGTTTACTCATGCTTGTTTTCTTATAGGGTTTCCAGATTGTTATTCCATACTCAAGTTTGGGTCTAATGTAACTAATAAACAATGACTTCATTATTTTTGATTTCCTAGACTTTATAAATCTTTTTATACAACCTATAGTTCTATAACTATCATTAAGCAATTGGTTGATATGATTAGAAAACTTCATAGCTGAATCTACCCATATACCCAGGTCCTTAAATGAGTCTACAGTTTCAATCACTGTGTGCTGTATTTAATATTCACCTTTCAATGTATGCCTACCAAATCTCAGATGCTTAGTTTTGATGTATTTATCAGAATATTATTCCCCTGTGCCCAAATTGTCAATTTAGTCAAGTTATTTTGCAGACATGCCTTATCTGTAACACATGTAATCAGTTTACCCAATTTTAGGTAACCTGCATATCGACTGTAGAACACCTCAGATGAAAAAATTAGGTCTGAAAGATGCAATCTAAACAAGTGAGGGCCTAGAACAGTACCCTGTGGGACACCCTGACTGTAACCAAGGATTTTGCCTGTCTAGTTGCTGTATGATACTTGCCATGTCCTATTTGTAAGCCATGCAGCTATCCATCATATCAAGAGTACATCAATACCTAGTTGTACTAATTTATTGATCAGTGCTATGTGTATGACCCTATCAAATGCTGAAGTGAAATCTATATAAATTACATCACAGCACAATTTTTCATTCATAGCTGTTATTATATTGTTATAGAACATCATGTTACAGGTGGTAATAGATCTGTTTTCAACATATGCATGCTGATAGATGGTTTCAAGTCCCAACCTGCCCAGTTCTGACAATAACTTATCCAGTATTACCTTCCCCATTATTTTTCCACAACATGAAAGTAGACTTAAGGGTCTGACTCTGGGTTTGTCCTACTCCTTTCCCTTAAAGGCAGGTTTAATAAGCACGTCTACTATTTGAGGAATCTCCCCATATTTATATGAGAGAAGAAAGGAGCCACTTTTGAGATTTTAAGTATTTTTCTTCAGATTATTTGCCAAGTTTTTCTGCATAGCCGCCTACTTTGAGCATTTTCTGGCTTGTTAAACTTGATTTCTGCATTGGTAACTGTATTTAGAACACAACCTAGAGCTGTTTACTGAATTTACTGTTTGCACTTATTTTTAAAATCGTTTTTTTCTTAAAACTTGCATTTTATCTGTCTCTGGCCTAGCACTCAAGTGTGGGGTCATTTACTGCACTGTTATAACTTGTTGATACTTGTGAACCTCTGCTATATTTAAAAAAACAAAAAAACAAAAAAATCTTACTTTTTTCCCACTTTTCTGAGATTTAAAAAAGTTCAGTTACAGGCTTGCTGTTCTGAACTGTTTGTAAGTTTCTTGGAGGCCATTGTTTGCTTGGGCTAAAGGGAAGTCTCTCTGTTCATCAGTGGCAGTGATAAACATTGAGCAGCCTGCCTGCCCCTGTGGGAGTGGTTACTGCCTTGAAACTGTAGTTTTATTGGCCATTTTGGGTCAATTCCAAACTCCTTGATCTCCCTCTCTTAAAACCCTCTTTTGCGCGGTTTTGCGCGGTTTTGTGCATAGCGCAACAACGGGCAGTGCCGCCTAATTGGGTTTAAACTATTCCTGGCTCCACGAAGTCTGCTCTTCACTTTTTCCCTTAGAACTACTCTATCTCTCAAATTAAACACCATATTCATATTCTAAGGCCCTTCACTGGTCCAAATAAGTAATCTTACAAGTTAGCACTATTAAACCATAAGCACTACTTACTCCTATACTCTCTACGATTACCTTGACCCCTATTGGTCCATCTTAATTCAGTTTCCCTATATTACTCTAGCATGTCCAAAGGTCAGTCAATGGTTTCCTCTCCAGTCCAGCTGGTGAATCTGGGAATTTTGAGGCAATGTTACAACTGTCTCATGTACACGGACAACCCTCTCCTCCTCCAAACAGGTTCAAATATATGTGAGAGATGCAACCATATAGCCAAACTGGAGGCTGAGCTCTCTCATCTCAAAACTGGTGAAACCAGTCAGGAGGAGAAGGTAACCTCACACAACACGATTCCAGTATCACATAGTCCCACCACATCAGCGAACCAAACACATAAATACACAAAAACATACTCAGAGGCTCTAAATAAAAATCTACCTAAGCAACAGAGACCTCCAAAGCAGACATCCAAGCAAACGCTACCCCAAAACAAAACACGCACAACACATAGCCCACAAAGTCAATGTGCCAAGCAGCCACAGTCCTCCTTAAGGCTGAATAACACACCTGATACTCTTGTAATAGGTGACTCTATTGCCAGACACACTGATGTCCCGCTCACCAGGCTGAACAAAGAGAAGGTCATAGTGAGCTGCCTGTTGGGCACTAGGATCCGCCACATAACGCAAGCACTCAGGTCACTCCAAAGCAAATACAAATATGACTCAGTCATCGTACATGCTGGTGTGAATGACCTGAGACGTACCTCCCTGGACTACATGAAAAGAGACATAGAGGAGCTCTCTGATCATGTAGCCCAGGCCGGTATGACCCTGACCTTGAGCAGCATCTTACCCTCACCTAGAATGATGCCACAGTACAAAGACAAAATGATCAATTTTAACAACTGGCTAAAATTTTGGTGTCATTCAAAGGGGATCCAGTGTCTATCAGCCTGGGATGACATGCTCAACAAGCCACATTGCTTCGCTAGGGACGGCTTGCACCTGTCACCACTGGGCTTTCGGATATTGGCAAAGGCTCTTGCCACCCCCATAGTGCCTTTTTTAGGCAAGGCTCAAAAGTCAAACCCACCTCCATAGACAGCACAAGGAACAAGAAACTAAGGGTAATGCTGCTAAACGCCAAAAGTCTTAACCTCAAGATGCATGCAATCGAAGCTCTCCTCAGTATGGAGAACATCAATTTCTGTGCAGTGACAGAAACCTGGTTCAAGGCTCCAGAGAGCACCCCAGCACTACCAGGTTATACTTCATATCATGCTTTTCGGCCCCAAAACCCGGACCGAACCACAAAAGGAGGGGTAGTTTCCATATTTATCAAGGATATCCACACCTCCAGGTTAGTGGCATTGCACAAAGTATCAGAGATCATCCATGTGCAACTAACAGTGGGCAAGACTGCTTTTTAGTTTATAGCATCCTACAGACCACCCTCTCAAAGTCAGGAATCCCACTCGGCTTTCCTGAAAATATTGCAGAACATGAAGATCTCTTCGAACGCCATTATATTGGGTGACTTCAACTACCCAAGCATAGACTGGGAGCACTACTCAAGCCCCAGCACCTTAGCCCAAAGGTTCCTGGAAATTATAAACTCAAATGCTATGGAACAACTAGTCACCACTCCCTCAAGAGGGGATAACATACTAGACCTGATCATTACCAACATGGATACTCTATGCTCCATACCAGAAGTATATCCCTCATTGGTAAGATCAGACCATAAATTAATTTCACTGGATATCCACATCCCGACCCCACCCCCAACCTAGAAAACCACAGTGAAAAACTTCTCAAAAGCGAACTTTTCACTTCTCAAAACCGAAGTGGAATCCTTCAAGGCCCCAGAGCCAGTGGAAACTACGGCCCAAACTGCAGAATCCTATATAAATGCATTCTACGGACATCTCCAGGAATGCATGGATCATGCTATCCCAAACAAAACCAAGACCCAATCATCCAAAGGCAGGCGTCCAGTCTGGTGGACCCCAGCCATAAATAAACTGTACAACAGCAGGAGGAAGCTACTACATGATAGAGCAAAATCTCTAATAGGGAAGGCAGCTCTGATCAGTACTAGCAAAAAATTACGATCCCTCATAAAATCCTCCAAGGCCAGCTTCGAGAGAAAAATTGCACAGGACACTAAAGACAATCATAAGGCTTTTTCAGTTATGTTAGGAACCTGGGATGCAACTCCCAGACTTGTTCTGAGTTGATTCTAAATGACAAAAAATACACTGAACCCACAGACATCGCCAATATCCTGGCAGACAGGTTCAGTGCAAACTTCTCCACCCCCCCCCCAAAGAGCAAGTATCTATCCCGGCAGAGGGCTGCCTCCCAAACATCTCTGATGCTCAGGTGAAGGCTGCCCTCCCCAAAGCAAAAAAACACTGCTTCCATGGGACCAGATGGCGTCCCAGGTTGTGTCCCACATGAACTCTAAGAAGAACTAACCCCTCAAATAAAACAGCTGTACAATCTCAGCCTCACTACAGGATATGTGCTCACAGAATGGCGTACAGCAACAGTGGTCCCACTCCACAAAGGTGGAGCCTCTACGGACCCTGGAAACTATCGCCCCATAAGCCTGACTAGCCTAGTCTGCAAGGCTATGGAGAGGATCATCATGGAGCTCATAAACAAAGACATTGGGGACCTACAGACACTAGATCCTACCCAATTCGGCTTCGTCAAGGGCAGATCCTGCCTTTTGAACCTGGTCGACTTCTTTGAAACAGTCACCAAAGCCATAGATGAAGGGAAGGTAGTCCACACAGCCTATCTGGACCTAGCAAAGGCATTTGACACAATACCCCACTCGGGCATCATAGATAAGCTATCCAGCTTAAATATAAACCCCTATGTCACAAGATGGGTCACAAACTGGCTCAAAGACAGAACCCACAGAGTGAGAGTTGCTGGAGCCATGTCAGACTTGAAACCGGTCACAAGTGGCATCCCACAAGGTTCTGTCCTGGGACCGCTCTTGTTCGGTATATACTTTTCCGAGGTACAGGCCAACGTGGGAGGACTATGGCTCACCAAGTTCGCAGATGACTGCAAACTGGGTGCCATAATCGACTCTCCAGCTGACACAAACATCCTTCAAAAAGGTCTCACAGAGATGGATAACTGGTGCCAGAGCCATAGTCTAAAGCTAAATGCCAAAAATGTATAGTCATACCCTTTGGCAAAAACAATGTGCCCACAAAGTACCACATAGGCGGTAACCCATTAAGTACAGAGAAAGTAATTAGGGATCTGGGGACCCAAGTTGATAGCAATCTCTCCTTTGACAACCACATTGCCAAAGTGGTTAGAAAGACCTTCTACATAGCCCACCTCATCATGAAAGGATTCACTTCTAGATCAAGAGAGGTAATTGTGCCCCTTTATTCATCCCTCATCAGGCCTATCATAGAATATAATGCCCCTTTTGGGATGTACCTTACCCGACACCTGCAGAAATTAGAAAGACCCCAAAAGTACCTCACCAAGAGGATCAAGGGACTCATGCAGATGCCATATGCTGCTCGGTTAAAAAAACTTCAGCTCTACTCAGTTGCATACCACCTCCTTCGAGGCAATCTATGCCTGACATATAAAGCTATGTCCAATCCAGAATTAATGGACATGCTCCACCTCAGTAAATCTAAATCCCTTAGAGCCACATGCTCGAGGGACTCAAACCTCAGCACAGAAATAAATAGAACTTGCTGGAGGGACAGATTCATAACCCAGAGGCTCCCTTCGCTCTGGAATAGAATTCCAATTCATGTTAGGCAGAGCATCTCACTGAATCTCTTCAAGAAGAATCTTGATGAGTGGATGGGGGATCATAGGTTTGTCCCTGGGATTACTTCCGTGTCACTATTAGACAGAGGCACAGTAAACTAAACCTTAAAAAGGGCACAGTATACTCAAATCAAGGGGTGACATAAGCCAAACAAAATCGGGCTGGGCTTGTAATTGCCCCAGGGCAGATAGCCTAGTATGAACCTATGAACCTATGAACCTATGACACCTACTGAATAATAGATATAATGGTACCGTAAGTACTACTGAATAATAGATATAATGGTACTGTAAGTTCTTGCTGAAGTGTTCTCAGGTCATTGTTACTAATTCCGTCTACTTCCTGTGCTTTGTTTGGATCCAGTTTGCACAGTTCTTTTTCAATATAATACAATTTGATTCCAGTATCTGGGGTTATCTGGATGTCACTAGGACAACTTACCACCCCTTTTGTGGAGCTGAACTGCTTTGCATAAGATTTTGTAAGAACAAAATTTCTGACATAACAAAATCCATTCGAGACTAATTCAAGCTTTTGCTGCTTAATCCTAGGAGTCCAAAAATGAAACTGCACTCCCTGGGAGCACTCCTCACCTTGGAAGATGCTGATGTCTGTGCAGTCACTGAGACATGGTTCAAGGCCATGGAGTGCACCCTGGATGTGCAAGGCTACAATGCCTTCCACATGTTCAGACCTCAAATGAGCATGAAAGAACAAAATGTGGCAGTGCCTCCATCTTCATTAAAGCCAAGTGCACCTCGAGACTGGTCAAACAGTATGACTCTCTCAAAGTAATCCATGTCCAAATAACTTTAGGCAGAATACCCTACCATCATTGCTAGTTATAGGTCTCTCACTGTGAACCAAGGAAAGTACAGCACCTACCTGAACTTACTGGAGTCACTCGCCATACAATTTAGCACCTTAGTCGTGGGAGATTTCAACTATCCTTCCTTCAAATGGGTGACATACATGAGCACAAACATGCTCGTCCAGAGGTTCCTGGACTTTGTCAATACAAATGCTCTGGAACAGATAGTCTACAACCCCACAAGGGGCTCAAATGTTCTAGACATAATACTCATCAACATGTGGGGTCACTGCACTCCCCATTGTGTCATGCCCTCCCTGGTAAATTTGGACCATAAATCACACCTATATTGCATGCTCGAACTTTCAAAAGTTTGAGTGTCATATGGTCGACACCATATGATCAAACTTTTAAAAGTTTGAACATTTTAACAGAGATCTCCATACAGCATGGAATGGGAAGAGTTCCCTTTTCTGCACTGTAGTGCGATCTCAAGAGTTTGTATATTTAAAGAGCGGGCGGGGTGGGTGGTGCAGGGGGGCTTGCACCCCTGCTTAAAATGTTCAGGTAGGTTATTTGTGTTGTTTATTTTTTTTTTTTTGGATGTTCGAACTTTTAAAAGTTTGATCATGTGGTGTTGACCATATGATACTCGAACTTCTAAAAGTTCGAACATCCAATATAGATCCCCATAAATCAGTCTTTTTTGAAGTAACTCTTGAACCTGCCATCACCACAAGCGCAAATAAAATTTTCCAAAGCAAACTACAGCCTACTAAGCGATAGTATAAAAAGTGTCATACTCCCTGCAGTCACAGATAACAATGACTCCTTTGCAGAGGTGTACTCAAGTGCCCTGTATAAACACTCAAGCAACTGTATAGACTCAGCTGTATCTGATCAGATTAAAACCAGGTCCTCCAGAAAAAACAAGCCACCCTGGTGGACCTCAAGTATAAACTGGTTATATAACAAAAGGAAGAACCTGACGTCTAAGAACAAGAGTGAACTGACTCAGCAGAGGAAGAATTCCTTCCATGGCTTGAACAAGCAAATCAGAAATCTTGTAAAGTCGTCTAAAGCTAATTATGAAGCTAAAATAGCATCTCTAGCTTAGCATAATCATAAGGCATTCTTTAACTATGTCTAACATCTAAATGGGAATGCCCAGCTATGTGCCAAACTAGTAGTAGATGGTACAACTCATACTATACTGGAGGAAATTGCCAACCTGCTAGCTGCAGATATGACACAAACTTCATCCCCCCTGTCACCACCAGCCATACCCCAAAGCATACCTGTCACCAGTACTCTGCTTAGTATCTCTGGAGATCAGGTCATATCTGCACCCTTCAAGGCCAAAAATACGGCCTCAGTGGGACCAGATAATATACCAGGTTGCTTATTAAACAATCTAAAACAGGACCTACCAGACCCACTTGGCATTATCTTTAACCATTGCATGAGAACTGGTTTTGTTCCAGCAGAGTGAAGAACAGCAACAGTAATCCCCTTGCACAAAGGGGGGGGGGCATCAACTGACCCTGGGAACTATAGACTCATAAGTCTAACCAGTCTGATCTAGAAGGCCATGGAAAGAATCATCATGGACCTCATCAACAGGGACATAGGTGACCTTTAAACTCTAGACCTAACCTAGTTTGGCTTTGTTAAGGGTAGAGCATGCTTATTAAACCTAATAGACTTCTTTAAGACAGTTACCAAAGCTCTGGATGAAGGTGAGACAGTGAAAACTGCCTGTCTTGACTTAGCCAAGGCTTTTGACACAATCCCCACTCAGGTATCATTGAGAATCTCTCCCAGATGTGGATTAACCCTTACATTTCTAGATGGGTAGTCAACTGGCTCACCGACAGAACACATACTGTCAAAATTGGTGACTCCACCTCTACCAGTAGACCCATCACCAGTGGCGTACCACAAGGATCTGTGCAGGGCCCTTTACTGCTTGGAATCTATTTCTCAGAAGTCCAGGCTAAAGTAAATGGCCTATGGCTTACCACGTTCACTGATGATTGCAAATTGGGTGAAATCATTGAGTCCCCCAATAATGTTAACATATTACAGGAGGGGCTAACACAGTCAAATGACTGGTATCAAAGCTATAGTCTAAAACTAAACTCAGAAAAGTGTATTATTATCCCCTTTTGCAAAGTCGAATTCCCTGCTAATTACAATATTGATTATACCTCCCCCCAGACCCCCACCCCGCACCCATAAGTCCAAACCCAGTGATGCAAGATCTAGGAACACAATCTGAATTTTGGCCAGCAAGTTTCCACAGTGGTAAGGAAAGCCTTCTATGTTGTGCATCTCATAAATAAGAGCATCACATCTAGGTCTAAGGATGTTATAATTTCACTGTAATGGGTGGTACGATCCAAAGAGAACTTCACAGCACAGTTTTAAAGCTTTAGAAGGTGTCAGTATAAAGGCTTTTATACTGACGCCTTCTAAAGCTTTAAAACTGTGCTGTGAAGTTCTCTTTGGATCATACCACCCATTACAGCGGATTATTTCTTGTGGACTGATTTCAGTAGTTGTCATTCACTGTTTTTTGACTTTTTAGGTGTTATAATTTCACTGTACTCCACCTTTATCAGGCCATTAACAGAGTACAATGCTCCCTTCTTCATGTATCTCACTAAACACCTGCAGCAGCTGGAGAGGCCACAGAGCTTTCTCACCAATGACTTATGTGGATAGACTGAAAGCCCTGTAACTATACTGCCCTGATTGAAATTTGCACCTCTGCAAGTCAAATATCACAAGAGTCACTCCCTCTAGGGATCTTAACCTAGCCTGTGATATTAACAGAACATGCTGAAGAGACAGATATATGTACCAGAGATTGCTGCTACTCTGGAATAAACTTCAAATTTACATGAAGCAGAGCTCCTCACTGACCTTATTCAAGTGCAACCTGGACAAATGGATGAGAGACTGCAAATTCACACCAGGAAGGCACCCATGTCCCTCATGGACAGTGGTAGTCGGTGTTTATCATAGACTCACTTTGCAAATTATGTCCATCTAACCATGGACAATTGAGGCAACTCAGAATTAACATGGCTATTAAGCTTGTAAGGGCGCTTGGACCACTAAAGTAGTAAGCTACTATGAACCTATGAGCCAATGGTCATTTAAAAGTGGGCATGTCAAGTAGAAAAACAATAAGTACAATACTTTTGAACTTTAGCAGAGAGAACTCTGTGCTATGAATATGTGTATAAAGAAACGTCTGCCGAAGTAGTTGATAATAAACAAAATAAAAGAGGCCATGATTTCCATACATTACATTAAGTGTGGTAAGATAGGATGCATTGTCAGTACTGTGCAGACAATTAGAAAGGCAGGAAAGGTAAAGAAGTGATAGACTGCAATAAGTTATGACTGACTTGGTTGACACTGTATCCTCTTTCTTGGTACTGTGCTACTTCAGAGTTAATGAGGTGTTAGACGGACATGAATTACAAGGACTATTAGAATCAGGTAGCAGTATACATCTGCAAGACAAAGGCCCATTCATCAAAGTATACAGATCTGATATGGGGAGAAAAAAACATTACTTGGTTACCCAGGTGGAAGTACAAAACCAATCTGGAGGAATGTTTCACCTGGTAGCCATGTTTCCTATCTTACCCACTTCTAGTTTTTTCAACCATCCCTGGAAACACTGGAAAAGAGGCAACAGTCCCAGAAAACAATAAAGTGTAAAGACTTCTCATCTTCTTTTTGAGGATGATTTATGAAGGAACTGAAAACAGAACTGCAAGTGGTCAAAACTTTTTCAGAAGATATATGAATGTCATTTGCTCTTGATAAATGTGCAAAAGCAACCTTTAAATCAAGAAAGCTGCAGCACCAAGAAAACAAAGGCCTGTGACAGGAATGTGACATAAATGAACTTGAGCAAGAGGGAGTGTATAAATATCTGGGAATTGATGAAGACTCAACAATAAAACATGAACAGATATGAATAAAACTCAGTAAGGAATATTTTAGAAGACTAAAATTAATGCTGAAAACAGTGCTGACATCTAGGAACAAAGTCCAGGCTAAAACCCAGTTTGCTCTTCCTGTCTTAACTTACAGTTTTGGAGTGACTGACTGGCCCCAAGAGGTGCTGCATTAGTTGGACAGGAAAACAAGAAGGATGTTTCATGCTTATCAAATGATTTATAAAAATCAGTGTATACCAATATTATATATTCCCAGTTCTGAAGGAGGTATGGGCCTCCTCAAAACTGATTACATGTATAGATCTGCAGTCATAGGAGTGCATACATATATGCTGACCTCACAAGACCCAAATGTAGTGAAAGTTTTAAAACATGAGGAGAATAAGATGGCTTCTCTGCTTAGTTTAGCTGAATAATATTGGTATCAAGAGAGAATGGAAATCAAACTAGAAGTAGATAAAAATCAGGCAGCAACTGAAAGTGCCAAAAAACAAAACAAAGAATATAATGTGAAGGATTAGATGAGAAGGCAACAAATGTGGAAAATGCATAAATATAGTTGCAAGTACAGAAAACTCTTGGAATAACCTCATGTTGATCAGCACTGAATGCAGGAATGGTTAAGGAGAGGTGAATTTAAACCTAAAGACAAAGGTTGATATTGGTGGTCCAAGATAGTGGACTGTGTATACATTGGTTTACAATGTCCATTGAACATGTTGAAGAAACAGACAAATGTAGGTTTTGTAAAACAGAATTGGAAAGAGTTGCATATCCTGTTGATGGTTGTGATATACTAATGGCAGAAGGACTACATACTGAAAGGCATAATAATGTGGCAAGATTGTTGCATTGGAGATTGTGCAAACATTATAATATTGAAGTAGCTGAAAAACATCGGAAACATGCCACAAAGCATTATAGAAAATTATGAAGTTTATTTCATATGGGATCACCGATTACCAACATTTCAAAAGACAGGTGCTGAAAAACGGATATAGTGATCCATGAAAAGAAGACAAAAGTAGCACTGATCATTGAAATCACCACACCCATTGACTACATTGTCTTGAGTACAGAGAGACATAAAGTCATAAAATATCAGGATTTGCAGGCAGAAATTAGAGCAATGTGGAAGAAGGATACCCAGACATTTCCAATAGTGGTAGGAGCAATGGGTCTTATAAAAAGAATCTGCAATTGTATTTAGATATGTTACCAATGCATGTAACCTCTTATGAATTGCAGAAGGAGTCATTACTAGGTACATTGTGGGTGCTGTGAAAAGCACTTCCAGCTGACATCAAAGATTGAAACAAGACTAATTTCATGAACTTCAAGCATACTTTGACTTATGAATGGGGTTCATTCCTGTCATAGTATTAGAAACTCAAAAGACTTGGAGAAATTAAAAAAAAATGAAGGTACATCCTTCATGTCCAAAGTCATTAGGCACCTATGATACAGCCTTCAGCTAAAACAACTAAAAACCTCAGTGTAACACCGTCAAACAGATGTGGGGGTAGGGCAGTTTAACATCATCATCATCATCATCAACTCCCTTTTTCCCATTTTCAACATGGGGTTGAGGTGTCGTGTTAATTGTCGCCATCTCTCTCAATTCAATGCCACTCTCCTGCCTTCTTTGACACTCATGCCTGACTATTGCAGATCTTCTCTGACACAATCCATCCACCTCTTTGCTGGATACCCTTGTTTCCTCTTACCTTCTTCCTGTCTGTCCCAAATCTTTTTTACCAGATTGTCTTCTGCTTTTCTGCACATGTCCAAACCATGGCAATCTGTTCTCTTTGATCTTTTCTGCAAATGTAGCTACTTTGGCCTCAGCTCTTCTGCCCTCATTTCTTCATGTGTCCCACACTATGGATCCTATTACCCTACTCAGACACTTCATTTCTATCACCTCTACTTACCTCATCTGCTCTGTCTTTACTGCCCAGGTTTCTGTACCATGCAGTAGTAATGGTTAAACCACTGTCTTGTACACCTTACTATTCAGCTTCTTTGGTATTCTTCTGTCATAGACTACACATGACACTCTATTCCATTTGGCTGCAGTCTCTCTGATTCTAGCTTTGACCCCTTTATTCAGACTTCCCATTTCCTCCACCAGGCCTCCCAGATACTTGAAGCTATTAACCTGTTCTGAAACAAACAGTCTCCATGGTGTCCCTTGAAGTCTCATACCCTGTACGTCAATATACTCGGTCAAAAAAAAAATAATGAGGACATTTCCCTTTGTGGAAGATCTAAAATTCCCTAGAGTTCAGGAACCTAATAAAAACCATACTGTGAATATCCAGCCTAATAACAGGTGGTAGAAATACTCTCTTTAAAAACTTTCTAAAGTATAAATCCACTAATGAAAGTAGGGAAGCACAAGCTAGTTACAGTCAAATCTTCTTTATTAAAAATACACAAACAACTTATCCAAATAGTAGTTAAAAAATAAATAAAGTGTAAAAATTCATCATTCCATTTATATACCTGTTTAAAAGCAAGGGAGTGGCTTACTAGGGTAGCTGTGTTGTAAAAGACAATTAGCATGTTTACTTGCTAAATACCCCTTCCCTCATACACCAGTGTGATAGTCAACACAATACTGCCCTACTTCAAGCTCTGTGAATCCAAGATATGTTAAACTAAACTAAACTAAACTAAACTAAACTAAACTAAACTAAACTAAACTAAAAGTTAAACTAAAAATTACACATTAATAATTGCTAAAACTTCCTAAAAGCATTTCATTGTAGTATCAAAAAAGAAAAAAATTAACAAAAGTCTTCAAAATTCCTTAGAAATCTTTTCTACCAACATTCAGAAACATTTCTAACAAAGGTTGCTTTCACCTATCCGAACTTCTTCCAGTTTGTGTGTCAAGTAGGAAAAGCAACTACACATTAAAAATTAAATAACAAGACATACCACTATGTTTTGTTGGACTAAAAACAATACATATTATTTAAGAAAGTGGTGGTGCTGCGGTAGCGTTGTCACCTCAGAGTAAGACACTGTCCAGTTCAATTCTCAGCTAGAGTGTCTTCTGTGTGAAGACATGTGTGAATGAGTGTACCTTTGTTGAAGGTTGTGCATCAGGGCTGGTAACTCGGCACGTAAAACTCAACTACCAATCATTAGTGGACCGGAGTTCTGCTGTGGCGACCCCTAACTGGGAACAGCCGAAAGACACAAACAAACAGTACAAAAAACAAAACCTAAATAAAAACCTACTAAACTCTTGAGGATATATATATGTAAATAAGTCTTTTCAACTCAAATAATCTATTAAAGAAGTTTAAAGTAATACACTTAGAAATCTATCAAAAATATATATGAAAAATCTAGTGGAAAAATAGTCGCTCATACACAGCAGTGATAGTCATTCAGGCATGCAAACCCTAGAAAAAATTTATAAACATGACCACATTTAAAATTTATGAATGTTATAATATTGGAGCCAATACAGACATGTAGTATATCTGCCCCTAATACTCAATATGTGTCTTGTTAAGCTCAAATACTATGCATTAAAAAGTTACAACCTAAAAAGGCTAAACTGTCAAGAAATCTGTTCTGCTATCTTCCCTTCTATCTTAGTTTTCAGCTTCTTCCGATTTCCCCAGTTTGCTGCCATTACCACTGTCTTAGCTACACTTAGTTTCATCCCTTGTGCCTTCAGTTTTGCATTCCATTCTGCAATCCTTTGCTGACATTCTTGCTCAGAGTCTGCCTGTAATGCCACATCTTTGCATACAGCAACTTAGTTGAGCTGTCCCCTCCAACCTGTTTGGAAATGTAGTCCATCACCAGTATGAACAGCAGTGGGCTCAGAGCTGAACCTTGGTCATCCCTCTGCACTGTACAGATATTCGCAGAATGTCCAGATTTTTGCCTCATATTTTTGGTCTGTTTTTCATAAAATTGTGATTTTCTGACAAATTAGTGGCAAATCATTAAAGACTGAAGTTAGAAAATAATCACAGACATTTGAAGACTTCATACCCTTCAGAAAATTCATGTTAATGCAAAACCTGTTATTCTATCAACTTTCTAAGTTTGTAAGAGCAGTATTTAAAAATTGTCCCTATTTTTGGACCTTTGTCCCACTTTTATTTATGCCTTTGTCCAGATTTCTTGCTCTAAGAGGTTGAGAAGTATGACCCTGGTGCACACCCACTCTCACTGGGAACCCCTCTGTGAGACCAAATAATGTTTGTACTTGAGTTCGGGTCCTTATACATAGCCTGCACTAATTCTACTAATGTTTCTGCGACTTTGAATGACTGCACTACTGCCCAAATCAGCTTTCTTGGGACCTCGTCATATGCTTTTTCTAAGTCTAGGAATGCCCAATTGGACTCTTTCCACAACTAGCTTCTTCTAACTATCTGTCTCACTGCAAATATCAGGTCAGTTGTGCTGCATCCTGATCGGATCCAAACTGCTCATCTCCCATCTTACTTTCTACTACTCTGCGTAGCCATTTATCAATCACTCTCTCTAGAACTTTCATGCAATGTGGTAGAAGTTTGATGCCTCTGTACTGCCTACAGTTGTGGATGTCCCCTTTTTTCTTGCACACTGGCACAAGTATGCTTGTTGTCCAGTCATCTTGGATATGCCTTTCTTTCCACACTGTTATGAGTACCCTCAAGAGCAAATTCTCTCCTATCTCACCCTGCATCTTTATCATATCTGCTGTGACCTCATCTGAGCCTGCTGCTTTCCCTGACTTCATTTTCCTCAGTGCTGTTCTTACTTCTTCCAGGGCAGGCTCCTCTCCTTCTCTCATCATAGGCTGTGTCTGGGGCAGTACAGCTTCTGTGGAGTTTTCTTCATTCAGAAGCTGCTGCAAGTACTCCTTCCATCAACCTTTGATGTCCTGTGGACTGGGGAGCAGGTTGTTGCTGCATCCCTTATGAATGATGTCTGGCTATCTTCTCTGTCTTTGCCTTGCAACCTGATATAATTTCTTTCTGCCATCTGCCGAGTCACTTTACAGATGCAGGTAGAGTGCCTCTGATGCCCCTTCTTCACTCCAGCAACTCCTTCCTTAGCATCTTTGTTAGCCAACCAGTATTCCTTCTTAGCCTGGTCTGTCTTTTCTATATTCCACTTTTTCCTGCACTCCTTTCTTTTGATGACTTCACAGACTTCATTCCACCACCAGCTTCCCATATGTACCTTATTTCCATACCTGGCTCATCACACATCTGCTCTGTAGTCCTCACACATGCTGTTTTGAGGTGCTGCCATTCTTCTTCAACTCCACCTATTTTCTCCTCTTCTTGGGGTGCTAGAGCCATGAGTAATACTGTTGTACTTTCTCTCTAGCCAACTTCCAGGTCTTCAGCCTGGTCTCTGTTAACCTTATAGCCTTCTCTCACCACTGCTTGCAGCTGATTTTGGCAACCAGTGGTTTATGCTTTGGGCTGACTGTTTCACTGGGGATGACTTTGCTGTAATTGATTCTACCCCATTGCCCTTTCCTTACTAGGAGGAAGTCTACCTGAGTTACCCGAGTTACATGTTGGCCACTATTGTATGTTTTCTTGTGACTGTCTCTTTTTCTGAACCTTGTGATTGCTTCTATCAAGCCATTTGCCTGACAGAAGTCTAGAATGGCCTCTCCTTCTTTATTCCTGTTGCCCCACCTATGTGGACCAAGAAAATCCTCATATCTTGCCCTGTCTGTCCTGATATGTGCATCAATATCACCTATTATCAACACCAATTGTTGTTGTCCTGCTTTTTCTAGTATGTCCTGCAATTTCTGTCTGAATGTACTTTTTTCCTCACTATCACATCCCTGCAGTAGGACATATGTTGTGATTATGAATACTGCATTATCATTACCCAGTAGCATTGTCGCCTCACAGCAAGAGGTTCTCTGGTTCAATTCTTGGCTCTGGCATCTTCTGTGTGGAGTCTGCATGTCCTCCCTGTGTTTGTGTGGGTTTTCACAGGGTACTTCTGTTTCCTCCCACATTACAAAGACATGCGTCTGGAGTGTTTCTCCCTGGGCCTCTGCTGAAAATTAGCTTTGTTCCAATAAGGACTGGTTACTCTCAAGTACCTTGAGTGTATGAAGACATCTATTTACCTGTGCCTTTTTAATACCTGGGTAATTCTAGTATGGCAGATATCATTTGGCAGAATCCAGGGGTGCCTGGCGATCCTTTATGTGGATTATTGCTGCTGAAAGAGAGTCTTTCCAAGGCCAGAACAGTTATCTTTTAAACAAGAGTCCAATGAGAGGTTTGAAACTGGTGATGCAGTCCTTGGAACAAAAAGCTGTTAGTTGTATAACTAGAGAGAGACTTGGGTAAAGAAACTTTAATTGTTTTATAAGTGGAAACTCTCATGGTGAGGAAGTCCGAATAAGAAAGACTGTAGTTTGCATATCTGTAATCATCTCCTGGACTTTTGTTACTTTTTTATACTCTGGGGAAAGATTTTTGGATTGAAAGACTTGTTTCCATTGGTTCAAAAGTTTGTACAATTTCAAAAGACTATCAGCAATGACAGAGAAATTGTTCCTCCAAGCTACATATGGCAACTAACGTGGTTCAAGGACTGAATTTCCTATTTTATTAATCACACACACACGTGTGTGTGTGTGTGTGTGTATTTATATATATATCTATATATATATATATCTATATATATATCTATATCTATATATCTATATATATATATATATATATATATATATATATATATATATACATATATATGGGTTCCTGTTAGATTGTCGAAACTCCGTTTACGTGAATATGAAATCATTGACATGTATTGCGCGAAATACATAATCGTCGAACGTGCAAAACCGCAAAATTCAAAATGTCGAAGTGTTTTGGTTGGCCTATCTGCGGTATAGCTCCGTAAGGTAAGTGTGCAATAGTTACGGACCTTAGGGTTGGGGTGCGGGTTAAAGTAAGTGCATAGATAGGTAATGTATGTAAGATTTAGTGTAGTGTTAGAAGTAGGGTTTTGTTAAATGTATTTATGTGTATTATTTATTTTGTTTGGGTATATCTCCGTAGGGGAAGTGTGTGGTAGTTACGGACCTTAGGGTTAGGGAGGGGTTAAGGATAGTGCATAGATAGTTGTTTTTGTGGGGTTTAGTGTAGGGTTAGAAGTAGAGTTTTGGTGCTTTACTTTAGGGTTAGGAGTAGGGTTTGGTTAGTGTATGTATGTGGTTTATTTATTTTGTTTGGGTAGGTAGTATGTAGCGGGTGGTGGGGTTGGCCGACTATGAACGTTCGATATTTTAAATTTCGTGGTTTAGCGCATTTGGTATTTTCGCGGTTCAATTAATATGTCTTGTTGTTTTGGTATTTGATGTAATGGATTTTCGTTCATTTAATATAGACCCATATATATATATATATTTATGTATATATATATATATATATATATATATATATATATATATATATATATATATATATATATATATATATGGGTTTACTATAAAAATGATGAGTGTAGGTTCAGCAAACACGGAATGTCGAATAACAGTTGGCTGACTTCCATGTTGCCAAACCTACATGCTTTAGAGACTCTGGATGTGCGAATGCACTGTGCATTCGCACATATGTGGTCAAACTTAGGACTAGAGATGACGGAACAGTGCGTATTGGGAAGTTTACCCTTTCCTCCACTCTAGTGCAATCTTGGGGTTGGAATATATAATTTGCAGAGGGTGTGGGGGCATAGCCCCCCATGCGGGTGCAGGGGGGAAAACATGCACTTCTGTGTTGTGCAGTACATATGTACTGCTGAAAACTATAACTTCTGTTGGTGTCCACAAAGGTGCAGCAGAAGGAATATATCGAATAATGCCAAATTTGAATAATTGGCATTAAATTCAACATACTGACTTTCTTCCTCTGCATTTTTTGTTCTGATTCATGCAAATGAATGGAATTCATTCTGTCATTCGCAGTTTTGATAGTAAACCATATATATATATATATATATATATATATATATATATATATATATATATATATATATATACATACATATATATCTGAGATTTATAGCCTATCCCATTGTCATCATTGTCAGACTGGGAGTGACTATATGAAGGTGAAAGAAATATTTTTTTCTTCAGATGAGAAGTAGCAGAGAAAGCAGACAAAACAGGCATAGTTTATAGATATTAACCATTTGGAATTGTTACTATGTTGTGACAAAGTCATTGCAGCAAGAAATATGGAGTAGTCTGTTCTAGTTGTGCACATACATAGAAAAAATATTCAAAGAGTAAGGATGTATCTTTGTAATAGACATAGGTGTTAACATTCCATCTACACTTGTGTGGACATTCACTTATATTGGTTAAACCATCTAACTTTCCTATTTTATGTCATAAAGATAAGAAATCACAAATCTAGCATTCTTAACATTCAGACATACACAGTCTCTTCACAGGATTTTTCAGGAGTTTCAACTGATACAGAAAATTGTGTTAAATTTCTTGCATACTATAATGTGCTAAATGTTAACTATTAAAGATTTTCAGAAAAAAAAAAGAATGCAGAAGTCCATCAATTGCATTAAGTTATTGTATTACCAGAGCAATGCATAGCATACTTTAAATGACTGACTGCACATATCATACCTTGGTTTTAAAAATATTTGCCAGCTGCAAAGAGAAGCTAATTTATCTGCTCATTGTAAGTGGTTTGCACTTAGTAATTCCAGCCAGACATTTCAGATAAAAGCACATGAAGGATTTTCATGAAGTAAACTTTCAGACAGCAACTTTGCTGCACACCTGCATTTCTTGTCAAGCTATTACACCTGTCACAGTGTAAAAAAGTATAAACATTTTCATTGATTCAAAAACTAACCAAAAACTGCTGAGAAGTGTTAATAAACTACAGTCTTGTAAGCTGTTGTAGCCTGGAGTTTTTCGTATAAGTTATTTTCATAGATTCATTGGTTCATAAGTTCATACTAGGGTATTTTTTTAATATAGATCATCTGTAGCTTAGCCTGAGTATTCAATTTCTTCACACCCTACAAGACAAAGTTAACTATTATTAAATGTTTTCCCTTTTCAGTGAAAGTTTGAGGGTGCAGACCAGGGATGATTTTACTATTTCCTTCCCACCTTTTCATCCAGGTTGAAGTGTCATGGAGCTACTTTGCTTAACAATTAAAGGAAGCCTATTGCATAGAAATGCGATTCATTTTGAGAGTGATATTTGTCTCATCAGCAAGCACTGATTAGGTCCTTCAAGTGGGTGTTTATGGTGTTGTTTGTTTTGCAAATGTGTATGAGGTATCTTAGGACTGGATACTTTAAGGCTTTGTAGGCAAGACAAAGGTCACTCCTCAAAAGTATGTAAGAAGCAGAGATGAGAGAAAATGCTTTACAGCAGTCTGCATAGGAAGTACTGCCCTTCTTTTTCTTTGTGAGTACACTCTGAGGTATTTCAATTTGAGTCATATGTTTAGGTTTATACATACCAAAAGGGGTATATTATATTATATTATATTATATTATATTATATTATATTATATTATATTATATTATATTGATAGGTTGATAAAGGAGGAGTAGAAAAAGATAATAACTTCCCTTGAACTAGAAACTTTATCGTTGGTAATCATTCTGATTAAGCAGAAAGATTTCCTAATTACAGAACTGATACTGGTGGTCAAACGACAGCTCATTGTTGATGAAAGTGCTCAAGTCCCTAATAAGTGTATGAGTTTTTAAGGGGGTGTCATCTATATAGTAGATGGTTGGTGAATATATCGAAGGTCACTATACTATATTTTTTAGACTGTAGCTTTGGACAGTAATCCTGCCACTATTTATTTGTAGGTGCTAGGCAATCTTGGAATATCTTAGAATTTATGGTAACTTAAGAGTTTTCAGTAATCTTCAAACTTGGTCAGTCGTAGCCCCTTGATATTGGCCTCAGCATCAGATACTGTATGTACGTACTGAAAAGTAGTAGTTCAAGGATGGACACTGAGGGTCAACACTAATAATGACATTTTTCAATGAGAGTGTGCCCTTACACTGGTAGACTGGTTTCCGTTAGTGAGCCACTCTGTTACTCAATGGGTCACATAAGGATCTATGTTTAAACTGATTACCCTGTCACCAATGCCATAATGTGGGAGGATGTTATAAGCTTTTATCAGGTTGAGGTAAGCAGTGTGTACCAATATGACATCAACCAATGTATCCAATGCATCAATGGCTTGTTTAAAGAAGTCCACTAAGTTTACAACACATGATCTGCATTTAAGAACACAAACTGTTTTGGGTCAGAGGATTGTAAAGTGCTAATGTCCATTACTCTACAGATAAAGTTAATTATGCTTATTGGTCTGTAACTAGCATTATCAGTGTTGGGTCAGTGTTGGAGTAAAATAACTACAGCAGTTTTCCACCTCCCGAGTATGAATGGAGTGGATAGGCTGAAATCAAATAAGTTTAGGACTGAGTTAGTAAGGTTGTGCCTAGTGCTGAGAAGAAAGCACTCTGGCACATTGTCTGAACTCATGGAGCTGGCATTCATGGCCCTGGAGAATACCCTCATGACATGCTCCAAGGTGATTAAACCAAGAAAAGTTAAGGAGATATAAGGGTATAAAGTCTGAGCTAAATATATTGGCTAGTATGTTGGCTATATACTCCAAGGCTGAGTATGTGTTATTGTTATGTATTAGCTCCATGCTGTGCTGGTATTGCTTTTAAGGCTTCCTAACATAATTGAAAAAAAAAATTGATTGTCCTTTACGCAGGTGTCAATTTTCAGTTCATACTTATTTTCGGAAATCTGACATTACTTGTAAGTGTTTATTTATCTTTTTGAGTTCAGTTTTAGAGGTTAGGGTATTCAATTTATTCCTACAGACAATATGTTTATTCCTTTTATTGTATGGTCTATTTATTTTAGGTTTCCACCACAAGGATTTGTTCCTAAACTTAGTATTCTGTCTGAGTCTGATTGGGATTGATGTCTCTGTACAAGCATTGAAGTGAAACTGTCTATGAATGCAGTAGTGTATGATAACTGTGTCATTCAGGGGAGTGGGTGTTTACATTTCATCAAGTCATCAACTTTAAGAATTGATCCAGTTTCACCCTTATACTGAATATTTCTGAATGATGGTCACCTATGACCAATAATGGGACAACTACAGGTTTAGAGCATAGTGGAATTATATTTTTCGGAACAGACCCAATATTTATTTTATCTATATCTATATCTATATCTATATCTATATCTATATCTATATCTATATCTATATAGTTATAGACTCTTACCTGGTACAGTAATAATGTCAATGCCTTTAACTTTATCAAAGTTGTCATTAACAGACTTGCCACAAAGGACTTAATGCGATATGTAATTGGTTCCATGACTGGTATAGCACCTGAGTCCCCATCCCCCAAACCACATTTGGTGATACACAGATGTGTAAAATTATTACCTTGGTATATAAAGCATCATTTCAGTAGTACTCAAAATTTTATAGCTTTATGTAAGCTCTTACCACAGAAAACATATAGCTTTATGTAAGCTCTTAACACAGAAAAATTTATTTTGAAGGCGGTACCTTCCCTGCAAACCCCATAAATGGGATGGTTTGCCCTCTACACTGCTTCGCTTAATTAGTCTCACTCCAATGTTACTACAGCTTGGACAAAGATAAGTAACCTGAGGAAAAAATGTCTCATACTGCAATATGAACCAATCTCCAACTAAAAATTATCCCGAAAAGAGATTGTATGAATACTGTTACATCATATACAGGCCATATTGACATTAGAAAAAAAAAAACTCTGATGCAGACTAACTCAGGCTGCTATATTATGAGTAATTTCATCTTGATGGACTGAGTTTAAAGTATTATCATTTGAAGAGAAATGGTCAAAGTATAAAGCATGTACAATAAATAATAAGCTGTAGACAGTGCGGGACAGTAAATTAATCTTTGACCAGTGTATCTGTCAAAGCCAGAAAAAGAAGTTTTGAATACCATCCCGTCTTAAAAGGCATACTTCGTCTTTCTGGACTGATCACTGCTTTACTGTATACCTCTCTGATCCAAACTATTAGCAGATGCAGTGCTGCTATATCTGAAGCCTTTTAGCACAATCTGAAGTAACCCGAAAAAAGTATACTGGTTCTTTAGCAGAAAACAGAGTTTAAAAACCTGAATGTGTCAGAAATGCTTCAGAAATTGTTATTATTATGCCTGGTCTTTAAGACAGTGTCTAATCCAGTCCTATTTGATTGTTTATGCCAGATGGCATAGCTAGGGAAGTTATCACAAGAACAGTGACCATAATAAACACCAATAATAGTTGCAGTGTATTCCAAGATTATGGAATAAGATTCCCCTTACAGTCAGATGTCAGTCAGTGACATCCTCTTTTTTATGCCTTCAAATAAAGCACTTGAAACAACATGGAAAATTACAATTCCTGACTAACAATATCAAAGGGTTGGTAAAGCTGAATGGTCTCCAGCAATTATTATATTCTTCCTAGTGTATTATGTGGTTACCAAACTTTGTACTGAAGCAGTAATCACTGAATGACATTAATCGTCCAGAGCCTGTCAATTATCCTCTGCAACAACTTTCAGAGCAGTGACTGCAAGAACATTGAGATGCAGGTACATAATAAAGCAACAAATACAACAAACAGGGAATGAGTAAGAAAATATGTTGGTAAGTTAATAAATAAACAAAGTCAGTTACATAGAAAAGGACTGGCATAGATATAAATAAAGGGATAACCTTGCAAACTCTCAGGATAGAGGTGGGGGAAAGGAAATGAAATAACCAATCAGTCATCAGGACACAGTTGAGACACTGAGGAAATAAATTAGTCAGTTATTAAGTAATGCCTTTCATTATATCTAGTAACATGCAAAAAAAAAGAAAAACCTTCATTCAGACATAAACAACTGCACTACCTTCCTGTGTCTGCACCTCTAACCACAAGCAGCTCAGCAGGATTATCTGCAAAGGCGATCTTAAACTATAGGAACATGAGCTCTATGGCTCCACATTGTTATTTTAATAGTTTGATTTCAATGTTCCTGCAATCACTGCTCTGAATGGTTATCACACTGTTGTTGTTCCGGACGGTTGTACGGTTGTTCCATAATAAGATTAGGACACCACCCTCTAAGATTTTCAATACCGTAAACAAGGAAAAATGAGAATCATTGCTTCAGTTGGCTATGGATCCCAGGAATTTGACCAATGCTGTCTCAATTGACATTATGATTCATTTACATCTCATATGCGATTGGGTGGCAGACAGCTTTTAAGCAACTTTGCCATTTCTTGAATGATTAGATCTGAAGAAGGGTTATGACCCAGAAGCGCTCATCTTGTTTTTACTTTTGATTTGTTTTTACAACCATTTCATTTTTCTATTAAACATTTTATTTTATGCCCTCTACCATGGTGGTGTTACTGGTTATTCTGTTCATTTATATATATATATATATATATATATATATATATATATATATATATATATAAATATATTGTGTTTCTATATATATATGTATGTATATATATATATATATATATAAAAGTATGTGTGTGTGCGTGTGTGTGTGTGTATATATATATATATATATATATATAATATAAAAAAGTATGTATATTTATATTTGTGTGTGTGTGTGTGTGTGTGTGTGTGTGTGTGTGTGTGTATATGTATATATATATATATATATATATATATATATATATATATATATATAGATAGATATATAGATATATATAATGGATCTAGGACTATTGAACAAAAGTTCAATAGTCCGAATCCACAATCACCGAACATACTTTAATGAAAGCGCTTTCACTGAAAAAGTGCTTTCGTTAAAGTGTGTTAAAAAAATCTACTTTTATGCAGGAGGGCTGCACCCCCTGCAGCTCCCACACCCCCCTACCTTAATATTGTCACTCTGAGGTCACACTATAGTGGAGAAAAGGGAATCTTCCCTTATCTGCACCATAGTACGACCGGCACTACACACAAACTTACACAAAAGTGCTGTTTCAATGAACAGCACTTTCGTGCAAGTGTATTCACCGATCAAGTAAAAAATGCAGTCGGGGATCTGTAAGGATCCCATATATATATATATATATATATATATATATATATCTGTATATATATATATATATATATATATATATATATATATATATATATATATATATATATATATATATATATATATATATATATATATATATATATATGTATATATATATATATATATATATATATATATATATGGGAAATTATATATCTAATATCTATGTATCATATAGAAATATATACCTTTTACATTAATCATTCCTTCTTCTGATTGTACATCTGACATACACCCATCCCCTGAAATTCCATTGGACACAGCCAGTAGGCCTACACCTATCCATTCCATTGAGCCCTCAGATATTGGACAGGTGGAGGGCGAGGGATTCAGTCTGGGAAGTGTGGTTACTGTAGCTTCAGTGCCTGTTTACAGTGGCCATAGACAAAGTGTTGGCAAAATGCCATGCAGGATTTTTTTAAGGGTGCTTGGAGGAGGCCTGCTGGCCATCCTCCACCTGATTCAGATATCTCTTCCCATGCCACTCAACTTATGTTTTAGGGCCATCATGGCACATTCCCATAGGTCATTCAGAGAAATGCTTAGGGTTGTAGATGTGGCACAGGCTGACATGCATGACTGCCTCCACTGTGTTGCCGATTCAAGGGATTGGATGAATGACACATTGGAACAGTCGATGTCTGTGATGGAACATCTGATGGGAGGGGGACGGCATCCTCATGGGTATAGGTCAGCCACATCATCTGCTTTTAGTGAACATGGCCTGATCACACTACCATAGTGGCAGTACTTCCACTGCTCCATCAGTGGTTGAGCTGTTCACACCCAGACATGGCAGGCCATGGTGTTATGGTCCTGGGGAGCTCATCCATCAGACATCCAGCAGACATCAGTCACATTCAGGTAGCAGCAGTGCATCTGACTGTGGGCATGGACATGCCAATCCAACTCCTGGCAAAGCCAGTTCTCATGGTCAGGTATGACAATGATGAATTGCCACCACTACCATGCATGACTTACACCTGTCCGATATACCAATATGTAGAGCTAGCACAGAGCTTGGCTGTGCTCATTCAGACACTCACAGACCAATTTTACCTGGAGGACCCATGCAGACACACAGACAACAGTTGCATGGTTCAGTCATGAAGTTTAAAACTCATTTTGTTTCACTGGACACTTTATCTGAATGTCTGTCTGCTTCTCTTTTTTACTCACACACACTCACTGACCTTTTGTGTCAGCCTAGGCTTCCTGTCACCCGAACAACTTGTGCAAGTGATGATAACTATGTCATATCTCTATCTTTTGGATCAGGGATACATAGCTCTGTGTCTGATGCTCAGGGTGCATAGCTGTCTTAGTGCTTAATATATCTGCATTTGTGATGTTGAATTGTTAATTGTATCTTTGGTCTTAGAAAGTTAGCCAGTTGATAATTGTTAATGATCTTGTGAGGACTGTGAAGTCTGAAGCTGAAGTCACTATTTCCTAACTGCTCTTTTTAATGATTTCCCAGTACAAACATATGGTGCTAAATTGAGGGCATGTGGTGACCATCACTACTTTTGAGAGGTATGACTGTGTGAATCTGTGATGCCTGAGGCCTACTACTTAATAATGGACAGATATAAGTCAAATAAGTCTCTGCTGTCACATGATAAGGTCATTTCTGTACAAATCACTCACCTTTTACTTGCTTACACTACCAAGTAACAACATGCAAGGATATACCAGTCATTCATATTATTACACAATACACTCCAGGTTCAACACTTACCTTGTAAATCCAGCAGTTGCAACAGTTTTAGTTCAGGGCTGACTCTGTCTGATATAAGCAGTACACAGCCATTACATGGGTAGATAAAGGTTTCAGTGTTTCCTGGTATCAATGTTGCTATATGTATGTGTGTAGAAGGAAGGTTTTAGGCCCTTAGGTAGTCAGTGAGTGTGCTATGCATTGTCTCTTAGCCAATGCAAGGGCATATTTAGTATGCCTATGTCTGCCTACACTCAGAGTAGCTACTGTTTTCATCTCTGATTCCTTGTCTGCATATGGCAGTGGTGACCTTGCCATTGGTGGTGGGATGTGTGCCTCTTCCCCTTGTTGATCTTGCTGAAGCTGTTTTCTCAGGATGATGTTGTGTAGCATGACACACACTGTTAATATTTTAGAAAACGCACGATTCGGAACTCAGTGGAAACACTGCAAAAATATTTTATTAACGCCTCTAGTACCTTGGCTCAATGCCTTCAAGGAATAATGAACCATTAAAAAGGCAGTTTGTTATTCCACTGGGCCTTCATGGGTTAATTAGTTAGGCAATTGTTTAATTATGTGTTAAATGACTCACCTTTTTGTATAAGAAGACTGCTGCTAACATGGTTCATTATTCCTTGAAGGTATTGAGCCGAGGTACTAGAAGCATTAATAAAATATTTTTGCAGTCTTTCCACTGAGTTCCAAATCGTGTGTTTTCTGGTGTTCAGTTTTATTCGTGTTTTTGGATTATGTTAATATTTTAGTACATGTACACAGATTGTATTGCAGGGCTCTCCCTAATGTATCTAGGCACCAAAACTGCGACATCAGCAGCCCAGACACACAATCTATGATATTTCTGGTTTGAGTGTGCGCCTCATAATGGCATTCTTCTATATGTGTGTGAGCATTCCTGATGGGTATCATCAGCTATGGTTCCAGTGCATGACCTGCGTCCCCCAGTAAATGACCCTGTGGGATATCACCCCTAGTGAGTATCCGATACAGATGGGAGGTGTGCCAGATATGTGAGTCATGGTAACTGCCTGGGTTGCCAGCACACACATTCAAGATTATTCCCTTGGCATTACATGTGACTTGGCAGTTAATAGAGTTGAAGCCCTTTCTATTTATGTAGAGCCATCCCTGTTCCCCGGAAGGTGCCATCATTTCTACGTGTATGCAATCTATGGCACCCAGTACATCAGGGTAGTGTGCTACAGGGTAGAACTCCTACATATTTCTGGCCCTATCCTCAGAAGTATGGGGAAAATATATGTGGTTAAGGGCATGCTGGAGCATAGCATTCGGCAATTGATTAAAAATCCTGGATGCTGATGCCTGTGACACCTTCATCTTGTCTTCTGTTGGTCTCTGAAAGGTACCTGTAGCTAAAATTCTAAGTGCTGCACATACCTGTCTCCACTGGGATGGGTTTCACTTGGTTTGTCCTGGCTCTGAGTTGAGGATGACAGAGGTTGCAAAGTTCCTGTAGTGTGTCTATATCCACCCTATAGTGCTCTACAGTTTCCATGTCATGTAGATTATGATAAGTTTACTGGGGTCTGAAAACTTTTCTCCTTCTTGGCCTTGGTCTACTAGCAGCAGCAGCAGCAGCAGCATAGACTTCAGCCTATTGCACATACACATAAATTAAAGCAACAGCAGCCCCTAACATTGTTTCTGGGTAGACTTCTTTCCGCGGCTGTATTCCAATAGTTTTTGGAATTCACAGGGGGAAACCAACACTGAGTCTACACGGTTGCTTTATAGCTTGTTGAATAGCTCCTCCATCTTGGATTGGTTGATTAGCATACAATTTAGCTGCTTATGCTGTAATTTTAATGCCATGGTGTTTACCTTGTTTGCTTGGCTCTGCACAGCTCTACACACCATGTAGAGTTGCTTATTGAGTCCAAAACAATGTGCTACCATGACGCTCACATGGTTTAAACAGACCATGTAGGCTTTATTAAATCTGGTTAAATATCTCTTTTGTAATATTAATTCCCTTAATTAAAATCTGGTTTAGTAGCAGTAAACTTGTTAACATATAGGTATGATGCTTAATTGAGACTTCTTATCTCTCATCCTTTTGTTAGCACTCCATATTGCTTTCTTATTTCTGTTTTCTTTTATTAACAAAGATAAATCCAAACAAGTATAAATTCTGATAAGACTTGAAACCACATAGTTGTTTTGAGAGAAAACTGAAGCATCATAACGTGTAGTTATTTAGTGAGAATTAAATAATTTGAAGAGGAATTCAGGATTTACTACCTAAGATATGTTTCCTCTCTTGTAAAATTTCCAGATTTCTTCTCCTTTTGATTAGAGTGCCATGGCATAATCATTGTGGTGTTGGTGGGGTGAGGGTAGTATGGTAAGATATGGCATAGTCTGAGGGGCTGAATATTCAGGCTAGGAGAGAATTAATTTCATCATAGCTCAATCTTGTCATTGTTATACCACAGTATAGGTGGCACAGTCGAGATATTCTTTTTCATAAATGTACAGACTTATGAAAAACAATATTTTATTTATTTATATTTTTTGTTTATTTTACATTTGTTTACCAGGAAAGTCCGACTGGACACAGGTCCTTTTTCAGCCGAGGCCTGTGGAGAAAGGCTCCAAAAAAAGAGTACAAAATGGAGAAACAGTACAAGAGATGTAGAAAAAGTACAGAAAAATAGCACAGAGTACTACATACAAGCCAACAAAATACAAAAATAATTGAATTACATGTGTCATGGAGACATTCGAGAAGAACTTTACAAAACTGATATATGTAAATGATTGAGAATTTCAGAGAAGTAGTGTAATATACAATTATAACATATGATTCATGTTACAATTTTCTATGAGATGCATATTCTTAGTTAAAGCAGATAAATGCATTGTCAAATACAGGTATATATTGCATATGCATTTCAGTGGAAAGTAGTAGAACACTGATAAGGTATAGACTGCTAAAAATCTATGTAACCAGAAACTAGCCAGGACATGTGTAAGAGCACAGCCAAGTTTCAAGTAAGTGTGACTTTAGAAGTTTCTTGAATTGAGCTATAAAGCAGTTGAAGGTTATTGGGGCTGGTAGTTTGTTCTGGATCTTGGCAATGACATTTGAGAAGAACAAGGCCCGGCTGAGTTGTTTGCTTTGGAGATACTAAGTCATAGTTTATTGCTGGAACGGAGCAAATGATTGCTGGTGTGTGGTTGTATAAGAGAAGGATTGTTTTCTGGTTGATGCAGGATTTTAAGGGCAAAGGTTAGTTGATTAGAGTAGTAGATGTGCTAGTTCTAGCCAATTTAGAGTTTCAGAAATGTGCAGTGATGTGCCCGAGATGGGGAAGCTGTGGTGAACCTGGCAATTTTATTATAGCAGGATCTAGTTTAGCCAGATCAGTTTTTCTGAAGTTGGTTAAAATGAGAGAGGCATATAGGAGTGTACACAAGTGGTGTGTATGAGCAATGGTAGCTTTTGTGTTTGTGGTTAGGTATTGTTTGTTTCTGTAGAGAGTGCTGAATTTCTTGTGCACTTTCTTGATGGTTTGAGAGATATGAATATCAAAGTGTCAATTTCAACACCTAGAAGTTTGATGTGGGATACTGGTATGATGCTAGTTTTATTTATAGATATGATAGGCTTGATGGGGAAGTCCTTGTGGGGTAGAACAGAAGGAGCTTGCTTTTGTTAGGATTTAGAATGAGCTGGGTGTTAGTGAGCCATGTTTTGGCAGGTAGGAAAGAATCTTGGGTTATGGTATGGAGGTCTTTAAGAGAAGGGTCTATGCAAATTAATGCGGAGTCATCTGCTTATTGTATGACTGTACTGTGAGGGGTAGAGGATATAAAAGTTCACACGCTTGCAGAAGGAGATATATTTGCTTTTTTTCTAGTTGTATAACTTTGTTTTGATGTCTACATACTAACCATTTATTTTTATGAACTGCTGGACAGATGGAGCTGATAGGTTTAAAAAGAAAACAGTGGTCTCCTACTATGTATATGAGATATCTGTTTGTATTTTTTTCCTCTAGATATATCATCTGAGGACATGATCTGTGAAAGTGGTATACATGGATAGCATAAAAGTTTTTTTTGTTGTAGGCATTCAGAGTGTGAGTTGTCATGTATTGGAAGTTATGAGGGATGAATTTGAGTTATTTACACCAGAATGCAAGTTAGGGCCATCTAATGGTGGAATTTACTCCATAATGACAGGGTTGTTCTTAAGGACAAATCTAGATGAACCAACTGCTTTGACCTGACATAAATGTATTCCTTCATAGTCCACATCCTTATACCATGGATATTTGGAAATATATATAGTAGAGGAGGTATAGTCATTTTTTTCTTTCTCTTTTTTTAAGTGGCTGTAGCTGTAGAAAAAAAGTAAGGTTAGGGTGTGTCTCTTATTTTATTGTTCTCTCTCTCTCTCTCTCTCTTTATTTCTTTCTTTCTATACACTGTTTTACTTATTTATGTAAAATCATAAAGGTGTTATATACGTTGCTTAATTATTTATGCAATCATAAAAGTTTATGAAGGGAAGCTGCATTTCCAGCAAAGTGTCTTCCTGCTAACTATGGGAACGGTCTTTTTGGTTACTTGCATTACTGTACATTGTATGGTTTGTGTAAAATATTTTATATCATTTTGATAAAATGCTGCTGAAGTTCTAGAAATAGTATACTTTTGCCTGTTAAATTGACTTTTTGGAGTGCATATCTGTGTGAGAGATGCTGAATGTTATGTATCAAGAGTACTTTAGTAGGATGATGTCATACTTTTGTCAATTATCTGAACTCAGCCTGAAATTCTACCCCCTACCACCCTCAAAATCTGATGGTATCTAAGCACAGCATATGTTCACTAGGTCATTGTTTTATGAATGTAGTATAGTGGTGCAAAATGCCTGGGTACCATGTGCTGATATTTACTATTGCTGTAATACAAGATCGGCATTTCTGTCCACATGAATGAAAGGTGGGCTTACGCATTGTTTGGTGGATCAAACATTTACTGAGGTGATCTGTTTCAGCAGTTATATGGAACTCTATAAGATGTGGAAGCCTGCATTCTTTCAACCAGGAAGACAACATAATGCATACATAATATCTAATCCTACAACTCTGCAAGTTCACTTTATTACTTGTGCACTATTTACCTATGGGGATAAAGGTATAATTATTAGCTAGAATGTTAAAATGATTAGTTATTAATATTTTTGCATGGAGTCAAAGTCAAAAGAGTTTTATGAGCAGTGGTCCTCTTTATCTCTCATTTTTTCTTCAGATTTACACTCCTTATCTTGAGAATTACTGAAAGGTATCCATGCTTTTATTGCAATGACTTGAAATCTTAATAGACTGAGTGATTGTCACAATGGATTTCTATAGGGATAATACATAACCAATAGAGTTAAATTTTACAGGAAGGTTTAACTATAGCAGTGTGTATTTGGAAGATTATCACAGTCATTTTATAATATGTGGAGGACATAGATAGATTATTAAATTATGCTCAAAATGAGAAAAAAAGTAATATGGTTATAATAAAGTTGAAAGTTAAGCACTATGTCATAACAAACATGTTATAAGGAGATGTCTACTTAGGAAAATCGTTATTATAAAGTAAGCAAACCTTGTGCTGCCAAACAGAAAAAGGTAACAGTGAACTGCATCAAAAAGCAATTAACATATGTTCATAGAAACATACTAGGCTTATAAGCCTAGCCATATTAATCTCGAGTTGCCCCAATTGTCAGTGGTTAGGTGAGGAAAGTTTGCAGACATAAGGGTCAATAGTAGTTAATACCAACTTCTTCTGTCCAGGAGAGACATGGGCACCACCCCAGGAGTGAATTTGCAGTCACCTATCAATTGCTCTAGGTTGCATTTGAAGAGGGTTGTGGGGGTGCTCTGTTTTATGTGAAATGGAAACTTGTTCCAGAGAAGGGGCAGCCAATGGGAGATGCAGTATATTAACATTGCTGGGGGACTCAATGATTGTTCCCAATTTGCAATCATCAGTGAACTTGGTCAGCCACTGGTTATCCAAGTTTGCCTGGACTTCTGAGAAATAAATTCAAAACAGTAAGGGGCCCAGCATAGAACCCTGTGGTACTCCACTCATGGCTGGTCTTTTGCTAGAGGTGGAGTCACCCACTTTGACAGTATGTGTCTTGTTGGTGAGCCAGTTGGCTACCAATCTGATAACGTAGGGGTTAATTCCCAATTGGGAGAGTTCCTGTATAATACCTGAGTGGGGGATTATGTCAAATGCCTTGGCTAGGTCAAGATAGGTGGCATGTACTGTCTTTCCCTCATCCGGGGCCTTGGTGACTTTCTCGAAAGAGTTAACCATGTTTAACAAGAGTGATATATCTTTAATGAATCTGAACTGGGTTGGGTCCAGAGTTTGGAGATTACCTATGTTCTTGATAATAAGGTCCATAATGATTCTTTCCATGGTCTTGCAGATGAGGCTAGTCGAGCTTATGGGCCTATAATCCCCAGGGTCAGTTGATGGTCCTCCTTTGAGCAGAGGGATTACTGTTGCTGTCCTCCATTCCACCAGAACATAGCCAGTTCACAGGCTGTCATTAAACAGGGATCCATGTGGGTCTGCTAGGTCATGTTTTAAGTTGTTTAAAAGGCAACCTAGAATGTTGACTGATCATACTGATGCCATGTTTTTAGCATGGAGAGAGCTGACATGGTTTACTCTCTTGAGATATTAGGCTGAGGAATTGTGGGAGGTAAACTTTGGAGATGACTGGAGGGGACAGGGGGGTTGAAGTTTGCTCCAGATCTGTCAGCTAATAGGTTGGCTATTATCTCTGGCTGACTATGGGTGGTGCTGTCCACAACAAGTTCAGTGCATAGCTAGGAATTCACTTTTAGATTTTAGATGTAATTAACGAATGGCTTGTGCGGATTATCCTTAGCTAGGGAGGCTATTTTCACTTAATAATTAGCTTTAGAGGATTTGACAAGATCTCTAATTTGCTTCTTAAGCTAGAGAGGGATTTCTTCGTCTGCTGAACCAGTTCCCTTTTGTTCTTGGACATCAGTTTCTTTCTCTTGTTGTATAGCCTGTTTACACTAGGGTCACGAGGGTGGTTTGACTTTTTGGCAAGACCTGGTTTTAGTCTGGTCAGGTACAGCCAATTCTATACAACTGCTTAAGTGGTTATACAGGGCATTTGTATATCCCTCTGCATAGGAGTCTGTGTTATCTACATTTGAGAGGGCTTTGAAACTTCTTATATTATCACTTAGTAGGAGGTAGTTTGTCTTTGAAAAATTCTTAAGTGTTTTTGAGCTTGATCAGGTATCCGGTCTAATAATTACCTTGAACTAAACTGATTTATGGTCCAGTCTTACCATGGAGGTCATCGCCCAGGGGAAGGTGCAATGCTGTCCCATGTTAGTGAGTACTATGTCAAGGACATTTGAGCCTCTTGTGGGTGTGCTGTTCCAGAGCATTTACTTTAACAAAGTCCAAGAAGCTCTGAGCCAGCATAATTGTGGTTGTGTATGTTTCACAGCTGATGGTAGGATAATTAAAATCACCCATAACTAAGATGTCAGGCTGTATGGCAAGTGATTCTAGTAAGTCCAGGCATGCGGTATGCTTTTCTTGTTTCATGGTGGGGCACCTATATATATAGCTAGCTATGATGTGGTAGAGAGCTTTGCCTATAGTTAACTGGACATGGAGTAGCTCAAGAGAGTCTTACTGTTTGACCAGTCTTAAGATGTACTTATCCTTAATGAAGATGGATACACCTCCTCCTTTGTTTTTTTCACACTCAATTTGTGGTCTGAAAGTATGGAAGGCATTGCAGCTCTGCATGGCCTACACCTTCAAACCATGCCTTGGTGACTGCACAGATGTCATCATCTTCTAATAATAAGGAGTGCTTCCAGGGAGTGCAGTTTCTTGTTTAGACTCCTAGCATTAAGCAGCAGTACCTTGAGATTATCTAGAGATGATTTTGTTGTGTTGGGAGGTTGGTTATTTGACACTGCCTTAAAATGACACATCAGAGGTGGTTAATGCCTTTACCAGTATCTGAAAGCCTAGAGGAGACAGCTGCAGATCATCTCTGGCAAAGCAGCTGGCCTGTCAACCATGTCTTCCCAGGCTGATAGATATTGGATCCCCTTGGACTGACATCAGAAGCTAAGCCAATTGTTAAGTCAATCATTTTTTGTTTTTATTGTGGAATCATCCTTGAAGAAGGTAGAATGCTGGTTAAGGCTATGCTTACACCTGCCTGTGACACATAATCTGAAAGCTCAGTCATGGCTCTTTTCATATAGTCCATTGAGGTATTTCTCAAGTCATTCACCCCCACATGGACTATGATGGAGTCATACTGATACTTGTGGTTGAGTGACTAGAGTACTTGAATGACTTGATGAATCCTGGCACCTATCAGGCAGCTAACCATAACCCACTCCTTATCCAGCTGGGTGAGGGGGAACATCCGTGTGTCTCACAATGGAGTCATCTATGACCAATACATTATGTTTTGTGGTATTATGCCGTATGGGCTTATTTGTTGAGGCACTGCTGTGTGTATTATTATGTATTGTGGGTGTTTTCTGCATCATTATGTAAGTGGTTTCTATTTGGAAAGCCTCTGATCTTTTGGTAAGTTACTAGTGATATGTGGGTTTCTCTGTCATGTCCTTATTTAGTGTGGGAAGTATGTGTGTGCTGATAACCTTTGTCATTCAATGTGCCCTTATGTGACTGTCTTGCCTCCTATTTCATAGTCTAACTACATCTCTCACATAAAGTATTTGTTTCAGGAGTAAATGGTTGGCAGTATACATGAGATAATTGCTACATTGCCTCAGGATGTGAATGTCTATCAGACTGGCCAGAGAGATGATGGGAAACTGCCTGTCCATGATAGCAGGCTCTTACTGTATATTTTATTAGGGAAGGGAATGGGATAATTTGACAGGGCCATGCTGGTTATGCTGAGAGGGACCTATATTTTATGTAGGCTAAGGTTTAAATTGGTCAGATGTCCTACACTGCCACACAAATAAGAGTAAGAAGCAAAGTGCATCATTATTCACACCTTACCTCTCAAACTCTCAGTGCAAAAAATCTGGACAAAGCCAGAATTAATGAACGGACAAAGGCCCAGAACTAGGGACATATTTTAAATATTGCTCCTATAAACTTAGAACATCTTTAGAATGACATATTTTGCATGAAGTCTGACATTCAACTGTCATTATTTAAAATTATTTAGTGACTTCAGTCCTCAATGGTTTGCTAGAAAAACACAAATTTTATGAGGAACAATCCAAAAATAAGAGGCAAAAATATGGACATTCTGAGAAAATCTGGAAAGTGGAGAGCTATGATTCACACACATTTTATGTGTTTATTTGGCTGTTTATTTAATTAATTTATTAATAACATGTGGCATTACATTTAGCCAGCTACAAATGATTCTATCCCAGCATGCATCAAGGTCCATGTTCTCAATCAGTCGTCAAGAAATTTGCCTTAGCAGCAAAGCTGTTTTGAGTGTGTATCTATAACTCCCAGTGGATGTGGCTTGAACCTTTAGAAAAATTAAATTATTACCTTACATTTCAAACAAATATTCATATCTCTGCAATCGTGTTACTAGAAAACTATAAATGGCAAACTATTCAGGATAAATTAATCTTTACAGTAGTGGTTTTCATTCAGTTTGATTTTATAAAATGGATTTTATAAGCCAAAATAAAGGCAGTGAATATTAATTTAGTAATGTTGTGTAAACAGCTAATGATATCTCAGCAGCAGGATTTTCTTCATACTGCTGTTAGCTTTCATATGAAGCTATGCAGTTCTGTCTATGTTACCTGAATGTTGACATAGAGAAATATGAAAATTATTACAATATAAATACACAGTTTACAAATAATATTTAATATCTCTTTATCCACATCAGACAGAGTTCAAATATCAATGCAATTCATCTGCCATCTTGTATGTTTTAAGATGAAATCTTTTGATACCTTGTATGTAGCATGGTTTTGGAATTATTAATGCAAATATGAACAAGCAATATTTGATGCCTAGAGGTGTCAGTAGGAAGTATCTGTAGAAATACCTAGAGACACACATGGCTCTAATGAATTTATTTATTTTTTTATTTACTTGTTGTATGCAGGTAACAATATGATTTTCTGGTTCAGAGAATCTACAATGTCATCCTTATTTTGTAACATATCAGGTAAAGGTATTCACTGCTTTGTACTGGATACATGATAATGCACGACAGTATAAGGTAAATGTGCTTTCCACTTTGGTACAGTGTACTATTCCTGATGCATTTGTGCTATCATTTATAAATTCCTTCCATTAACAAAATAACATCAGCATAATTGCAACAAACTTCAAAGTGTCTTAATTAGCATTTAGTAAAACGCAATGCAGAGCCTGTTTTTTTTTTTTTTTTAATTTTCCAGTTACTTTTCTGTAATTATCCATGCATGTATTTATTTATTACAGATAAACTGAACCACCAGCTATAGCTGGTTTAGTCTTTTTCTGCACTACAAAATGTATTCTACTGGTCTACATTTTAAAATGTCATATATTTCATTCCCTGTTAACTAATGAAAGCAGTAGAATTTTAAGATTATGTGAACATCTATGAATGTAGCACTTTCAAAAAAATTCTAGCAATTGATGAGCCTTAGAGAATACAACATAGTTAGGCTACATTTTATTTATTGGCATTTGTATGTTATTCTGTATATTATCCACACTATACATGACTCTAAAATCACGGTGTTGAGTTCCTGTAAGGTTTTGTATCATTCAGTGTATGTGATGGTAGGGTACTAAACCTCTTTGCCAAGTATGTTCATGGTCTTTCTACATAATGAAGACCAGGGCAACATCTCACAGCATCTATGTATTTGTACATAATGAAGACCAGGGCAACATCTCACAGCATCTATGTATAGTAGTAGTCATTCTGATTGTGCTAGTGACACAGTTGATTCAAATAACTTGCCTGGCTAGCACAAGTACCATCCTGGAAGGTAGGTGAAAATAGCTGCAATCTGCTCACATACTTTGGAATTGGGGGAATCTAAGGACCCACAATGGAAACCTGAGAAGCAACATAGTGTACTCAAACAAGAAACTTTGCAACCCAAGGTCATCTAGGTACTTGCATACTTTGCATGCTCATGGATGCATAGCACGGACAGCTTTGATGTTTAAAAGGAAAATAAGCTTTCTCTTGTTTTAGCACTTAGAAACACCAGTGCACTACCTATGAGATGAGGTATCCGCAAACTGTTAATCATGAACGGATAGGCAGGACATTTGACTGTCAATGGATGGATGGATGGCCAGGTTTTTAAATGCTTTATTAATGTTGAAAAGTTAATGAAGCATTTAAAAACCTGGCCATCCATCCATCCATTGGCAGTCAAGTGTCCTTTATTAATGCTGAAAAGTTAACTGCCGCGGTGGTATGGCAGTAGTGTTGTTACCTCACAGCAAGAGGTTCTCCTGTTCGATTCTCGGCTTGGGAGTACCTTCTGTGTGGAGTCTGCATGTCCTCCCCGTGGATGGGTAGCATTCGAAAGACATGCATGTGTAAATGGGCGTGCCTTCATTGAAGGTTGGGCGTCAAGCTGGCACCTTGGCGTTTTGTAAAAAAATGTACTGCCAATCATTAGTGGACTGGAGTTCCACTGTAGCGACCCCTTACCGGGAAATTGTTATGGCTAGGCTTGCATAGGCCTTAGGGCCGATAGCCTAGTACCAACCTATGAACCTATAAACATTGTGGGAAAAAAATTCCAGGGAATTGTTATGGCTAGGCTTGCATAGGGCTTAGGGCCGATAGCCTAGTACCAACCTATGAACCTATAAAAAAGCCGAAAGACAAACATTAATGCTGAAAAGTTAATAAATCAATATAAAACATGAAATTTCAATGGCTGGGAGTAATTAATAAATAAGTATATAAAAACAAAGACTTTAACCCATCTTTAGCAAATATTTGGCAAAATGTGCCATATTTTGCTTTGTGCCCTGTGGAAGACATATTCAGGACTGTCACTGAATGCATAGGAAATTGCTTGTCTAATACATTTTAACAAGGACACATGATACCAGCATCCTGACTGCTAGTCAGGTAGAAATTTGAACTCCCTGAACTGCATACATAGACAGTACTGATTTAAACACCTCTCAAAATGAAAAAAGGAGCTTATTTTAGGTGCAAATTAAGGTAAATAGCCTAACAAGCCATTCATTGTTTAAAGTTGCAGGATATTTAAGCAACAGGAGACAATGTTCCATTGCTTTTTTTTTTAGAAATAGTTGGAAAACACAGTAAGAAACCTAAACAATTCCAACCAAAGCTGATTCTGTATCATTTCATGAATCGACTTAACTTCCCATGAAGAGACTTGTTGGTTAACATTTTATACAATATCAGTTTTATACCCCTGTCAATCTCCCAAGAGACAGGGTGTGTCAGTGTTTAAATATCTACTTCTCAGAATTAGAGTTATGTGTTCAGTTCTGACCTCCGTGTACTGCCTGTGTGCTGTTTGCTTGTTGTACTTTTTCCTGTGCTTGTGTGGGTTTTCCGTTGATACTACAGATTCTTCCCTTTCACCCCAAAACACATCAGTTAATCTTAGTTTTTCGATTTTTCCCAGTTAGGGGTGCCACAGCGGATCACCGGTCTGCTATTGATTGGAAGTGAATTTTTGCAGTGTTCAGTTAATGTCACTAAATTGTTCCTTCGTCTTGCATTTACCCTTATCCTCATGTGTTCTGTTGTGGTTGTAAAGCACCGGAATTAGACCAGTTAACTTGGTTGACTATCAAATAAGTTAAAAAAAAACTTTATGCTGCCACATGTAATCAATGGCTGAATGGTAAAGCAAGCTCCTTTGAATCCATGTCTCTTGTTCTTGTTCTTTTGACAATTCATTAACTTCTTGCATCCTGACAGAATGAGGTAAGAAATGATACCTTGATCCTGTGGGAGCTTTACTTGTCTCTCACAGGTGGTGGCTATGTAGAACTGAATATAACCATAAGTTGTACATTGTGAAACCGTATGGTTACAAAAATAACTGGAGCAAATGGCAGAACATAGAGGAAGTAAGAGAGTATGGTCTCTGAAACAACTTGGTAAAATAACTGTCTGCTTCTGCTGGCATTGTTAGATAATGTAATGAATTAATACTATTTTACTTTGTGTAAATATGGAATACAAATTCGGAGTAATGCCTGAAAAGTAATTCATAATCCTTCTTTATAAATATCTAGGAAGAGACTAAAACTAGCCCACATCACCTTGAATTAGATGACAGCTGATACATAAAAATGATGCCTAGTTAAATAGATGGCTGGATGGAGAGATGGATGTACGGTAAGAAAACTCTTTCTATTATCCGTCCTGTAATAGCTGCACAGTCTTTTAATGAATACTGTCAGCCAGTACTGTTTACAAACAGAGAAACCTAAAATTATGACTGTCAATAGATGGATTTCTTGTTTCCAGTTGTTAGAGCAACAACTAAATACGTTATTTTGGTAAATGTTCTCATGGTCTGTTTTAGCTATGTTACTTACATGACAGTACTCTGTTGAGTACTTTGATAGTTTTGTGCACTTATAAGGACAACTTGTTTCCTTTATTCTCTTCCTCTATTATTCTTACTCACTATTTGCCTGCATGTTACTTCTTTGAAGCTGCAAAAATTAAACAGACTTTAAATTGAGACAAAGAGGTCAATGGTACATTTAGCTGCAACATCAGTTCTTTATTACTGAAGAGATAATGCTACTGACCCCACCCAAGCAGTGCTTCCTTTATCCCCTACTAGCAAAAGAATGGGTCCTGATAATACTGCAACTTAAAACTAATAAGACATCTCCCTTTGCAGTTACCTTGTCTGCAAAGCATCTTTTTTTTTTGGTTTGTCATCTAAAATCAAGAGCCACATAAGTGATGTGAAAGTGAGTGGTACCTCTTTCTTTCCCTACCTCAAAAATTGCTGTTCTTGAGAAAATTGCTACAGACTAAGGTTTGAGTCCAACAAACACCATTTACTTATTATTCAGTCTCTCCAGCACTACTAAAAACTGGACACTGGTGCATAGTTGGCCCAGATATACCTGGGCACTAATGACTTAAGGAAAGTGAAGTCAGTTATTAAAACAAGTTTTCTTATCAATAACTGTGATATTTACAAACCAGAATTAAACAATAAGTACTGCTGTATTTATACTGTGCTTAATACTGTTTTGCATGCATTTATACACTCTATACAATTAGTTTACATTTACTAATACTATATGTACAACTAATCTTTAAATGATATTACAAATTGATTTGTAGTATGCACTAAAATCTAAAATTAACATTCAGCAGTATAAACACACTTTGTCCTCATCATCTTACCTGTTTTTTTTAATATGAGTTTATTATGTTTTCCAAAATATAAAAATGATTATCCATTTGAATGAATGCTCTTTAATGGTAAATACTTTAATGGAAAATCTGCAACAACTGCAAACTAGTTCTATGCTGCTGCGATCTGCAGTGACACTATTATCTAGTTAAAGGTACATGACTGACACACTTTGAAGCAGTGACATAAGAAATATATATGGCACTTACACTTTTTGAGTTCTTTGACAACGATCCATGACACCACAGATTGTCCTATACACAGTATGACTGACAACAGAAACAGAACTGAGAACAAGATTTCATATTTTGTAAATTTGGCTTTACATTTTGACGATGATCCCACAAAATTTGTTGTCTTTTTATCAATATGTTCCATGTCTAAAAATTCTTATGTTCCGTTGGAAGCTCAGTTAACATCCAGAACTTAACAGCCAAACTGAGATTTGCACACATACACACATGCATATTACATATATATATATATACAACTTCACAACTACGGAGCATGATTTATTGACAACACCAGTTGGCATAGTTCCAAATAAGGAAAATGCTTATGCTATCTTTAGTAACAAATATAGTACAACCCAAGTATTGTTATCCCTATATTGGTATGACCTTAGGACTTCTGTGCTTTTTCCCCTTGATTACAGTCAATAAAACAATAAAAGCACTTAAGTTTATGACTAGCAATGAAGAAATGAAAGCTTGCACTGATTACTCATCCAGTTATAATACTCTCTTCAAGTTTTACATTTTATTTATTTATTTATTTATTTTTTTTTTACTTAACAGTATAAAGTAGCAATTAGAGATAAACTTTAGTAAATTATGATGTATTACACATGCAGTATCACTTAATGTAAGTCACAAAAAGTTAAGTAAGTCTGTCCATAGGTATAATGAAAATAAAATTCACAGGAAAAGTTAAGTTAGATTTAAGCTATACTACTGAACATGGAAAGTACTGTTGTACTAAAAATAAACAGATTTAATTTTGAGTGATGCCACAAAAACTTAAAAAAACAATCAACCATATGTTTAACTACAGTTTCAAAGTAAAGGACACTGTCATCTTAAAAATTCCTTGATTGATATTCAAAAGAGGTAATGTAAAGTTTAACTGCACTAGTGAATGACAAGGATGAACTCTTTGTGAAATCTTTTGTGACAGAATAACCCACCTGGGATAATAATGTTCACTAACATCATATGCAAATGAACAATAAAATAAACAATATGAAAATGTGAGTTACATTCGAAGCACACATTCATCATTGCTAAATGTCAGCTTAAATTGTTAGTGAAGTAAAATTATAAAGAAAATTTCACAAACATCCTTCATGCAGAATGAGTTCACAGCATGAACCATGAGTTCTGTGTGATGAAACTACATGATTCAGAAAAATAGTTAATGAGAACAAAGAAGCCAGTTTCACATAATAGCATGAAAGATATATTCTTTTTACACAATTTAAGCATGATAATATGCAATATAGCATATGTAAATATGATATTTGGTGACAAATGTGTGAAGTGAACCACAAAAAAACAGAAGAGACTAGTATAATACTGGGACAGTATGTAAACATGTTTTGTGTTACTGAAACAATAGATGTTAGTGATTAATATAAAATTTAGGTATATGAGTTTAGAACAGTATTCATTTGAGCTGAGTACTATCTGTATATACATCCTATCTTTATTCCTAGCCTTTAGCTAGATATTGGCATATCTGTTCATTACTATGTTTCATATTGTATGTATATCTAATGTTTGCTGCAGTATGTATTATTTGCTATTTTATGAATATTCAATTGTTGTTCATGTGCTCTGCTGCTCATTTATTGTTCTGTGGAGATTTTCTCTCTGGCCCTCCACTGAAAAAGGACCTGTGTCCAGTTGGAATTTTCCCGTAAACAAATGTAAATAAATAAATGTGACAAGCATCATCCCATGAATATATGCGCATATGGCCAGACTAGGACACAACAAGTGCATACAAAGACAGTATCAAACATAAATGCCATATACTAATTGGTAAACAAAGTTATCATGCAATAAATCTATTATATGTGCTGTATAAACTTTTATCAATGAAAACAGCGTACTTGGTCACTCTAACCGCAAACCAAAGGAACAGTTCACAGACATTACAGGGATACATTAGTGATTGAATATATCCATGTAAGTTTTGAAAGACCACTGAGCTATTTAAACTATTTTATATATCAAAAGTAAGTTTTGCAGTATTTTGTTGAACTGTATTAGTAGGAATGCTGCTTCATATGTGGCTGAAGTGTGAATTACACATGGAGCACTTATTATCAATTAACCGTGAAACTGAATGGGCATTTATCATTCATTTACACTATTAACTAGATATTAAGAGTTAGGGTCAGGGAGGGGATTGGAATTTAGGTTTAGTGGAAGGGAGTGTTAGGGTTAGTGAGTAGGGTGGAAGCGTTAGGGTTAGGGTATAGGATGAGGGAGTGAGAAGGGATTCTTGGGGTTGCAGTGCGATGAACATACCTCTCAACCTGGAAACATCAAAAATCTGAACAAAGGCCCATGAAAAGTAGGTAGAACTGGCCAAAACTCTGGACACTGATTAATATTAAATTTGCATACACAATCATGTAACTCCTTCTACTCCAATGGAATTGTGGGATACCAACATGAAGATTGAAGTCACTAAATAATAATAAATAATTTCTGACATTTGAATTTCAGACTTTATATCCCTCAGAAAATACATAATAATACAAAACTTGTTATTCTAGCAACTATCTGAGTTTAGAGGAGCAATATTTAAAATCTGTCCCTATTTTGTGGGCCTTTGTTCCACCATTATTTTTAGCTTTGTCCGGATTTCTAGCACTAAGAGATTGAGAGGTATGATTTTTGGAGAGGAAATTTCCAAAAATGAAGCAACTGGGAGACAAAAAGACAGCTATCCTTTGAAGTACTACAAAATAAAATTCCTTAACATACTGTAATTTTTAGCCTCACTTAACTTACCCCCAACATCTTTTGTGGCATTAACATTTCAAAATGATCACTTACAACAAATTATACTGTGATACAAAACCCTACAGTAGATGTGCCCAACTTGCGGCCCGCAGGCCACATGCGGCCCTCATAGCTCTTCCATGCAGCCCCCAACCTCTAACTGCAACATCGATGTACGCACCCCCAAAACACATTTTGTTTTGTGTTTTTCATGCCTGTGACCTGTAAATCTAACGTTGGTGTGTGCATGTGCCAAAGTGCCTTTCTAGTTTGGATCTTTTTTGCGCCAAAGAAGGATCTCTGTGTTCATGTCATTATTTCATGCCAAAGAATCAGTGTGTGTGTGTTTGTGTGTGTGTGTGTGTGTGTGTGTGTGTGTGTGTGTGTGTGTGTGTGTGTGTGTGTGTGTGTATGTCTGTGTGTGTGTGTGTGTATGTTCTTGCTGAAGTGGGATTCATGTATGGATTTGCCGGCATTGCCTTTGAAAGGGGCAGCACTTACCTGTGTTAATATCTAAGTACAGAGTGAGTGTGTACATGCATGAAAGCAGAATGTTTGTGTATGTGAAAGTACAAAAAGCGTGTGTGTATGTGTGCATGACAGAAGAGACACATGCACAAAGAGGCTAACGATGATCAATCTACCTATTGAACACAAATAAGTTAGCTCACAAATATATCTTACATTAAAAGTACACTTTCATTAAATTGTGGCTTTCCTGACAGAGAGAGTGTTGTATTGAATATGAAATCATACCTCTCAACTGTATGGATTTTCACATCATCTTCCAATTTGTGTCTTTTGCTTAAGAAATAAAAGTAGTCATCCAAGGTAATGCAGTTCTAGGAAGTAAGAATGAGGCTTAATGGGTCAGTAGTGGATTGACTTTGTGGGACTGCAGCATTTAAAGATGTATTGTTTTTTTCTGACAAAAAAAGCACCCAGTACTGTTTTGTCATTGGTGGGTTCTAAGCAGTGGAAGCTTGGACAACAATAAGCATAACTTTGGTGAATCATCAATACTGGCAAATCAGGTGGGCACAATGTCATTTTTTTAAATGTTGGGGGTTTTACTGTGCATGCATGTGTTTGTGTTGGGAGGGCTGCAACAGTAGATGATTATTAAAGACAGAGACTTACGGACTGTGGAGAATATGTTTGTTTCAAAACCTGATACTTGGGTACTAGGCATGCCAAAAGTAGATTTTTTAAGGCATAGCTTCTTGACATTTGCAGTGGATTGATATTTATATTTAATGGACAATGCTAGCAGTATGAGTGTGGTCCTGTAGGGATCTGGAGGATACCAAGTCTACCACTGGCAATGTCTTGTAAATTAACCTGGAAATGGATATTGGGATGTTACTGAAAAAATACAGTAAGTGGGTTTAGAAATATAGTTTAATTAAACAAAGTGCACTTGCAATTTGCAGGCCATAATTTAATTTATTTCAGGTAGTCCAGATCCTGGTAGATTGTATATCATTAGACTTGATTAGGGAGAGCTGTCATTCTGAGGAAATAAGCAGCCCTAGTTTCAGTGAAAGCTCTGTGGTTGTTTGCAGGTAGGAAGTTGCAGGATGTGGATGCAATGCGTTTTATTTATTATTTTTAATGCATTTGTTATGTCAAAGCATGGTTTTCTTTGTTGCAAAAGAAGGGAGGATTGAATGAGCCATATAATGCTTAACTGACAATGATGGGATAGAAAGATTATAAGTGATGTGTAATGTTCGTAGCTACAGTTGTTTCAATGGTGTCTGTGATGCATAACTATTTTTGGGCCTGTGTCCCACTTTTATTTTTTGTTTTGTCCAGATTTCTTGCTCTAAGGTTGAAAGGTATGGTTCCATACTAAATCAGAAGGTTGTGTTTACTTTGGAATACTTTTCAGCATAATTATGAGAAATAGAGTCTTTTTAAGATCTCTGCTTATTTCCAATATAAATTGCCATGTAACCTTGCAAATAACCTTCTTATTAAGCTACTTTAATTCTGTTGGAATTGACAGGTATGCTTCATTGTTTCAGACATAAGCATAGAGTGCTAATGTGACAGCTCAGTACACTGTCAGTCTGTGAATAACTTCTGCGCAAATTAAAATGTCTGAATGTCAATGAATGTCAAATGGCTTTAGATTGGAGGGAAGTTATATGTTTACTCCAGTATGTAGTATGATCTTGGAGAGTTTATGGATTTCTTATTGATTTACTTTTTGCTGAGCAGTTGCTTGCTAATTTATTGATGGTCCTTTTGGTGGTAGGAAATTGCATGGATGAGTCCATCTCTAGTATGATTTTTTTTTTCAGATATTTTGACTTCCAGACAATTTCATTCAGTGAGTGTGTGCCATGTGATTATGGAGGTTGCCTATTTTACAAGTAGGGGCTCCTTTTGTGAGTGTGTGTGTGTGTGTGTGTGTGTGTGTGTGTGTGTGTGTGTGTGTGTGTGTGTGTGTGTGTGTGTGTGTGTGTGAAAGAGAGAGATATGCATACTGAATATAGTTTTGCAAATGGAATTCTTAGTTAAATAGGTCCCTCTTCTTAGGCAAGTAGACTTGAGTAACCAATATTAGATCTTAGCCATCCAGCTAGGAAGGTTTAGTATGTGGATTTTCCAACCGGTTTGATGAAGGCTGTGCTACTTACTCAAGGAGTACATTTATCCATCCAGTTGACTTGTTGCTGAACTACATTGTTTGACAATGAGAGGAGCTTTTTACAGAAGTTGAAGTTTTTGTGTCAAGAACCTGTCCATACAAAGTGGCTTGTTTATGTTGCAGTGAAGTCTGTGGTCTTTGTAGTGAGCATTTTAAGTATAACCAGTATTTCTGAGGTGGATGAAGTCTCTTAAGGCAGGATCTTTCTTAGCCTGGAAAGCAAGCCAGTGATAACATTTATAGGGGCCAGTGAGGGAGAAAAGCAGGAAGCTTTTTAATCTGTTTGGATAACTAAGTGAACTTAGTCCTTTGACCTTTTTTGTCAGAAATGGTTGTAGTCTTTCTTTTGGCAGGGTGTTTTGCTGAGGCACATGCCAAAAGGGGCTTTGCACTCAGTAATAGCTCTTATAAAGGAAGACTACAGGGATGTTATGACCTAATTGTCCCTGGATGAGATACCCTTACTAATGAGGTGGGCCAAGTAAAAAGCTTTCCGTACAATGGAGACAACATGGTGGCCCAAAGTCAGGTTTCTATTAACCTGGGTGTCCAAGCACCTCATGACTGACTGCATGGTTACAACATTGTTATTAATGTGATAATTTGTAGGAACATCACTCTCTCCAAATGGGATAATGCATTTTTGGCATTTAGCTTAAGGCCATGTTTCTGGTACCAGTCATTTGTTTGGTTGAGACCCTCTTGTAACTTATTCAGAATTGTTTTATTAAGTCAGTAATGTGAATTCTTTACTTTAGTGCAAATTTTATTGGCTTATTTATTAACTAAGATGTTAGAGTCAACTGTTGGATTAGAGAATTAGAATTAGAATTAGAATGAGAATTAGAATTTTAAGGCAAATATTAGGTATTTATTACATTTATTCATTGCTCGAATGCACCTACAGAACAGCCAGGAGGTCGGCTTTGGTCATCCACTGCAGCAAAAGAGTTAACTATATGATATATTTTATATGCGGCCCCAAGACAATCTCTGTTCACTCAATGCGGCCCCGGCTAGCCAAAAGGTTGGACACCCCTGCCCTACAGTATTTAGCTCTGCCATTACCATGGGTGGCAGGGGGGGGGGTATCAGCAACAAAAATGTAAAGAATGGATGCTGGGGAAAAAAACTTGGAAGATACAGTGGAACTTATTTATACATTCTGCTTAATAGCACACTGGCATTCCCAACATTTTTGTCCACTCAATTCAGGTACACTGACTTTTTAGGGGAAATGGCTGCTCTTTATTAAACAGAAACTAGTACTTAAGTGCATATTTAGCAAGACAAACTATTCCCAATGTGCAAGGATTTCAGTGCGCTCAACTGAGCAATGAGTTTTTAATATTTAGCACTGAAGTCACTTTGTAAAAGGAAGCTGCAGTAACAAATCCTTGTTCTGACATCAGAGCGTATTCACTGCCTGTCACCAAATTTGGTGATGAGTTTTATTACTATCAGCTCACCACGGCTGTCACTGCTACTTCTCAATCACAGCTTTGCTGACTGCTAGATCCTGAAAGTGACAGTGGAAAGAAATGTAAATCACTGACTTGCAGTTGCAGCACTTCACTAAGGTGACAGCACTAGGCACTACAAACATAATACAACTTTTCCAGTAAGTTTTTTCAAAATATTTACACTTTCCCACCAGTTTCCTATGTCTGCACATAAAGGATCACTCAAGTTCAACTTGCAAATTAAAAAAAATGTTCAGGTGTCTCAACCTTTTCATATTTTTCTCAGAATTACTGCCAAAAAATACAAGCAATGTTTTGGGTTACCTGTCCAGCCATGCTTCTTGTTAAAATCCAATCACAAGAACCTACTGGTCAGGGTCACACCCTCCCCAGCTCATAACTACTCAGACAAGCCAAAGAAAGGGTCTATATTAGAACACTGAACATTTAAAATCCTAGGGAAAGAATTTGGTTGTCTGTTTCTGTTGCTTCGGTATTTTCAGCACTCTGTTGGAAAGTTACGGGTCAGGTTCAGGTAAGTGTGCGATTGAGTGCAGGTAGGTATGTGTGCGATTGTGTGGACATGAGGGTTTGGGCGGGTTAGGTGAGTTAGGGTTAGGGCATGGGTTAGGTATGTGTGCGATTGTGTGGACATGAGGGTTAGGGCGGGTTAGGTGAGTTAGTGTTAGGGCGTGGGTGAGGTGAGTGTGCGATAGTGACGGACCTCAGGGTTAGGGTTTGGGTTAAGGTAAGTGGATAGTTAGCGGTGTGTGTATAGTTTAGTGTAGGGTTACATGTAAGATTTTAGGTGTATGTGTGTGGATTGTTGGTTGTTTGGTGTGCTTGTGTTGTGTGTATGTGTTTTGGAACAGCAAACTTTTTCCCTAGGAAAAAATTTGCTGTTCTGAACGTTCGATGTTTGGCATTTTTGATTGGTTGTTGTTGTTGTTTGTCTTTCGTCTTTTCCTGGTTAGGGGTCGCCACAGTGGAACTCCAGTCTGCTAATGATTGGCAGTAGATTTTTACGGTGCCAAGCTGCCAGCTCGATGCCCAACCTTCAACGAAGGCACGCCCATTCACGCATTTTTTTCACAATGCCACTCAACAGCAGGGGGGGACATGCAAACTCCACACAGAAGGCACTCCCTGCACTCCAGCCAGGAATTGAATGGGAGAACCTCTTGCTGTGAGGCAACAATGCTACTGCTGCACCACCACGGATCTATATTAGAACACGACATTTTGAATGTTTGGTGTTGTAATATAGACCCCAAAGAAATACAGAATGCCTTCAAACAAAAGATCACGCAAACTCAGATAAATATCCCTTCAGTCCTGCTTCAGTAAAAATGAACCCAGTTAAATTCAACAAATTTTCCCTTAAAACCCAGGGAGAAATATCCATTCACTGAGCTCCTCCATGATCAATTCTGAGTAACCACCCCTAGTGACAACAGTCTTCAACCTAGCATTATGGACAATTGGACTATTCTTGTTTCTCCTGCCAAACTTGTTGACTTGCATCTGTTGAGGCAGTGTAGTAATTGCGTCATGTACACAGACAACCCTCTACCAATAACACAATCTAGTACAGAGTGTGAGAGATGTATTTACACCAAGAATCTAGAATTCATGCTCTCTCTCAAAACAGTGATACAGAGAAGGTTGTCAACTCACTCACCACCGCATATTCACATAGTGCCACTACTCGTACACATAGTACACATCAAACACATAAATCCACATACACGGAGGTTCTCTCAAAAAACTTACCAAAACACCAGAGACCTCCAAAACACAAGACTGTTACAGCTAACATAGTCCCCACAGCATCCATGACACATTGCAACATCAGTGTCTCGCCCACCAAGCCTGTAAGGCATAACACTCAAAAAACAAGGTTTCTTGTCATTGGAGACTCAATAGAGAGAAACATGGATATCCCAGTCACCAGGTTGGACAATAAGAAAGCCACGGTGCCAGCATTCATCAAATCACACATGCACTCAGGTCTCTCAGCAACAAGTACCATTATGAATCTATCATAGTTCATGTCGGTGTGAATGACCTGAGATGTACCTCAATGGATGAGATGAAGAGAGATATGGTTGAGCTCTCTGTGTAGGTGTCCCAGGCAGGTATGTCCTTAGCCTTGAGCAGCATACTACCCTTACCTAGAATGATGACACAGTATAAACAAAAATTATGGATTCCAATAATTGACTCAGTTTTTGGTGTCATTCAAAGAGGATCCAGTTCCCCTCACCCTGGAAAGCCATGGTCGACAAACCCCACTGCTTTGCCAGAGATGGTTTGTACCTGGCACCCCTTGGTGTTTGGCTGCTGGCAAAGGCTCTTGCCTCCCCCATAGTGCCTTTTTTAGGAAAGGTCTTGAAAACATTACCAATGTGAAATTAACCAAGCAGAACAAAATAAGGGTCATGCTGCTAAACGCTAGGAGCTTAAACCAAAAATTGCACTCCATGGAACCACTTATGTCACTAGAAGATGTAGATGTCTGTGCAGTTACAGGACCCTGGTTTAAGGCCTCAGAGAGTACGTCAGCCCTGCAAGGCTACAATGCCTTCCACAACTTTAGACTGCAGAATGAACACGTGAAAACCAAAGATGTAAGAGGTGTTTCAATCTAGAGTATAGATAAATTCATCTCCCATCTAGTTACACTGCAGAACTCTATGGAGTTACTCCAGGTCCGGGTTCCAGTGGGTAAGGCCTCCATTCAAGTCTTAGCCAGTTATAGATCCCCCTCCATAGATTATGAACACCCATGAGGCCTACTTAACCAAATTGAAGACAATTCATATTTTATCATACACACTAGTTATGGGGATATGAATTATCCCACCATCAACTAGGAAACCTATGCTAGCCCAAACTCAGTAGCACAAAAGTTTCTTGACTTTGTGAATTCAAATGCCCTGGAACAAATTGTCCATACCCTGTCAAGAGGAACAGACATTCTAGATCTGGTCCTCACCAACATGGCAAACAGGTGCACTGCTGCAACTGTTGGACCTTCATTAGTTAAAACTGACCACAAATCAGTCACCTTCAAACTGACACTAACACCAGAACTCACAAATGGTGAAATCAGACTAAAAAGCTTAACCAAGGCAAACTATACCCTCCTAGGTGAAGGTATAAATGCATTCCAAGCCCCATCCCAATAACTGGAAGTGGTAACTATGCCAAAGCTTGCACTAGAGCCCTGTACAATCACTTGCATAAGTTTGTAAACTCAGATGTACCAGAAAGAATCAAAGATAGAGCCCCAAGTAGAAACAAGTTAACATGGTGAACATCCAGCATCAACAAACTCTAGAATAAACACAAAATGTTGCTGTCCAAGAAAACAAAGGCAAGGCCCCAACAATGGAAAAGCACCCTCCTCAGCCTCAACATGCAAATAAGACAACTTGTCAAATCCTCCAAGAGCTCCTTTGAGAGAAACCTAGCAAGTACTGCCAAGGATAACCATAAGGCCTTTTACAGCTATGTACATAACCTAAAGGGTAGGCCCCAAGCATATGCAGATCTAGTGGCCAACAGCATCACATAAACTGACCCCACAAGGATAGCACACCTGCTAGCTGGTAGGTTTGGTGAAAAGTTCACTCCCTTATCCCCTCTTAACCTACAACAAACCCTCCTCCAAACTTCTCTCCACCCTACATATCTGAAGAACAGGTCTTCAAGGCCCTGTCCAAGGCAAAAAACAGCCTCTATGGAACAAGATGATATCCCAGGCTGTCTTCTAAACAGGCTAAAACATGAACTAGCATCACAACTAAGTACCCTTTCAATCATAGCCTAACCACAGGCTTTGTTCCTGTTGAATGCAGAACAACTACAGTTATTCTCCTCCACAAAGGTGGCCTAGCAACAGACCTGGAGAATTACAGACCCATAAGCCTGACCAGCCTCATCTTTAAGGCCATGGAACTGGAACGTATCATTATGAACCTCATAAATAAAGACATAGGTGACCTCCATACCTTGGATCTACCCAATTCGGTTTTGTGAAGGGCAGATCCTACCTTTTAAATCTGGTAGATTTCTTTGAAAGTGTGACCAAGGCCATTGATGAGGTCACATCTCTGCATGCAGCATACCTATACTTGGCCAAGGCTTTTGACACAATCCCAGATTCAGAAATTACTAACAAACTTAGCAAACTGAATGTAAACCTCGTCATTGTAAGATCGGTTGCCAGCTGGCTCACAAACCAGACACACACTATCAAAGTAGGTGACTTTACATCAACCAGTGGGGTGCCACAGGGGTCAGTGGTGGTCCCCCAGCTGTTTGGTATATACTTCTCAGAAGTTCAGGTCAAAACTAAGGGGTTATGGCTCACCAAGTTTGCAGACGACTGCAAACTATGTGGAATAATTGAATCCCCAAATGATGCCAGGAGGGACTCAAGCAGACCAACGACTGGTATTTTAGTCATGGTCTCAAACTGAATGCAAAGAAATGTATCATCATCATTTCCTTTGAAACAAACAACGCCCTTTACTATCAAATCAACAACAATACCTTATGTACTCATGAAGTGGTAAGGGACCGGGGATCATAGGTTGGCTGCAATCTTAACATCGACCAGCACATGTCTACCGTAGGTAGAAAAACTTTCTACATAGCACACTTGATTAGTAAAGGCATTGCCTTGAGAGCAAAATAAGTTATAACCCCCTATACTCAGGACTTATCAGGCCCATAATTGAGTATAACACCCCATTCTGCATGTACCATACTAAGTACCTGCAGCAATTAGGCAGATCTCAGAGGTTTCTAATAAAGAAGATCAAGAGGCTCCAATATGTACCTTACACAGACTGACTAAAGTCCCTGTCACTGCAAAGTAGGTTCACAGGTTACTACTAGGCTAACTGCCCTTGTGGGCCATTTAAAACCTAGCCAATTACCTCATGTGAGAATAAAACCCTACACCATGTGTCTGCAAGGTAAACACTTTAACCATTATACCAACCTCCCATCCCTATTTTCCATATCGTATAGATGTCTTAGGGGAGTCTTATGCCTGGTCTACAGAGCAATCCAAGACCCAAACCTAATGAACTTACTGCATATCCATAAATCAAATGGGTCTAGTGCTACTTGCTCCAGGGAATTAAATATAGCCTACGGCTTAAATAGGACATGCTGGAGGGACAGATTTATCTCCCATTGACCGCCACATATTTGGAACAGGCTATCAATTCATTTGAAGCAGAGCACCTCTATGACACTGTTCAAGAGGAACTTAGATGAATGGATGGGGCACTGTAAATTCTGACCAGGGATAGCACCGAACAACCCTCCTGGACATGGGCAGTCATCATTAAGTGCAATCTTGGGTATTGACTAGCACTTCTATAGTATTACATTGGGTCGAAACATCTAGGCTTAAAATGACTTCAGGGTCAATAGCCTAGTAATGTGCTATGGTCCTATGATGCTATGATCCATGATCCTATGATCTATGTAACTGTTGAAACTACTAGATAATTACATCTGCAAAAACAATTATTGTACTGAGTGAATACACACATATTCAACAGACTGGATCACACTGGTGCATTTTAATGCTCCATTAATGTTGGAAAGTATAAGTATAAGGAAAACGAATTCCACATTTGTGTCGCAAGAACTCGAAAGGCTCTAAACACCCCGTATATACATGTAGCCACGGGTTACCTTCATTTGATTTGATCAAAAGTTCATTTGACTGACAACCAGTAATTCAGTACACTTCAAGGCAAATAACAGGGATTGGTCCCCCTCTCAAATGTCGTGCGACCCTGGAGTTGGTATATATAGTTAGGGGGGTGTGGGGGGCCACCTAGTTACCTTCAAAAGAAGAAAATAACACAAAAAGTACAGATTTTTAATGAAAATAGGTGGGGAGCTTCGCCTTCAACACCCCCGAATGTGGGGGGGGGCAAATCCCTGTTATTTACCTTGAATACTGGTTTCGATCAAATGAACTTTTGATCAAATGAGTTTAGATCAAATGAAATTTCAATCAAATGAAGGTAACCCTTAGCCACCCGTACTGCATGTGCAGTTGTAGTAAGTTACGGTTGTAATAATGCGAGATGATGTCAGAGGTAACTACAAATTGTAAATAAAAATAATGGGATTTGAAAGGGCCACTCAGGAATTTGTGGCACCCCACTAATTTGCCCTTAAAACTTGTAAATACCGAGGCATTTGGTATAGTTGAAAGGTGATTTACAGGGGAGTCTTAGGGTTAGAATAGAGGTTCTAGGAAGGCTCTGTATTTTAGTAGGACTGGATAGAGGGATGGTTATGAAAGTCAGGAGGGTCTGATAGTGAAAGAGGAGACTTGAGAATTTAGGTTATTCAATATTTTTAGTTGTTCAAAGAAACATTCATCAATATTAGTGGCTTCCATTTAAATGGCATAGATCCTACTCATATCTACACAGATATATAAAATGCATTGAAGTGCATAAACATCGATGCCTAACACATTGATAACAACACTTCAAAAACATAAATCAAACACCAAGCAATTAAAAAAAGGAAGATAAATAGTCTCCTTTTCTAGCTGCTTAACCCTACTCCTAACAAGAATTATAGACCCAAATTTGTTTAAATAGTGAGACTGTTAGGGAAAGAAATTTTTGTGAATTAATGTGTAATGTTAACATTAGGGGCATGGGTAGAGTTAGGGTTAGCATGCAAGAATAAAGTGGACAGGGGGACTTTGTCATCCTGCTTCACCTTATTCATGCTTACTAACCCTAACCCTTCCTCTGTACATTAATTTATGAACCCCCCCCCCTTAACAGTACCACTGCCCAAGACACATGAACATACACACATACATGTAACTTCAAACACCCACAATATTAATATCTATTTTGTAACTAAGACCTTACTTTAACCCTAATCTGAAACACTCTCACATGCACACACACACACACACACACACACACACACACACACACACACACACACACACACACACATACACACACACACACTTTCAACACTGCACGACTGAATAAATTATCATTCGAAAAATTCACTGAAACATACTAAAACATTCATGCTCACATACCATAAAACCATTCCCCTTACTTAGCCCTTAGTCTAACCCTAACCATAAACGCTTCCCACAAGCACATGCAAACACACATAATCTGTATATAAGAGTAAATAATCATGTGAATGAACATTCTTTTCTATGGAGTTTTTGCTGGAAGCCTTTTTTATGTGATCATTGGTGCAGCAGGGTCAGGAAATTTGGCCTTACCATGTTGACTTGCATTCTCTGACTTGGTATATATATATCATTAGCAGTGGGGAGGGGTGCAGAGTTAACTCCGCCATTCAAAAAAATTACTTTTAGATTTTACTGATTTCAATAATTTTAGATTTGGTCTAAAATGATTGTTGCATTCACTCTTATGAGTGTTCAGTGTTTGATGAGACACTAGTGTGTGTGTGTGTGTGTGTGTGTGTGTGTGTGTGTGTGTGTGTGTAAATATATATATATATATATATATATATATATATATATATATATATATATATATATATATATATTTTTTTTTTTGTCAAGAACTACATTTCACATAGGTAGTAGGCTGGCTACTATAATGCAGATTTTCCATGTTTATCAGAAATATGTGGCACATGTTAGAGAAGACAATGTTGCCCTGTAGATAGGAATGTACATGGTTAGTACATATATCTCCTGCAAGTGCATTGGATCAGTCCACGAGACCCCAGAAGTGTGTTGCATCTTCTGCAGAAGCTGTGGCAATGTTGCGCGCGCGTGCACACACACACACACACGCACACACACACACACACACACACACACACACGCACACACACACACACACACACACATACACACACACACACACATACACACACACACAGCATTAATCTTCATTGTACACAGTGCATATTGCAGTGCATATTGCAGTGCAAGGTCAGAGACACCTTGACAGCAGAAGCAGGACTTTAGCATATATGCCATGATCTGTTGGTTTGTAATTGGTATCATTAGCCATGGTTCTAGGTTATGGGCACATCATCAAAAATATGACCTTATAGAAAATCTCCCCTCATAAACTATGGGTATAGGCTGCATGTGTGCCAGATCTGGAACCTGTAGCCAATGTGGTCTATGGATACATTATACAGTGTATCCTGTGCATTGCAGACAACTTAGTAGTTGTGGAGTGGAATCTTTTATAATTTTAGCTACAGAAACCTTTCAGAGACAATCAGGGATATGCTGGGGGTGTCACCAGCATCAGCATTCAAGATCCTCCATCAGTTCCTGAATGCTATGATCCAACATGCCAGTGACCTCTTATATTTTCCCCATACTCCTGAGGACAGGTCCACAAATATGCAAAAGTTTTACCCTGTAACACATGACCCTGAAGTACTCTGTGCCATAGATTGTACACATATATAAATCAAAGTCCCACCCAGGGATCAGAGAAAGGTCTACATAAATAGAAAGGGCTTCCACTCCATTAAATGCCAAGTCCAGTGTAACACTAAGGGAAACATCTTGAATGGGTGTCCTGGCAACCTAAGCAGTTACCACAACTCACATATCTGGTACAGCTCCCAAATATATAAGAACACCATAATGAGGCACACACTCTAATCAGAAATATCATAGAGTGTGTGTTTGGGCTGCTGAAGTCACAGTTCCAGTGCCTAGATACATTTGGGGGAGCCCTGCAGCACAATCCATGTACATGTACAGAAATCTTCACCATCTGTGCCATGCTCCAGACAACATCATCCTGAGAAAACAGCTTCAGCAGGATCAACAAAGGGAAGGGACACACATCACACCACTACTGGCAAGGTCACCACAGTCATACACAGGTGAGGAGTCAGAGGGTGAACCAGCAGCTGCTGTGGATGTAGGTAAATGTAGGTGTGCTCAATATGCCCTCGCATTGGCTAAGAGGCAACATATAGTACACTCACTCACCACTTAATGGGCTAAAACTTTCATCCTATGCACATACATAGAGTAACACTGATGCCAGTTAATGCTCACAGCCTTTACCTACCCATGTAAAGGCTGTGTGCTCCTAGCATCAAAGAGCATAAGCCCCAAACTAAAACTGTAGCAACTGCTAGATTTACAAGGTAAGTGCTGAACTTGGAATAGAACAAAAAATGTGTAATAATACAAATGAATGGAATAGCCTGGAACACTGTTACTTTGTAATGTAAGTAAGTAAAAGATGGTTGATATTTACAGCAATGACTTCAAGATGTGACAGCAGTGACTTATGTGAATATCTGTGTCCTCCATCAAGTAATAGGCCTCAGGCATCAGCAATTCACACATTCATACCCCTGACAAGTATTGATGGTCACCAAATGCCCTCAGTTTGGCCTCATACTTTTGTACTGGCAAATCATTAAGGAGAGAAGTTAGAAATTAATGACACACATGTCAGTTTCAGACATCATATCCCTCAGAAACATCCTAAAAATACTGATGCAAAAGCTGTTTGATTCTATCAACTGTCTCTAAATTTGTAAGACCAAAACATTTAAAAATCTCCCTATTGTTCAGCCTTTGTCTCATTTTTGTTTATGGCTCCGTCCACCTTTTTTGCAATAAGAGTGTGAAACGCATGTACACATTACAAAAATTGATAAGAAAGCAGTTCAATTAGCAAAACAGCATCACAAATACACATATTCTAAGCACTAAGTCAGCTATGCATCTTGAGCATCAGACACAAAGCTTATGTATCCCTGAATCCAAAAGATAGAAAATAAGGATCTGGCACAGTTATCATCACTTGCACATGCTGTTGTGTGTCTGGTGGGAGGGGGGATAGGATGCCTAGGCTGACACAAAAGGTAACTGAGTGTAGGTGAGTAAGAAAAAGAAACAGGCAGACATTTGGATAAAGTAACAAATTGCCACTCAGACAGAATAAGCTTTAAGCCTGAATCATGTAACTGTTGTGTGTGTATCTGTATGGGCCCTCCAAGTGAAACTGATGTGAGAGTGTCTGCAAGAACAAAGCCAAACTCTGTGCTAGCTCTACATCTTGGTGTGTTGGGCTGGTGTGAGCCATGCATGGTAGAGGTGGCAGTTCATCGTCGTCATACCTGACCCCAATAACTGGATCTGCCAGGAGTTGCACTGGCATGTCCATACCCATGGTCACATATACTGCTGCTACCTGAATGTGACTGATGTCTGCTGGATGAGCTGTCCTCACAAGGATGCCCAGGACCACAAATGCATGGCCTGCCACATTTGGATGTGGACACCTCAACCACTGACGGAGCAATGGAAGTATTGCCCCTACGGCTGTGTGATTGGGCATGGCCATGTTGTCTAACATCAAATAATGTGGCATTGCTATGCTCACATGGATGCTGTCTCTCTCCAGCAGACATCCCATCACAGACACCATCCATTCCAATGTGTCATTAATCTGATCCATTGAATCTGCAACATGGTGGAGGTAGTTACACATTTCAGCCCGTGCCACGTCTACAACCCTAAGCATTTCTTCAGAGCACATATTGGAATGGCCCTAAACATATAATTGAGTGGCATGAAAAGACCCACCTGGATCAGGAGGAGGACAGACAGCAAGCCTCCTCTGAGAACCTCTAACAACCCTCCTGCATTGCACCTTGCCCACACTTTGGCTATGGACAGAGTCAACTTGCACTTAGGTCACAGTAACCACACCACCCTGATTGAGTGTCTCACCTACAACCTGTCCAGTATCTGAGAGCTCACCGGAATGGGTTGATATAGGCCTATTGGCTGTGTCTGATGGAATTACAGAGGATGGCTGGATATCAACCTCAGTGTCAGATTCAACCTCTTCACCCCCCCACCAGCTGTGCCTCTGTTTGCCCACTATCATCATCAGTGTCTGCTGATACTCTGACATCAGGTGGTAAGAGTCCTGCACTTCCACTGTCAGGATCACCTGTGCTAATAAGCAACAAACACAGGAAATAAATTAATAGCTACACTACTACAATTCGATATATGCTAACAAACTAACACTGGTGCCATTATTACAGACAGAACAGCAATACACAGGACAGTCCTGTGACACCTACATCACACATATGGATAAAATAAATATTTTTGTGAACTGCTTATCAGTACTGGCATAAAAATGGTTGGCTTACCATGTGCAGATGACTCCAGAGCTCCTAGGGAGGATAGTCCTAGAAGAAGTTAAGCAAAAGGTGAGGCTATCATCATCACATTGTTTCATTTTATACCATTGCTAAGGTTTCATCTCAAATGCTGTCATATTTTAGTTTACTTAATTTGGTTTTGCATCTGAAAGAAGTTTCAACCTCTAACCTGGAAAGTTGCCACCTTCATCATCTATACTCATCTCCAATTTGCCTTGTTTTAGCTATCTTGTTTTCATACTTCAAATAAGATAAAGAAATGTGAAAAGTGTATTGACTGAATGTTACATCAGCTGTACTAGGCCAGGCATGCTTACAAACACATGTACAAGTGTTAATAAATTATTGCGATGGTGGGAGGAATATGGTATAATAAGAAGGCAGTGGAAGATTATAATAGGGGTGATTCAGTTTGCCACCTTGTGCCAATATCTGTGGAGGGGCTCTAACCAGGTAATGAGTAAGGCACCATAGCTCTGGTTGCTTTGAGCAGGGGTGCTATCAATATTTTTCTACTAAATTTGTAAGTTAAGAAACAGCATTTTTTTTAAATAAATAGACAAATGTCCATGCTAAAAACATCCATAGTTGTTGCACTATATGGGGGCATCATTACACTTAACCAATCAATTCACAGGATTTCTGTCCCTTGCTGGAGAAGCAAAAACCTGCAAATATTAACAGTAAAGGGTTTGTCCCTTTGTTTTGTCCAAAAGGTCAGCAATGTGATAGTGTAATTAGGTGAACTGTTTTTAAATAATCTTGGCATGCAACCAGATATCAGCAATGTGAGAATTTATTACCTTACAGTTGTGGGCAATTCTGGTTTTCTGCTAAGGAGAATTGAAGATAAATTCTCACCTAAAGAATCAATACAAGCTTATTTAAGGTTGATGTCCCATTGAGTGCCATTTTTAAAATCCTACTTGCACTTGGTGCGCTCGGCATCCCTCAGTGTGTGTGCACGTCATTTTCTTAGCAGCTAGAATCTCTTGGGATTGTCTCCCTCTCCTGACCTGACTCCCAAATAGAGAACTGTACCACCCATGCAAAACTAAAGCTAAGGAACCCAAGTGTATCTACAAAGCAACAGAACTACAAAATAACAAATTCCCCAGCAGCTAGAATCTCTTGGAATTGTCTCCCTCCCCCGGCCTGACTCACTGATAAAGAACTCTACCACCCATGCAAAGCTAAGGATCATTCAACCCTTATGAAACAAGATGATGCCGCTGACAGCTCTGGAATTCTGGATGCAAGTATTCAGCAATCTGAGGATCTAGTTTGTTTAGAAGGAAACAGAAAAAGAAAGGAAGAAGTTCACAACAAACAAGAAAGAAAAATAAACTGATTAATGACTGTAAAGGAAAGAGACATAAGGACACTGCTTTGTTATGTAACACACAGATTACAGGAAATGATGATATTTTTCTATCAGAAAACTTTCAGTCTACAGAAAAAGGCATCATCTTTCCAAAGGAGAAGGTAGAAAAAAATGCAAGGAGCAGGTGAAAAGGAAGAAATCAAAATTGAATATGGAAAGATTGAAGAACATTACTGTAAGAAAAAAAAGAGGGGAAAGACAGATGTTAACTACATGATTCAAGCTGTGGATTTACACCACTAGCTAGATGAGAATTTAGTACACAATGAAAACAGTAGGATTAATAAGACTAATGGTGATGATGATCTATCCTTCATAACAATTGACAGAGCAGATATTACTGTAGTAGAAGTTGAAGATTCTTCAGAGCTGGTCAGCAAAGATATTTTTGTAATTGAAGTTTCAATTATTAGAGGAAATGATAAGTATATTTTTGGAGATGATAATGAACATCGAATAGTGTTATGCTTGGCAGGAGCAAAAATAGAAGATGTGAGACAAACCTTGGTATGGCTCTGTTTTTTATTCATGTTGGGACAGATGATGTCACCTGCAAGGATTCTCTGACTGTTAGTAGGGAACTGACAGCCCTCTTAGATAGTATTGCTTGTACCGGTGTTAGGATGTATTTTTCACAAATCACCTATAGAAAGGATAGCCAGGTCATTGTGAATAAAAAGATTCTTTGGTTAAATACCTACATCGAAAAAATGTCCTGTTTTAAAAAATGGAAATGTATAGAGCATCCAAGCCTTGTTTTGGGTACACATTTTTTCAGACAGAACGGCGTGCATTTGTCTAGATCAGGGTAGAGAATTTTTGCAGCAGATATCTTGCAATATATGACAAACACTAGCCAGGATTTTTACCATGTCGAAAATGTAACAGCCCACAGATAGCAACATTTGATGCCTCTATGATGGTTGTTAATGCTAGGAGCATTAATTACAAAGTTTTGTATTGGAAAATGTGTTACATTCCCACAAGATTGATATTGTTATTGTTTGTGAAACTTGGTGAAAGAACAATGACTGGAAACCAGTTCTGTCAGGGTATAAATATTTTTACTGTAACAGACCTTCTAATAAAACATTAGGTGGAGGTGTTATGGTAGGGATTAAAGATAGCTATGAGTCCTGTGGTTATTACATTTTCAATGATAACACCAACACTATAGACTGTGTAACTGTGACAATAAAGACAACCCTGGGACATATAACAATTATTGGAGTGTATAGACCACCAAAGTCAAGTGCAGATGACTTAGAGGAATTCATACATTTCTTGCATGAAACACAGGAGGGAAGAATAATATTAGCTGTGGACTTACATTTACCAGAAACAGACTGGAATAATATTTATTCAACAATATTGGTAAGGAAATTATTCACAAGGTATATTCAGGAACAACTGCTTCAGATTGTAAAAATAACCTACAAGGGGACAGAACATACTAGACATTGTTTGTGTTCCCAAAGCAATTACTGTAAATTCAAGTCAAGTTTTACCACCATTGATGTGCAGTAATCATGGGGTTATAAAGGTTAATTTGTTGCTAGATAATTCTGCCAAACTGAAATGTAAGTCAATGCACAGAAGGTTAATTACAGATTATATGGAAGCAAAACAGTCACTATGTAAAACTAACTGGAGTGAGGTGTTCAGTGGAAAAACTACAGATGGAATGTGAAAAGTTTTGAAAAATAAATTGTTTGAGTGCAAAAAATAAAAAAAAAATGTTTAACATCAGGCGGATATATTTCCATAACAAGATATCTAATTAAGGTGAGAGACAAAAAAATATGAGAAATGGAAGACAGGTCAAACAACAACTTTGAAAACCAAAATAAACAAGCTGGCCAAACAGATTAAGTATAGTGTGAGACAAGATCAAGAAAAATTTAAAGAAAATTTATATAAAGATATTGAGCATAATAGAAACCTTTTTATAGATACATAAGATGTGGAAGGAGTAAAGACACACAAATTGATAAACTGTGTGCAGATTCTAAAATGTATTCTCAGACACAGCAGATTATAGATACATTTACAAAATCTTATGCAAAACAGTTTGGCTCCACAAAAGGGGTGGTACTTTGTCCTAGTGACATCCAGGTAACCCCAGATACTGGAATCAAATTAGAGTATATTGAGAAAGAACTGCACAAACTGGATCCAAACAAAGCACAGGGAGGAGACAGAATTAATAACAATGACCTGAGAGCACTTCAGCAAGAACTTACAGTGCCATTATATCTATTATTCACTAGGTCATATAAATATAGGGAGATTCCTCAACATTGGAGACATGTATTTATTAAACCTGTTTTTAAGGGAAAGGGGAGTAGGACAAACCCAGAGTCATGTAGACCCTTAAGTCTACTTTCATGTTGTGGAAAAAAATTGGAGAGGGTAATATTGGATATATTATTGTCAGAACTGGATAGGCTGGGACTTGAAACCATGTGTCAGCATGCATATGTTGAAAACAGATCTATTATCACTTGTGACATGATGTTTTATAACAATATAATAACAGCTATGAATGAAAAATTGTGCTGTGATGTAATTTATATAGATTTAACTTCAGCATTTGACAGGGTCATACACATAACACTGATCAATAAATTAGTACAACTAGGTATTGATGTACTCTTGATAGAATGGATAGCTGCATGGCTTACAAGGGTCTATATTAGATGCACGAATGCTTAAATGTCCAAATCTCTAAAGGTTGACCTTTAGAGATCGAACAGTTAAGCGTTCAAATTTCTACAAAAATTAAAAAAAAATTCACAACTCAAAAAAAAAAGACTAAAGGGTTTAAGCAGGGGGCAAGCCCTCCTACTTTAATATACCAAATCCAAGATCGCACTACATTGTAGGGAATGGGAAATTTCCCATTTCCGCAATGTAGTTCACCGAAGTGAGATCTTGGAGTTGGTATATTTAAGTAGCGGGGGTGTGGGGGGGCGCGCATCCCCCCACTTGGGGGTGCAGAGGGGCTTGCACCCCTGCTATAACCCTTTCTTTGTATTTGTTTTTTTTTTTATTTAGCTTTTTACAGCTTCGAACGTTTAACTGTTTGATCTGTAAAGGTCAACCATTACAGATACAAACATTTAAGCGTTCGTCGTCGTAATATATGGCAAGTATCATACAGCAACTGGACAGGCGAAATCCTTAGTTACAGTTAAGTTGTCCCACGGGTCTCTGTCCTAGGCCCTTTCTTGTTTAGATTGTATCTTTCAGACCTAACTTTTTCATCTGAGGTGTTCTACATTCTATATGCAGACGACTTGAAATTGGGTAAACTGGTTACATGTGTTACAGATAAGACATGTCTGCAAAATAACTTCACTAAATTGAACATTTGGGCACAGGAAAATAATATGTCCATAAATGCATCAAAAATTAAGCATATGAGATCTGGTAGGCATAAATTAAAAGATGAATATTTAATATTTCACACAGTGATTGAAACTGTAGACTCATTTAAGGACCTGGGTATATGGGTGGATTCAGCTATGAGTTTTTCTAATTATATCATCTGGTTAATGATAATTATAGAACTGCAGGTTGTGTAAAAAGATTTATAAAGTCTAGGAAATCAAAAATAATGAAGTCATTGTTTGTTAGTTACATTAGACCCAAACTTGAGCGTGGAATAACAATATGGAAACCCTATAAGAAAACAAGCATGAGTAAACTGGAAAGAGTACAACAGAAATATACCAAGGACATCCATGGATATGAAAATTTAAGTTATTATGAAAGACTAACATATCTGAACTTGTACAGTGTCTCTTACAGATATCTAAGAGGAGATCTAATTCTTGTATATAGGGCATTTAGTGACAACTACCTCTGGAAATGTTTGGGATTAATAAAAAGTACTAGAGAATCATCAGACAGTCTATGTAGGAGATTCCATATGAATGAAAAGTGTACTAATTGGTTCTCTGACTGAGCAGGTGATGCATGGAACAGATTACCAAATTACATTAAAGCAAGTACTAGTTTAGACATTTTTAAGAACAGCCTGGATATTTATTATGGGAACACGTGTTTTGGTATATTGGCAAGCTATAAGGGCATTAATGCCCATGCTTGAAATATTTGTATGTATGTATGTATATATGTAAGTGCATCTGCCAAGCAACAGAACTACAAAATAACAAATTCCCCAGCAATTAGAATCTCTTGGGATTGTATCCCTTCCTTGTCCTGACTCACAAATAGAGAACTGTACCACCAATGCATAGTTTAAGGAACCCAGGTCTATCTGCCCAGCAACAGAACTACAAAATAACAAAGCAGGTCACCAGCATTACAGAGAACTGGCTCTTACTTCATCAAATCTTGGACATTTGGTTGTAGTTACATCTTGTAACCCTACTGCAGTTAATAATAAAGCTGGAGGGCATGCACATAAATAGGAATGGCTGTTGCTACACTCCTGCATCCTCCCTCTATAACCTCCCCCCCCCCAACATGATACTATATTTAACATGCTATCCCTCAGGCTACATCAGCTAACAAGTAAAAGCAAAGAGTATAACCTCAGCTCATCCAGAACTAGCCCCCCCCCCCACTAAACATCAAGCTGAGTGCCCTACCTGAAACCTATTACTAGACATTGTTAGTCAGACAGTTAAATTTCTTGCAGGTTTTTCTTCCCATACCTTTCACCGATGGTTTTATTTTTCACTTTCCTTATCCGGGAACCAGGTTCTCAACTTACAGTCTCTGAATCATCTTCTTTTAGCTCTGTAAACTGCCTCCCAATCTTTCCCCTCCCCTATATCACCTAAAGAATCCATATGAACTTATTTAAGGTTGATGTCCTGTTGGCTGCCATTTTTAAAATCCTTCTTGTACTTCATTGTTGTGCTCGGCATCCCTCAGCGTTGTGTCACACCATGTAAGTTTTATTTTCTTTTTAAGAATTTAATGTGTTCAAGTGAGACTACTTTAACCTGCATAGTTTGCCTCCCGTGGCTTAGCTGGAAACATTTGACCGGCTGTATTCTGACTGTGAGAAAATATTCACGAAGGCTTGCACGGAGTGTAAAAGATGTGCAACACTCCATGCAAGCCTCGCGATCCAGGAACAGCCCTAAACTCCGTGTAAGAGACCAGCTAAAACGTCTCTTACACGGACTGGGTGTGGACATGCTAAATACTTCACTTGCATGCGAAAGGTATGCAAATGAGGTATATTAGTGATCCACAAAGCAGAAACCAGTCCGTGTAGGAGACGTTTTAGCTGCAGAAATGTACTCAGTTGACAACTGAATACATTTATGCAAAATCCACAACAGAGTGATGTCAGCTCCAAAAAAAGGTTGCATATGAGTCAGGAAGCATGCCAATGTCCAAATATGTGGCCATTGGCAAGATAACCCGATGCAAAATTATTAAAAATATAATTTTTTTTTTCGGTGATCGCCCATGTTTAAACCCAGCGCAGCCCTGCGCAAACGGGCTGCGCTGTATAAAACATAAAATGAAGGTTATAAACACACAAATGTGGGTTTTATGCAATACATGGATTTACAATGCAGGGACCAGCAGACTAAAACCAACATGGCCACCGTGTAGTGGTTGCTAAGGGGGGAAGCTGAGTCTAAGACATGTAACTAAGCATTAGTAGGCAATCTCATGTAAATGAGGGTTCGGATACTGAATCTCACAGTCATATACCAAATGAGCACAGTCTGAGTAGTGTAAGAGATACAAAAGGGGGAGGAATAGAGTAAGAGATAGGTGACATCACAGGGGGGAATGGTAGAAAGAAATGCAGTTCATTGGAGGCCAGTGTAACATGACAGATGACAGGTACAGATCATGGAAAGAGGTGTGCCACTAGATAAGTCATGGAAAGTCAAGAAATGGAAAGTGTACACTGTAACCTACACCAAAGTTTCTTGCTGGCCGTGCATGCGCACGTGCACACGCCATGAAGCACGAGTAGGACAGTGTGCGCGCGTGTAAGGCAGTGTGAGCATGTGGGAGCGTGTTGGGAGATGTTTAACACTGTTTGCGCGGGTGTGCACGTGTAAGGCAGGCTGAGTATGTTGGAGGCTGTTGGCAGACGTGTAACAGTGTTTGCGCGGGTGTACGCGCGTTTAAACCCGAATAAGTAGATTCTAAACCATGTAAGCACGTGTGTGCGCGTGTAAGCCACTGTGAGCGTGTTTCAGATAGTATGCAAGTTGCTCCCCCCTGAGGAAACAGAGAGGAAAAAGGAAGCAACAGAATTAATAGGAAGCTAGCAGGGATAACTGCTGAAGCTAGCAGGTGAAAACAATTAGAAGCAGGCAATTACACAGGCAGAATAGTAGCCCAGCCCAGCACTTAAAACTCTGCAAACAGTAGTGCAGGATGTTTCCATTAAGAGACACTGCAAGACAGGAGTAAGCTAATAGAAGTGAAAACTGAAAAAGCTTCACTCAGAGCAGAAATGTTAGGGGCTGCCATAGCTGTCATAATGAGACATAGGTGACTTGCTGAGGGTGGTGACAATGCAGATGGTGCCAGACAACCCACAGTGAGGAGACGGAGAAGAGTGTACAGGCCCAGGGTCACCTACCACGGGTTACATGAGCTGGAGATAGTAGAGCGCTATAGAGTGGACAGAGAGCTCCTGCAGCAAATTGTTGAGCTGTGCAGGCCACGCCTCACACACAGAACCAACAGAGGGAACGATCCCAGTGGAAACCAAGGTATGTGTTGGCCTAAGAATACTAGCAACAGGTACCTTCCAGAGACCAACTGGCGATATGATGGGGATATCACAGGCATCAGCCTCCAGGGTACTACACCAGTTCCTGGATGCCATGTCAGCACATGTCGGTGATCATGTATATTTCCCCAATGCCTGTGAGGTATTGGCCAGCAATATGCGTCTCTTCCAGAAAATAGCAGAATACCCTGAGGTACTGAGTGCTATAGACTGCACACACATATGCATCAAAGCACCAGCAGGTGAGCGGGGTAGGGCCTACATTAACCACAAGGGCTTCCCCTCCATCAACTGCCAGGTCGTGTGTGATGCCCAGCGCATAATAATGAATGTGTGTGCTGGCTGCCCTGGGAGTTATCACAATTCCCACATCTGGCATTTGACGCAGCTGTACCAGACATTTGCCAATGGGGACATCCCACACGGACACCTAGTGGGGGATGCAGGTTATGCACTGGAGCCATGGCTGATGACACGCATCAGAAATGCACACACACCTGAACAGGAACGTCATAATGAGGCACACGCACAAACACGTAATGTGATAGAGCGTGTGTTTGGGCTGCTCATGTCACGGTTCCGGTGTCTGGACACATCTGGTGGAGCCTTGCAGTATACACCAACTACATGTACCCAAATTGTCATGGTATGCACTATGCTACATAATATGATCTTGCGAAAACAGCTGCAGCAGGACCAGCATAGGGCCGGGCCAAACAGCCCCCCACCATTGCCAAGGCCATCACAGGCAGAGCGTGACTCGGAGGAGGAACAACCTAAGCCTGCCCCAGTAGGCAGAAGGAGGTGTGCCCAGTATGCCCTGGCCTTGGCAAAGAGGCAACGCATAGCACATACACTAGCACAGTAGGAACCCTGGGAATGATACCCCTCTCTGACTCACTCATATAGTAACAGGGATGCCTAACATGACACAACCTGCTCTCAAACATGTACAGGGAGTGTAGTATGTGCATCCAACAGAGGCAGCCCTGCAGCACCACCTGAGGCATGATTGCCATGTGTTAAGCAATGTAACACCATCTAGTATATGCAAACATGAAGACCTTGCCTAACATCTCACCCTCACCAAGCATGATTCCACACTATGAAGACAAGAAGATCAAGTACAATAATTGGCTGAAGTAATGCAGTCAGTCAAAGGTGAGCCAATGTGTTACAGGCTGGGAAGATATGCGGAGTTTGACACAATGCACCACCTGCTAGGGGTGACATGCACCTATCATGCCATGCCCCATGGATACTGGCAAAGGCTGTCAGTACCCACAACATGCCCTGAATAGGTAAGTCTCAAAACACAAACCCAACCTCATAGGTTCTACAAGGGACAGGAACCTAGATGTAATACTACCCCATGACAGATGTACAAACAGCAAGATGTGTGCAGTGTAAACGCACACAGTAAGGAGAATGTAGATACCAGTCCTGTAATAGAGAACTGGGCAAGGCTCACAGCAGCACCCAACACTACCAGGTCACACCTCATACTGTGCTGTACAGCCGCAAAACATGGAACAAGCTACAAAAGGAGGGTGACTAGCAAGAAATGGCAAGGATAACCACACCCCATGTTGGTACCACAACAAGAAGCAGCATGGAATATCCATGGTCAAATACCAATGGCTAAAACTGCCTCGCAGTATATAGCCTGCTGCAGACCACTGTCCTAATACCAGGAACAGCACCTGGCCTATGTCGGAATACATGAATATATCAAGCCCCCCAAACCACATTATATTGCTCAACTGAAAATACCCAGACATACACCGGTAGCATTGTACTAGCACCAACACAGTAGGAGAAAATTACCCAGATTCCATAAACCAGAATTCCCAGGAACAATGTACTACCCCCACAAGAGGGGTAAGCATACTGGATGTGATAATCAGCAACATGTGTACTGGATGGCAAGATGAGAAGTGTACCCCTCACTGGTAAGACCAGACCATAGAGTAAGCACACTGGAAATACACACCCTGACCCCAGTCCCTGGCCAGAATACCACAGTGAAAAACATGTGTAAAGTATAGGTTGCAGCCCTCAAAACCGATATTGAATCCACAAAAGGCCCTGTGCAAGTGCAGAATATGGTTCACACCACAGAACATGTTATACAGGCATTCCATGAACACAGCCAGGAATGCTTGGAGTATGCAATCACAAATAACAACAACACACAATGCCATACACGCAGACATCTGGCATGCTGGGCTCCAGCCATTACCAAACTATTCAAGAGAATGAGGAAGATACCACATGATAGAGCAAACATAAAAAGGGAAGTAATCACTGACCAGTAGTATGGCAACAACATATGTCCACACATACAATCCACTAAGTCCAGCCACAACAAGTATAACCTATGAATCCAGAGGCAATGTGATGCCAGTACCAAGTACACAGACAACCACAACACCCCCGAATAAATACAAACATATGTGATAGATGCATCTATGTATCCAAAGCAGAGGTTGAGCTCCAACAAGCCAGTACTGTGAACGCTAGTCAGGAGGAGAAGGTAACCACATACACCACGAACCCAGTCCCACATAGACCTACCACAACTGTAAACCAAACACATAGACACAGACAAATATTCCCAGAGGCCTTAATTACAAACACACCACACCAACAGACGCCTCCAAAGTAGATCACAAGCAATCACAACCTTCAAACATAGCACATGCAATGAATAATACGCAAAGCTGGTGTGCCAAACAGTCACAGGTGCAAAGGAGAAACAAATGCCTGATACAGTTGTAATAGGTGTCTGTATAGGCAGAAACACAGCTGTCCCACTCACCAGACTGAACAAGGGAAAGGGTAGAGTAAGCTGCTTGTAGGTAGCCACAAAATGCCACTTAACACAAGTATGCAGGTCACCCCAAAGCAAGCAGAAATATGATGCACTCAATGTCCATGTTGGTGTGAATTACCTGAGATGTACCTCCCTGGTCAACAAGAAATGAGACATGGGTGGTCCCTCCGAGTATGTACCCCAGGGCAGGATGACACTGGCTGTGTGCAGCATCCAACCCTCACCAAGAATGATGCCACAGTACAAACACAGAATACTCATGTTTAACAGCTGGCACAGTTACAGCTGTCAGTCCAAGAGGGTGTTATGTGTGTCTGCTGGAGATGTCAAGCATGACAAGCCATGCTGCTGTTACAGGGGTGGCTGTCAGCTGTTACCCGTGTGTGTCTGTATACTGGATAAGGTCTTTGCTGCCTCCATAGAGCCGTATGTAGGCAAGGCCAAAAAGACTACCCACCACCCTAGAAAACATAAGTGGTAGGAAACATAATGGTAATGCTGACCAATGCCAGATGTGTAAACTGCAATATGCATGCCCCTGAGGCACTTCCCATTATGGAGAACATTGATGCCTGTCCAGTGACAGAAGCCTGCTGCAGGCCTAGTGATACCACACCAGCACTACTAGGTTATACCACATACCATGTGTTATGGCCCCAACACCTGCACCAAGACATCAAAGTAGGGGGAGTATCCATATGCAGCACAGACACCCATATAGCCAGGTAACTGACAATGCACAAAGCAGTGGACACCACCCATGTGCACATAACTGTAGTCAAAACTGCTGTACAGTCTGTAGCATGCGACAGACCACACTCTCACACACAAGAACCCCACCCAGACGTCCGAAGACACTGGACAGTATGGATGTCCCACCAAATACCAGACAAGGTACACAAAGTACCACATAGGTGTCAAACCATTATGTATGCAAGGAGTCATCAGGGACCTAGGGACACAGGTCGACATTAATCTGTCATGTGACAGCCACAATGCCAATGTGGCTATGAAGACTGTTGATACTGGACACCGTATCATGAAAGGATTCACACCAACATCAACAGGGGTCACTGTGCCGCTGTACTGTTCCCTTATCAGACCCATAATCTAGTACAATGACTCATATGGGATGTACCATCGTGACACCTGCAGCGGTTTGGAAGACCTCATAGTTACCCCACCAACAGGATAAAGGGTGCAAAATATATATCATATGCTGCCTGGCTGTAGACACCCCAGCTGACTGCAGTCACACACTGCCTACACAGAGGCATTGTATGTCTGTTGTACCAGGCCATGTCCAACACAGGAGTAATGGACATGCTACACCACAGGAAATCAAAGCCATTGGAGCTGTGAGAGTCACAGATGTCAACCTCAACACATAATGAAATAAGATGTGCTGGAGGGACAGATACATAACCCATAGGCTCCCCACACCCAGAAACAGGATCCCAATCCATGGTAGGCAGAGCCCCTCACTGACACCCCTCAACAGGAATATTGCCAAGTGGATGGATGACCGTACATGTATACTGGGGGTCCCCACTGTGTCACGACCAGACAGAGGCACAGTGAAGAACCTCATAAATGGCCATAATTGAACATAGCAAGGGGTGGAGAAAGACACACACACTCTAGCTAGGCTTACCAATGGCCTAGGGTGTCTAGCCTACTATGAACCCATGAACCTATGAAGATACAACACTTACAGGACACTAAGGATAATCACAAGGCTTACCCAACTGATGGTAGGAACCATGTTGGGCATCCGCAGATATGCTCCAAATCACACAGATATTACAAACAACATACCAAACACACACACATATTGCTAACATACAACCTGTCAGGTGCAGTGCAAACACCCCCCCCCCGAGTGCAAAATACCTATCCCAGCAGATGGTCCCCTGACATTGCAGATGCTGAGGTAACAGCCATCATCTGCAAAGCAGAACACACAGCAGCAAAGGTATGTGGTGGTGTCCTGTGCTGAGGCCAACATGGACCCCAAGAGTAATGGAATGCAAAATCACACTACTGGCCAATGTCAGCCTTACTACAGGGTATGTACCCAAAGAGCAGTGTACAACAACAGTGGTCCATCACAACAAAGGTGTTGCCTGAATGGATACTCCAAACTAACACCCCAGGATCCTGACAAGCTTGTTCTGCACAGCTATGAAAGGATCAGGATGTACCGTAGACAGAAGGCTAATGTGGACCTACTCATACCGGACCCTACACACTGTGGCTGTTGTAACTGCAGAACCGGCCCCTAAACATGTCTGACCCATTTGAAGCAGTCATTAAGGTCATTGATGAGGGCTATGTGGTCCACACAGTGTAGCTGGACCGTGCACATGCTTCTAGACAATACCGTACGTGTTCAGTATGGATATGTTCACCAGCTTAAATATACACCCCTATGTCAGTAGAGGGGTTGCAAAGCAGACCAAGGACAGAACTGACATGGTCAGACATGCTGCATCCATGTCAGACTACAAAGCGGATATGAGTGGCATCCCACAAGGCCTGGTCATGGCCCCCCCCACCCCCGTTCTGTATACATGTCCCATAGGTATAGGCCAACATGGAAGGACTGTGACTGAGTATGTATGCAGAGGAGTACAAACAGCCCACTGTATCCGACCCCCAGCTGACACAAGCAACCCACAAAAGGGCCACCTACAAACAAACAACTGTAGCCATAGCCAAGTCAGCAAGCTAATCGCAGAACTGTGTATAGACAACCACTGTGGATATACAGTAAGTGCCCACAAATTACCACACAGGTGTTAACCCATGAGGCACCTAACATGTAATGTGAGACCTGGGTACAAAAGGTGATAAATAACCTGCACTGGACAAACATGTGTCTGTAGTGTTCACAGAAACATGTACCATATACCCACCCAAACATGAAGGCTGGCAGATGTAGATAAGGGGAACTCACTCTGGCTCTGCAGCCATCCTCCATCAGCATCACAACTGACTACAATAGTCCCTGTGGGATATACCGCAGCAGACACCTCCAACAACTGTAAAGTCCACAACAGTACCCCACCAGGGGTAGCAAAGAGCCTGAACAGATGCCATGTGTTGCCTGAGTAAACAAACTGCAGCCCCACACACTACCATCCTTCCCGGCTACAGGAAAGCTGTGCCTGATGTATGATGCCATGTCCAACCTGGAATGAATGAACATGTTGCACCTTGTACAATCTGAATGGCAGTGAGCTATGCACATGAGAGACCTGAACCCCAGCACTGACATACATAGGACAAGCTGTACAGAATGATCCATAACACAGAAAGCACCCCCACACTGCAGTAAACTCCTGGTACAGGTCAGCCAGAGTGCCACATATTGACACCCCTCAAGAGGCATCCTGATGAGTGTATGGGAGATGGTAGGCTACCCTGGGTATCACTGTTATGTCAGAGGTAGACAGAGGCACAGTATACCAACCATGACATATGTAATGGCAAACTCCAGTTACAATGTGTGTCGAAGGAAAAACACACCCTGTGACTACCATCAGAAATGGCCTACAGAACATCGCTAGTGTTTGCCAATGTCCACCCACGTTGTGGAATACACTAGCAATGTTGGACGAGCCTGTTGTAGGTAGTCCATATCTGAACATATTGCAACATGGCCATATGTGCACAACTGGCCCCTACACAGTCTGTCGTGCTCACTATGAAGATGTCAAGCAGTGATAGGACTAAAGCCCAGGATACTGTCCACTACAGTGAAATACTGAACCAGTACACTATACGGTACTACAGTGTTAGGTCATTATGAAAGTATGTTGAGAACTGTCTGCAAAGTATCCCATGCAATTCCTGCAGGCACAGTATAATCCCTGTTGTGGCAGACATGAAGCAGTTGGCCAGTTAGTACACAACATGACACCCAGCACACAATCATAAATGTGATAATGATGAAGGTCACACACACCCAAATATGTGTTGGACTTCAGAGTACAACATATGGAAAGCTCACACTGGGCATGCTCGCACACTTTGATAAATGAGGCATATGTCAGACAACATGCCATGGAAAGGCTGAACTGGGCATGCTCACACACTTAGGCCATATCTCCGTGTAGCAGTTGGCCACACATATCTGGTATTTATGAGTGTCAGTCCAGGAACCAACCACAACACAGCAATCAGCCCAGTGCACACAGTAAATGACCACAGAGACATAAGTGATATAGTGGATCGCCGTCAGATGCAAACATCTGCCACAGATACACAAGCTGGTCATAGGAACAGGGAATGCTATGGCAATAAAGACCTGCAAACAGTAGAACAGCACAACAAATATTGTGCATCCTACAATTGAACATATGGGTGTAGAGGTCAATACTAGGCTTCTTGCCCCAGGGAATGGCAGCTCAGCCAGAGTGTGCTTGGCATCTGCATCCCCAGGATAGTAGGCTACCGTGCCACTGTAAAGTAGGTCACAGAAGGCAACATGTGAGGCTAGTGAGCTGTGCCTCTGTCAAGCAGGGGCACCGTGGAGGTCTCAGGGATTGAATGTGCTAAGCCACAGCCATGTTGTCGGTGTGTGCTGTGAGAGGGTTGCTGAGGATCTCTGACAGTAGGTGTCCATCAATAACAGACTGAGGGGAGCCCTATCTGCATTCTCTGGATGATTCCACTGTCAACACTGTGTTGTAATGAGTATGTGTGAATGAAGTGCCGTTCTGGAACCGTCCACAGATGTCCTCCCTCTGTGGGCTACAGCTCTGCAATGTATTAGGTAGCTCTGTCCGTTGAACGGCGCATATATGGCCGGTGTACAGCTGACAGGTGTGTTGTTGTGGTGCAGTCATGGGTGTATGTGGGATAGCATGACCAATGCAAACTGTACACATGCTCATAGGATGCAAGTGTCAAGGATTATGCTGAGTGGCCAGTATAGTCCTCCAGCATTGGTCCTCTGAAGTCATCCACCCCAGTCTACACAAGTGTAGAGTCTGCTTGTGCTAAACACAGTTTGTGTGCAGTGACAACCTTGCCTGGGGGTGGAGATGAGATATGGATGTCCAGGGAAAGGTGGACATGGGCAGATATCAACAATGGTGGTCTACCTCTGGTGTGGAACAGTGAGTACCCACGTTGCAGATGGACAGGTGCAATATGTATTCACCCATGTGGCTGTGGTGTGTGGTTCTGCCATAGCACATGGACCCACAAATTGTAGTGGCAGTAGAGTAAAGTGGTAGAGGCCTGAGTAGTTCTCACACACAATATGCCTGTACCTGATGTTAACAACTGGAATGGTGTATGTGAATACCTGCATATCCTGGCACTGTTCCCAGGGAAGCTAAGTGTGTGTCCTGGATGTGGGTGTGGTGTTCTGGACTGGTTGTGTTGTGTGTTACAGGTCCTGTTGCCCCAAAGCATGGTATAGAACATAACCTGCCAGTGCGATGTGCATATCTGACCCTGACGTAGGTGGCTGCAAATGCATATATATGCTATCCCCCACCTGACAGGTAGTACTACATCTACATACCTCTGTGGAAATAAAGATGTCAGCACCCTAGAAATACTACAGGTGCAAAACAGATGCCCAGTAATTTGGATAGTGCGCTCTGCTAATGCGTCGCCCTCAAGTGTCATAATATAGTTAGGTAGGGGTTCGAATCCTGCAAATGCTCAGTGTGTGTGTGTGGGTGAGTGGGGTTTGTGTGTGTGAAAGGCTATGCGAGGGAAATGTCCCTTTTGGCAACTGGGAAAACACACTACAGGATGCACACTCCCCTTTCTAAACACAGATGATGTCAGCACCCTATAAGTACAGCAGGAGAAGGAAAGCCTCCCAGTAATGTAAATAGCGCGCTCTGCTAATGCATCTGTCTCAAGTGTCATAACATAGTTAGGTAGTGGTTTGAATCCTGCAAATGGCAAGTGTGTGTGTCTGGATGAGGGGGGTTATTGTGTGTGTGCAAATATGTATGAGGGAAATGTTCCTTTTGGCAACTGGGAGAACACACTACAGGATGCACACTCCCCTTTCTAAACACAGATGATGTCAGCACCCTATAAGTACAGCAGGAGAAGGGAAGCCTTCCCAGTAATGCGAATAGCGCGCTTTACTAATGCATCCGTCTCAAGTGTCATAACATAGTTAGGTAGTGGTCTGAATCCTGCAAATGGCAAGTGTCTGTGTTTGGATGAGGGGGGTTATTGTGTGTGTGCAAATATGTATGTGGGAAATGCTCCTTTTGGCAACTGGGAGAACACACTACAGGATGCACACTCTCCTTTCTAAACACAGATGATGTCAGCATCCTATAAGTACAGCAGGAGAAGGGAAGCCTCCCAGTAATGCGAATAGCGTGCTCTACTAATGCATCCGTCTTAAGTGTCATGACATAGCTAGGTATTGGTTTGAATCCTGCAAATGGCAAGTTTGGATGAGGGGGGTTACTGTGTGTGTTTGCAATATGTATGAGGGATGTGCCCCTTTTGGCAACTGGGAGAACACACTCCAGGATGCACACTCCCCTTTCTAAACACAGATGATGTCAGCACCCTATAAGTACAGCAGGAGAAGGGAAGCCTCCAAGTAATGCAAATAGCGCACTCTACTAATGCGTTTCCCCTGTGTGTCGTAATGTAGTTAAGTAGGAGTTTGAAACCTGTAAATGACACGTGTGTGCGTTTGCATGTGGGGAGTTTGTGTGTGTGCATTTCCGTATGAAAAACATGTTAGTTTTGGCAATCAGGAGATCACACTACCTGATGCACATTACCCTTTCAAAATACTGATGTTGTCAGCACCCTATAAGTATAGCCAGAGAAGAGGAACTATCTAGTAAACTGTATAGTGCGCTTTGCTAATGTGTCCCTCTCATGTGTCATGACTTAGTTAGATAGGGGAATGAATCCTGCAAATGGCAAGTGTGCATGCATGTGGGGGTAGTAGGGTGTGTGTAAATGCAAGTGTGAGGGAACAGATCCTTTTGGCAAATACTACAATACACCAGATGCTGCATACTCCCCCAGTAAACACAGGGGATGTCACCACACTATCAGCACAGCCAAACAGGGCTAGTTGGCTAGTAATGCCAATAGTGTGCTCTGCTACTGTGTCTATTACCATTGTCAGAGTACAGATAGGTATGTTTTGGTAACCCACAACTGTCACGTGTGGTTGTGTCACACAGTATGACCTTGTGTGGGTGTTTGTACATAACAATGCATGCCATTGCCTAAACCAGCAATGGCATTGCACACATGATGTATGTGTGTGACAGATACACATAAATACCTGTGACCTGCAGTAGTTACCATGTCTGACACATGCTTCATGTGGATAAATGGTATTAGCAATGTATACCAATATGACTGTGTCTTACTGTGCAGGGTCCGCACATGGTATGTCCCTACACAGTGTGGGTGTCTATGGTGAAAGACCTACAGCAGGGGATACACATCTGGTCTGGGCCATATAGTGTACATGTAGTCGATGTACAGGTGCTGCATGTTCCCACCTGTTGTGGTAGTGGTAACATGTCATTCCACTGCAATTCGGTGACCACATGCTGTCAACTCTTCAACTAGAGTGTTGTAGCTACAGTAATGCTCACACACAATTGTCGGCCGGATGCAGTACGGCCTTATAAACACAGTTCATGAGACTGCCATATTGCCAGTGTTGTTATGGAGGATAGGTGGTCTTCCTGTGTATGTGAGGGTTGTGTGTGCCAGGCTATGAACCAGATGGCAGTCCGACACACTGTCAGCTGCACATGAGTAGGCCCTGATGGTTTGTGCTGTGCCAACAACCTGGAGGTGTGTGTATCTGTGTTACCTTGGGATACCACCCCCCTATCCATGTGTGTTACATGTGTAGGGGACGACAGGCATGGTATGGGGCATAACCTGTCAGTGATGGGTAACACCTGTGAGCCATGAATCATGAATCTGGTACTGCACAGACATTGCAGTTCACCGTGCTGAGGGCAGTGTCTGGTGCATGCATCTTCCGGTGTACACTGCTGTTGTTGTGTAGCAGCACTGTTAGTGTCCTAACCTGTGTGATACCCATGGAGGTCGCTATGTAAACCATGTCCTGCAGCATAAGGCATTATGTGTGTACCAAGGAGCCTTGCCATTATACATCGGGCCATGGGTGTCACATGCAAGATGACCCGTGCACATCATTGTGGCTTCCCTAGCATGTAAGCACATGTTGACAGCCAGTGGATACCCTATGAATGACAGTGGAGACTGAGCATAATGTAGACATACAACACCCTTCCCACATATAGTGGTAGAATACCTGGTGAGGGTATGTTGGCAACCAACATCAGGCTCATACTGGCCTGTGCCACATGCTGAGAGATCCATTCTATGTTCCCTATCATGTAGTCCAGGGAGGTATGTCTCAGGCAGCCACACTGGCATGGTCAATGAGTGAGTCATATCTGTCCATGCCTCTGACTGACCTGTATGCATGTGTGCTGTGGTGGACCATAATGCCCCTGAGTCATATCACTGTGACCTTCACCAGATACAGCCTGTTGAGCGGGACCCCAGTGCAGCACACATGACAGGTACCTGACACGTCTGTAGCAGGTGTGTTGTGTAGCCCTACAGGCTGTGAGTGTATGGCACAGGGGATGTGCGTGCCATGTGTGGCATGTGCTCTGTTCCGATGGAACATATGCCTGTGTGCCAGCTGCGGAGGTGTGTGATGCCCAGGCAGGCTGCTAGTCTGAGTCCCCACGTATGCCCCAGTGTGTTCAGCATGCTGTCAATGTGTGTCAATGTCTGACTGGTATTGTCGCCACTGTAATATATTGTATTGATTTATTTATTTATCCTACATTTGTTGACTGGGATAGCCCAACTGGATGCATGTCCATTTCAGGGAGGCCCGTGGAGACAAGCTACGAGGGTAGCAGATACAGCATTACATAATACTAGCATTACATAGTACAAACAGATTATTTACAGAGATTACATAAGTAAGCAAGTCAAACATGTTCCACAGGTTAATGTTAGACCTGAGCACAAGCCAGGATTAAATTAAAATTACACAGTAAAGTGGTTCACAGAAGTTACACATTCGAGTTAGCCAGGCTTGATACATTGACATAGCCAGTTAAGTGACAAATGTTGTTTGAGTCTACTGTTAAATGACCTAAGGTGGACAGTAGGGTAATATCAGCTGGAAGTGAGTTCCAGGATCTACTTACAGGGTTTGCAAAGAGAGAATCACCAGCTGTGTTATTAAACTTGCTAGTCTGAAGTAGTACTTTGTTAGAGGATCGAAGCGGTCTAGGAGTGTTATAGGGGGTGATAATAATTGAAGTGCAGGAGTATTGTCTCTATTATAGAGGATTTTATAGGCCATAATCAGTTGGTTATACTGTATTAGGCTGGGTATTGCAAGCCAACCAAGCTGATTTAGATTGATGCAATGATGTGTCCTAAAAGGCAGGCCAGTGGCAAACCTGGCAATGTGGTTGTAGCAAACTGGGTGCTTGTTAAGGACAGTCTTGTTCATATTCGAGAGTAGAGGGGATGCATACAGAAGGGTTGAAACAAGGTGTGAGCGAGCTATGGCACCTTTAGCTGGAGGGGCTAGGAAGGCTTTAATTCTGTAAAGTGACCCTAGTTTTCTATTGATGGCTTTGCTAATCTGGTTAACATGTTTGTCACATATGAGATTATTGTCTATGATGACACCTAATAGTTTCGGAGATGGGTCAGGGGAGATTATTGTGCCATCAGTTGATGTTATGGTAACAGTGAAAGTGGTAGACCTACGTGTTGGTGGAATAACAGCAGTTTAGTTTGATTGGGATTTAGGATCAGACGATGTTCAGAAAGCCAGTTCACTATTGTATTAAAGGTGGTCTGGGTAGCTGACCATAACTCTACTGGAGATGTGGCTGAGCAGATCAGAGTAGAGTATACAGCATATTGGATACAGCTGACTGTTGGGATGACAGTATAACGGTCGTTAATGAAGATGGAGGACAGCAAGGGCCCTAGTATAGAGCCTTGTGGTACTCTGAGGGTGTTAGGTAGAAGGTTAGAGGGTTTGTTCTGCCAGAGGCCAGCCTGCTGTCGACCATGCAGGTAGGATTGACACCATTGGAAGGCTCCAGTATCTTGACAGTCTTTGCAGGGTGTGGAGTACAAGCTGGTGATCAACCATATTGTATGCCTTTGAATTATCCAAAAAGAGGGCTGTGGATATATAATTATTGTTGCAAGTATGGCTTATGGTGTTAGTAAAGGCTAGGAGGCCTGACGTAGTGCTGTGATGAGGACGTAAGCCATGCTGAGTGTCTGCCATAATGCGAGTTTGGATTAGGTGGTGCATGACTTGTCTATGACGAAAGTTTCCATAATCTTTGCAAGTGGAGAGAGTATAGCTATTGGCCTATAATTGGAGACTTCAGTAGAGCTGCCTCCTGTGTGAAGTGGGATTACATATGACATTTTCTAGATGGTGGGAAAGTTAGATTCTAACATGGTTCCTTTGATTACCTTTGAGACGGGGTAAGCAATAGCATCATCTGGTTTTAATAGGTACTCGGCAGGAAGTTGATCAGCAGAAAGTGTAGTGGGTTTCACTGTTACAATCAAGGTACGGAGAAGTGAAGTGGCGACTGGTTGGCAGCTGGACGCAAGTAGTTTTCTACGGGTGCTGCTTTCAGGACCAGGGGAGCTAGGAGGTAGATGGCTAGCTAGGGCCTGAAATGTCTCAGTAAAGGACTGGTCAAAGCTATCTGGAACATCTTCAGGGGTATTATCAATAGTAGCAGCAGGGATTGGGGTTGAAGTTTGTCCTGGACGTAGTATATATGACATGCCACCTGACAGGGTATGGCATTACTGGGTTCAGAGAGACCATTCCCCAGATTGGCTGTGTGGTGGCATCCCACACATGTGTTGTACGTTCCTGGCCAAGGGTGATGGCTGACTGCATACATGTGGCAGCTGTGTCAATGACACATGACTCACATAAACCACGGCTGGACCATAGAGGTGATTCACAGGTTACCTTTGCACATGCCACCCTAGTAGTGTGATTGCCATGGTGAGTACCAACACATAGGGCCAATGGGGAACAACATACTGAAGGTGTGTATGTGTGGGTGGACTGCCACTGTTTCATAGCACTGACATATATGACTGCACATGTGGGTAAATGCCAGGTAAGACGTGTGCAATGTGTCACAGGCAACGTACATGCGTACAGGACAGACAGTGACGTTCTGTCATGTGTAAAGTTGACATACATATCGTACACTATGCAGATGTCACTAGCAGTCTACAGAAGCACTGTAACTCTGCATTGCAGGTGTAAGCAGTGTTCCAGGGGACCCCAAGCGAACATGCATGCAAACAAAGCTACAGTACACAGGGCTGGAAGTAGTGCATTATACAACAAAGAAGGGGTAACAATAACAGTAAGTAACAATGCAAATATGTAGGCACTATCAACATGTACCCAGGAATATGCAGCACAGATGCCCATGGTAGAACCGATATTATGCCATACTTATTTGTGATTTGGATTACATTGGTACTGCACACATATCTACATGCGCGAACATCCACATGGCATAGTCGTTGTGGGCATCTTGACACCATTACTGTACATGTCCACCATTGCATATCACTACTTGCGTTAGCTTTCCCCCTGTGCTACCCATGTATGCGGCTATCTGTTGACAACCTTACCACCGGCATGCAATTATGTGCAGCTGTTATACTTTATTATGTACTATGGGAGCAGATAACAATTCAGGACATTCATACAGTTACTACAGCAGGCATGCTGGGGTAAAAACACAGTCATAGCAGCACACTGTACTGTTACCAACATGATACTACTAATACACATCTATGTAGTCACCCTGTGCATCAGCAACGTGTTTACCTGTTCCCGCAATGATGTTGGAGATTGCAGGAGGTGGCACAGTGTCATCATATGCACAGGGTGTGGATTAGGTATGCCTGAGTCAGCCACTGATACCACCAATTGACATGTGTGTGTATGTGTGTTGGTGAGGGGCAGCAGTACAGGGTGGGGCAGTGTTGGTGCAGTGTGTGCGTGTATGTGGTTGCCCTAAGTGTTAACATTTCGCATGTGTGTATGCACGCACACAGTTCCACCTCATGGCTGCCATATACAGGGGTTTGTGGACAGGCACAGACTGCACCTGGCAGGCCATACAGATCAGTGTCTGTGTGCACGGACACGGTACCTGTGCCTGACAGGGGTGCTACGGACCGTATCCAGTACAAAGCTGGGTACTGTCATCAGAAGCGGGGGTGTGTTGACTGGAGACATGTCCCTGTTGGGACTGTCCAGAGCCACGTGCACGTGGTCTCCTGGGGCGTTCCGATGACAGCACAGACCCAGCATTGCTGGGGCTGCTGCTGGCACTATGGGGGCGTGTGCGAGCCTGTTGTCGTCCGCGCTGACTGCCAGCTGCTGCTGCTGCCGGCATACGGCCACGTCGACTGCTGTAATATGTCCCCACAACGTCTGTCTATGACATCGGTGAAGTTACGGATAGCATCCGCAATGTCACGCATACTGTCTGTCATGGCTGTGCGACATGCTCTGAGCTCCCTCAGACCCTGTCTGGTGGACCTTTCCATACGTGACTGAGCCTGCATGACAGTCCGAAACATAGCTGAGGTTGACAGACCTCTTTGGGCATGTTGGCCAGAGGCAGTACGCCCACGGATGCTCCCACGAGAACCCATGGGCAACTGTCTGTGTGGTACCATCGGAGGACCCTGCCCATGGCTTCTGTGTGGGGACGCATGTGCCACAGGTACCACATTACCCTGGTCTATGCCCATTGTATCCTGTCCATCACCTAGGGACAATGGTGACAAAGGATGTACAGGCAGGATGACTGTGCACAATGATGGGGTTGACAGCTGTGTACTGTCAATTGGCTGACCAATGGCAGACCCTGACACACCTTCCTGTACCATTACACAAATATCATCATTACCAGTAGCTGTGGCACAGGATTCAGGTTCCCTGCTGCAGGTCACCAGAGCAGCCCCAGAACCTGTGGGATGAAGACAGGAAACACAGTTTACAGTCTCCAGACATTGTTACCAGTGATGCACTTATACACACATGCACACATGCACACATGGACACATGCACACAGGCACACATGCACACATGCACACTTGCACACAGGCACACATGCACACATGCACACATGGACACATGCACACGTGGACACATGCACACATGCACACGTATTTACATGCACACATGCACACATGCACACATGGTCACATGTACAAATGCACACATGCACACATGCACGCTTGGACACAGGCACACATGCACACATGCACACATGCACACATGCACACGTGGACACAGGCACACATGCACACATGCACACGTGGACACAGGCACACCTGCACACATGCACACATGGGCACAGGCACTCCTGCACACATGCACACATGCACACCCCGCAGTATACACACAGAGCACTACTGAGTTACACTACTGTTACTAGCATTATCATGACTATTATAGGTTATGTTAAACACACTCAACAGCATGGATGGCCTGTCTCGCTGTAACCCTAGAGGGACCTGCAGAAATGATGAGATTAATGTCAGTGGGCACATCTGTGCCATTGATATTGCATATGATACAGTGTACAGAACAGTCGGGTGTACATATGGCATATTACCTGCACGCTCCATGTCGTGCTGCTGTGTGGAACCAGCCTCCATCATAATGCGGGTGTACTGCTGTTGGTGTTCCGGGGCTGGAGCCACAACACTTAGGAGTAGCCCCTCCAGTCTGGTGAGGGGGGGATGTGTGGCCACCCCACCTCCTGTGGCGACTTGTTGCCTGTGGATATCTGATGCACGCTGCCGGACACTTCGGATTAAATCACTGCAGCGATGTCGTACCTGCTCATATGTCCTGTTATGCATGCCAATATAATTTACCCTATGGACAAGTTCTTGCCACAGTGCGGTCCTCTCCTGCTGATTCTGACTGGTGCAGGAAAACAGGATGTCATACTCCCGCACCAGGCTCTGGTGGATCTCCTCATCTAGTTGAGACCACGACAACAGAAACAGTTGAAAAAACAAAAATGCAGACTCCTGTCAAAGCAAGCCCTTCCTGGGAGACAAACAATGCAAAAATAACTTAAATCTTTTCTTGCCAACGCCAATAAAAAGCGAAAATAAACGGGAAAGACTTGGTAGAACTTAAAATTCTCCTCATCTTCTGCCACAGAGTAGGCGGAGTTACGCTGTCGCACCATCTCCCTGGAAGAGAACACAGACAGGATATCAACAGACCATGTCAGCAATATATGGCACACATACTATACATGATACTCATGTGTAGTGATATACTACTACTCCCATATGTTGCATGTGTGTGTGTCGTGGTGGATACACAGGTACATGGCCAGATATCAGTGCTCAGCCAACACCTGTGCAACAATACCTGCCACATTCCACACAACATAGTAGCATGCCCCATCGGTCAGCACACACTGACAGGTGCAATGCACAACCTCACTCTGGGCGTTCATCCCAAGGTACTGTATGTGGGACACCGTCCACTACTGTGATGTGGACAGACATTACTCGGCCTGGATATACATATCCCACCACCACCACCAGCACAGTAGACTACTTTGATATGTATGTGATTAGACAGTTATTCACTTGCTGGGACTGAGATGGTATCCATGCAGCCACACTGCTGACCCCTTTGCAAATGCTTACCACGGACATGCCACGGATTGCATGACACTTGCACACACATGTCTAACCCAGACCCTATGCACAAAGGTTAGGCATCCGGTCTGGTGGACCCCAGACAGAGGCAGATTGTATGACAATAGCAGGAGGCTACTGCAGGACAGAGCACATTCACATTAAGGGTAGGCATCTGTGGTCAGCACTGGTACTACGCTATGGTCCGTCATAACAACAGCCACGGCCTACTCTGGGTGGGAAATGGACACAAACACAATGGATGACCACAAGGCCCTCTTCAGTTATGTTACACATATGGACCACATGCCTCAGATATGCTCTGTGTTAATCCACACCTACTTAACATTCACCAAACACACGGATATTGGCAACAATCCTGCAGACATGTTCGGTGCACATATCTCCCCTCCTTCTCCCCCACCTTTGAAATATTTATCCCAGCTGGATGTAACCTCCCTATCATCTCACATGTCCAGGTGAGGGCCGCCCTCAGCAGAGGTGAACACACAGCATCACTGTGACCTCATGGTCCCCCCGGATGTGTGCTACCGGCACTCTGAGAGGACATACCACCGCATGTAACACTGATATGTACCTGGACAGTGGCATACAGCAACAGTGGTCCCACACCACTAAGGGGGCACCTCAACTGACCCTGGGAATTACCACATCATATGCATAACGGGCCTGGTCTGCTAAGCTATGGAATTATGCAGTATGGGATGCATATGCAGTGACATCAGGTACCTGCAGACACTTGTTGCCAGCCAGTGTGCCTTTGGGATGGGCTGATCCTGACTTTTGAGCCTGGCTGACATTTCAAAGCAGTCACTACAGCCATTGCTGGGCCAAAGCACAGACACATGCTGCCAGGATCCTGGCCTATGACTGATTGACATGTGATGTATGGACATCCCCTTTTGGTGGAACTACGTACACACAACATATCACATGGACATACCTATGGATACAGACCTATGACACATTTGGAGGGTTCACAGTATGCACACTATTAACCTGCTACTTTGCATTACCTCTGTTTGTCGCAGCTGGTTGCGTTACCACAGCATCTGCTTGCTGCTGCTACTGTCAGTGCTGACAGCTTCGGGTTACAGAGTCACAGTGTCTGTTTTTTTTTTTTTTTTGCTCTCTCTCTCTCTCTCTCTCTCACTTCTCGATCTCCCTCTGTCTGCTTACAGACAATGCAATGAATGTATTGCATGTGGGGAGTGTTAGCACTGGATGCTTTTGTAGGTATTTGCATAGGTCCATGCGATGGCCTCTGCACCAATTGTAAGCCAGCATTTGCTAATTGCATACAGCCAGTTGTGTACTGATTGCAGTTCTCACTGTGATTTCAGGTCAGTGCTATAAAAGGGTATGTGGGATAGGCGTTGCCCTTTCAGATTGTGAGGGCGGGGACCATGCTGGTATGCTGTGGACAGTGTTCTGTGAGTGTAAAGGTTAGTATCTCTCTCATGCTTCAGGCTGTGTTGTATATTCACAATTCTCCATTCCTCTCTCATGTTCCCTGTAGCAAGTGTATATGCACATTGACTCCTACAACTATATATATATATATATATATATATATATATATATATATATATGTACATATGCATACATATATCTATGTACTTTAACTGACCTTATTATCTACAGGCTGCCAACTAGCATGGCTGTTTCTGTTCACACACTACTATTATGGAAATCCAGTAGTTTTGACATTTATTTTAAATGGCATGCTTTGTGTACTACACATCCTATATTCCCTTTACATTCATCCCTACTATTACATGTTATATTTATTTTAGCACAATGTTTTTGTATAAGAGTCATGGCTTAGTGGTAGGTCGTACAGACTAGTGTTTCCAAAGTCCTGGGTTCGGGACTGACAGTGGGATTTTATTTTTCTTTTGAACTGAGTACAGGACCTGTCAATCACAGTGACTAAGGCACTTCTAAGCAGTTGTAACTGGGCTAGCGCTGGTTTGCGCGGAGCTTACGCATGCGCACTGGTGGTTAGCTCCGCGCACACCTGCTTACACCCGCTTAATGGTGCTTACTTTGGCGCACACCCGCGCTATTTTCTTTGAAAGAAAAGAAAATGGGGAGACAGGAAAGTGGTGAAAAAGGGGTCACAAAGAGGGTAAGACAGTAGGGAAACAAGCTTGGGATGCACAGGAGGGATGTAGGTAAGGCCTATAGCTGCCCATTCCTTCATCAGCAACAGCTGTGCATATGTATGCAATTTGGTGTGACATTTGAAACCTTCCACCCCTGAGAGAGGTGTCAGGACAACAATAATACTTGTTGTACAGCCAATTGTAATTGATAGGTTCCATGTCCAGCAGACATGTGTGCGGAATGGGCAGCTATGTATGGGGCGTAATTTTTTTGTGGGTACAGAGTGCCCTTTTTTTTTTTTTCAGGTGAGAGTGGTATGTCAGGTGAAGGAAGTCAGTACAGCTGGGGAGGTAGGTTGGGTAGGTAAACAGACAAGACAAACAAGACGCATACAGGGGCGGTGTATGACACGTGTGCGGGGGTTACACAATTGACGGGGACGGAGGTTTGGATATCCAGAGCCCATGAGCCCACAGATGGCAACAGTGGAACTGATATCCCCACCCATAGGCAGTTGCCACTGTTCCTTCACTGCCCAGGACGGGGCTGTGCTGGGGGCTGTGTAGGCGGGGCAACAGGCATGCCCGTTAGTTGCGCCACCCATGCCTCGAGCTGGCATAGGGGCTCAAGGACAGAGTCCCGAATCTCCCTACGCACCACAGTCCAGACGCTATGGAGGGTGAGTGGTGGTTCTCCTCCGGCCACACTTGCAGAGGGGGGGTGAGCCCCATCCCCTGCAGCGCTTCCACCCGCAGGTGGCACAGGGCCACTGGAGGAGGGTCTGGACTCGGCACTAGTGCCAGGTGCACTCGCCAGCTGAGGTGGGAGAGGTGGGTCCGCTGGAACCCGCCTTCCCTGTCGTCCTATGTTTTGCATTATGTCATGACAGTTTGGGTTAGTGACATATAATACCATTCACAATTAGTTGTAACAGCATGCATTAGTATTCCCATTAACCAAACACCCAGATATTCACACCATTGAACAGCGTGCATAACACATGCATAATTTGAACAGAAATACACAGTCCAACAACATGCAGGGTTAATTGATGGCAACAGGCCATCAGGTGTGGATGTATGAACAGGGCAGATGCATCAACGGACATGCAAATATATATGACCCAACAGGACAAACGTCCAGGGGTGTTAACTGTGATTGCACATACCATTTTCACATGGAATGGGTTATATGTGGTTATAGGGTGGGGTAAAGAAAGTAATATTAACACCTTTGAATAACAATACATTTGCTGTACATTTCTAATAGCTACAGTTATATACACACTACTGTTCTAACTACAGTTTCCTATATGATAATTATTTCACCTTGGTGATAGGACTGTTACTGCAACATCAATATACATTTTAGTGTTCTTCATACACATTCATATCTAGCTTTGTTCAGCTACATCATCTTGCTACATTTGCTTTATATAGCTGTAGACAAGTGTGGATGTTTGGTATATCAGACGATCATCCTATCTGTGTATTTCAGACTGAGAGCAACATATCCAGATTTTGGGATACACATTCCACATGCAGCAACACTTTGAACATATTTCGCTGTTTGGTTTTGAATCTCACATGCATTTCATTCTGTCTTGACTGCAGTATACTTTATTCAGGGGTTATTACTACTGTATTGCTGGATTCATGACACTTTCTCACACTCTCTCACTTGCTTTCATTTTACTATTCAGGATGGTAATTCTAGGCTTTATTGACATGTTTTAACAGTAGTTATTACAATCCTTTCCAGCAGTCTCACTTCTGTCATGTTTCAGTATTTCCAGAGGGATATATTTCACACATGTGATTTCATCATCTTCTGCAGCTATACTTTTCAGCCTGCTGCAGGTTGTGTACTATTTTCTTACAGGCAGGGCATTTTTATTTCAGAATATATGTCGGACAGTTTCATGTTTAGGTTAAACTTACAGGCTGAAAACTCTTGTAATCAAGCAATACTTGCATACACTTTCACACTGTTACTTGCAGATTTTATTCCTTACTGACTGCACTGCACTCTTTTGCTGACTGTCATACTTTTATATTTCTTTACAGTTACTGGTAGTGGATTACTGACCTGCCTGGTGGCACAACTGCACCAGCCTATTGCCATAGGCTCTGCGGTTCGCAGAACAGACACCTGCAGCTGTATTATAAATGAAGTAATATTGGAATACACATCTCCATAATATCAGTTAGTTTAATTTTTTACATACATAATTAAATGTTACTTACTCAGTAGTGGGGCGTTGGGTGTTTGCCGGGCCTCCTGGATCCAAAGGTTCAGTTGGTCCTGCTTGCATCTCTTCAGGTCCGCATGGTGGTGACGGACCTGCTCACCAGTCCTTGGAATCCCTGTGGCACTGGTGAGATCATGAGCCAACCGGTCCCACGCCTCAGCCCTGTATGCTCCCCAGAGGACCTGGCCCTGCATGAGTTGGGCCTCATGATTGTGGACTAGGAGCCAGGCCATGTACCTGGACTCCTCAACACCTCACCTCTGTGCTCGAAAGCGACTACCCTCTCCTACTCCTGACATTCTGCCTGCAGGTCTGTTCTACAATCATTTATGCTGTGTATTCCTGCCTATGGGGCTTATATAGTTTGTTTTTCCCGCACATATCTGTGATTGGCCATTTTGGAATTGTATCAACTTCAGTAAACCTGCATTGTCATGCTCTAGTTTGTATTCATTCCTATATATTAGCTATTATTGCATTTACAGGTACTGCTGTCGCGGCTTAGTGGTTCTGTACCTTGACTATGGTGTATAGTATCCTGGGTTCGAACCTGGCCACTGCTTTTTATTTTTCATGACTGTCTAGACATGCTGAGGGGTGTGTCTGTGTAAAGGCAGTTTTGATACGGCTTGCTCAACGTTGCCCGTCGGTTAGCTTGTTTGTGTGGTGCGCAGCTCTGCGCAAACGGGGTAAGCTGCTTTAAGCCTCATTTGGCTATCGGCACACATATTACGCTCACCTCAGTTAGGGGCACATAGATTTAGCGTGTTAAACCACTGCTCAGCTACGGGCACTCATTTTGCACCAGTTAAACCACTGCTCATCTACGGGCAGATGCACTCACCCTGTTAAACTGTAGCTCATCTATGGGCACATCTGGCATTTTTTATTCTTTTGTTACCTCACATTTCTTCAATATAAATGGGCTATTTCATTACATTTTACATAAGTTGTGGTTTTATGTGTACATATTTGTCCGGGACTTGTTTCCTGCTTATTTTGCAAAAAAAAAAAAAATGGTGTTGTGGGGGCTCAAACCATGAATGCCTGCTCTGCTGCCAACATCTCTACCGCTACGCTATTGCTTCCTGGTTTATTTTGCATATTTAGTTCTTATATGCTTTCCCACTGACTGCTAACTGTAGCTGCGCTACGGGCACGCCCGCGCAAACGAGCGTACTCATGGTTAAACTTCTTTACAATTTAAAAAAAATATATAACATGTTTATTTATATTTATTTTATGTTCATAGTCTGTGGGGGCATGTGTTGTGTTCTGTTTATTCACATTTCCGTGGACTCTGTCGTGGGTGTTCCCTTTGGGTACTTTTCCTCTTCTGGGGGCGTGTCCGCTTACAGGGCTCGGCCTACGGACACGCCCCCTACTGTCTTACACGGACCGTGTTGGCCTTCAGTGTGATTCAGCATGCTCTCATTAATATGCAGAGCATGCTGACATCACTCTGTTTAACTGCAGCCTCCATGTATGAGTTATAACTCTTACACGGAGGCTTCGTGAATCCTGCCCAAGGTTTTTCAGCTATTTGGGCTCTGCATGTAATATAGTTGTTAATAAGTATTATTTTTATTCTGCTTATGAAGTGGCGAACTGTTTTAACTACCCGTTATATTGCTAAACTAATCCAAAATTATTCTTTTGTGTTTGATGGTGAATATAGTATCTTAGGAATTACTTTGATCTTTTTCAAATAGAACCATGTACTGTAGTGTAAACTGCCTGTATGAGAGCACATGAAATGTTAGTGTTTGTTATGTAACACAACTTAAAACCTTACTGTAGACTGTTTTTCTCGTTCTCCTAATTTCTAGTAACCTACACCTAACACAGAGACTCCCATTTTATCCATTCTGTTAACCCTTCTCTCCCAGCTCTCTGTCCCTCACTAACCTACTCAGAAAACTTCTGTCTTCATTCACCCTCTTATCTAACCCTAAGTATTTGCTTTTTACATGTTTACGTTCACCCCCTAACATCATATAACAGAACTTATCCCTTTTTTCTTCCAGTTCCAGCTAGACTCTCTTAGGATTGTCTCTCTCTCTCCTGGCCTGAATCGCAAATAGAGAACTGTACCACCCATGCAAAGCTAAGGAACCCAAGTGTACCTGCTAAGCAACAGAACTACAAAATAACAAAGCAGGTTATTGGCATTACAGAGATCCAGCTTTACTTGTTTTTCATCAAATCTTGGACATCTGGTTGTAGTTACATCTTGTAACCCTGCTGCAGTTAATAATAAAGCTGGAGGGCATGCACATGCATAGGAATGGCTGTTGCTACACTCCTGCATCCTCTCTCTATAGTCTCCTCTTCCCCCCTCTTAATGTGATACTATATTTAACTTGCTATCCCTCAAGCTACATCAGCTAACAAGTAAAAGCAAATAGTATAATCTCAGGTCATCTAGCCCCCCACACGGCTGTTACTAAACATCAAGCTGGGTGCCTTACCTGAAATCTATTACTAGACATTGTTAGTCAGACAGTTACATTTCCTGCAGTTTTCCCTTTCTTAACTTTCACAGATGGTTTTATTTTTCACTTTGCTCATCCAGGAACCAGGTTTAGAAATAAATAATGGAAAAAATATAAAATAATGCTGAGTATAATTGCAGCCTTGTAGTGCAGTAAGACAGATAGCTGAGAGATTCAGCTTTGTTCCAGCCAGTATTCAGGCAGCTGTTGTAGCCAAAAAAAAAAAACTGTAATACGGAAAATTTCAGCCAGGAATTCCTTATTGATTCAGAATAAGAAAAAAAACATGCAAACCAAAGCGGTCAGCTACACAATATATTTTATTTATTTATTTATTTATTTATTTACATTTGTTAACTGGGCAGTGTCTGACTGGGCAGGTAGCCCAGAGGAGACCTGGGGAGAAAAGCTCCATTACAGTAACAGTTACTTAAGAAAACAAGTAGTCATGAACACAAATATTTACAAAAAATGCAATTAAAATTACTTAAGAAACAAATAGTCATGAAAACATATAGTATAACATAATGCAGTAATATTGATAACTGGAATAATCAAGAAATCTATCAGAAAGTAAACAAATCAGTTAAAAACATGGGATATAAGCACTAGCTGCTTAAAGATGCTGAAGAGAGGTACATGAGAAAAGAGTTGTGAAGTAATAGGAGAAAGAAATTAGCCAGGAGAAATACAATTATAGCCAGTTACTAATGAGATATTCTTTTAGGCTTTTTTAAATGAAAAAAAATTGAGATTGTTTTGGATATGATGAGGAAGAGCATTCCAGTTCTTTGCTGTATTATTGGAATAGAGGGAGTCACCATGATAGTTGTGAGATTGGGTAACTTTTAACATCAGTCTGTCGGAAAACCTAAGGAACCTGCAGTTAAATTTAGGTGGATCAGGTTTCAAAGTGCAGGGCAGTTACCAGGGTTGTGTATGACTTTGTGGACAAAGGTAAACTGATTTAGTGTTAATGGGTTGGGAAGTTCCAGACAGCTGAGTTGTTGAAGAATGGAGCAATGATGAGCTTTATGGGGATGACTGGTGGCAAACTTAGCTATTTTGTTATAGCAGGACTGTAGGTTATTAGGGTCAGCCTTATATGTGAACAGTACAGGAGGGTAGATAGCGAGTGAGATCTAGCTGTGGCTAGTCTGGCTTGATGTGTAAGGCATGGCTTGGCCCTGTAGAGAGAGAGTCGAGTTTGGTATGGGCTTTTTTGTTTGTTAGGGAGATATGATTATCAGATTTTAGTCTGTCATCTATTGTAACTCTTAGGAGCTTGGTCTGATTTGTAGGTTCAATTTTTGTTCCATTAAAGGAGTGAATAGAGAGAGGTAGTGAGCTGAGCTTGGATAATTTGTTTGTGAAAATCATTAATTTAGACTTGTTTGGGTTTTGGATGAGTTGATGGTTGGAGAGAGAATTTTCAGTGTCCTGGAAAGATTTTTGCATTTTGTATTGAAGTTCCTGGGGGGAAGGGCTGAGCAGATAAGAAAGGAATTGTCTGCATATAGGATGATGGTGGCAAGTTGGGTGGTGGAATTTAGGTTGCTGGTAAATATGCCAAAGAGGAGGGGACCAAGTATGGAGCCTGGGGTACACCAGTGGATACTGTTAGTAGTGAGGAGAGCTTGTTCTCCCATTTTATAGCTTGTTGATGGTTCAACAGATAGCTGTGAAACCATGTTAGGGATGATGAGTTGAGATTGTATGTTGCATATTTGTTGAGTAGCAGTTGGTGGGATACTGTGTCAAAGGCTTTTGACATATCCAGGAAAATTGCAGTGACAAGTTGTCCTTCATTTCTGAGGTGACAAATAATATCAGTAAAGGTTATTAGTGCTGTGTTCGTACTATGTTTAAGTCTGAAGCAGAGCTGGATAGTAGGTTGTTAGTGGTGAGGTGATTCAGGAGTTGTTAATGTATATTTTTTTCTAGGATTTTGGCTATGGGAGAGAGGATGACAATACATCAGTAGTTTGAGATATCTCTAGAGGGGCAGCCCTTGTTAAGGGAAATGATATGAGATATTTTCCAGAGGTGAGGCACATACTATTCAGAGATATAGCGACTGATTAAGATGGATATGGGGTAGATGATGGATAGAGCAGCTACTTTTAGGAATTTGTTGGGTAGTTGGTTGGCAGCAAGACAGCAGGGTTTTAGTTTACATAGGAGGTTTTTTAATGTAAGTAGTTTGAATGGGTTTAAAGGAGAAGGAGTTTTGTGTTCTCAGCAGTAAGGGAGTTGACTGTGAATGGTAGGTTTTGTTTGCTGTTTAGAAGGGAGGTGATAGAGGTGATAAAGTGAGAGTTCAACTGTGAGGCTAAGGGCTCAGAGGTATTAGAAGTGGATGGAGCAGGGGTGGATTTTTTTAGGGTTAAGGAGGTAGTTAATATTTTTCCAGAACCTTTGTGGGTTGTACAGGTACTTTAGTTAGCAGGTTAGAAAGTAGTTTTTTTATCATTGTTGATTTTTTTCTTAGCTTGGTTTCTTAATTGTTGATATAAGGTGAAATCAATTTTGTCTTTGGTGGTATGATATAGTGACCAGGTTCTACCCCTTTGTTTAATTAGAAGTTTAGTGTCACATGGTAATTGTTTGGATTTGGAGCTCATTTTTCTGGTGGAGCCAAAATTATTTAAGATGAAAAGGAATTTGTTGTTGAAGTATTCCACTGCAAGGTCTAGTTGTAGGTTTTATAAGGGAGACCAATCACAACGATGAAGTAGTAGACTAAATATATCAGGGGAGAAGTTTTTCTTGCTACGGGTGTATTTGAAGGGTATGATAGTTTGGGTTTGAATTATTTTTCTTACTAGATATATAGGTGCATGATCACTTAGTGTGACTGGTAGGCAGCCAGAGGTTTGGCTTGCTTGTTAATATCCAGTCAAGTAATGACTGTTTTTTGGAATCTTTGTTGGTGTGAGTGGGACAGGTTATAGTTTGGGTGAAATTGTATAGATTAATGAAGTTGGTAGGTCAGTTAGAGGAACAGGAGAGCCAGTCAAGGTTAAAGTCATCTAAGATTATAGTGTCTTGGATGAAAGAGGAAACAGACCTAGAGAGGAGGGATTCTATGCTGGGAAGGTTGTTAGCAGGGTTCAGGTAGATGGCTATGATATTAATATCTTTGTGAGGATTAATTTGCAGGACCGTGATTAGACTTTCAGTGCTGGGGTTGTCTGGGAAAGTACAAGTTAGTCTTTCCACTTTAAGAGAGTCTTAGACATAATTGCTACATCACCTTGTTTGTTTAGTCTATCTTTTCTAACAATAGTGTAACCATTTGATGTAATTTCTGAGTCTTTGACCAGGTTACTCTTATCATAGCTATATGTGGAGTCTAGGTGGCTAAGACAGCATGGAATTCAGTAATTTTATTTACTTGACTTCTGAGATTGAAATTGGTTATTAGTAGATCTAAGTTACAAGTTATAGGTAGTGAGGTATATAGAGTTGTTTCATTAAGAATGTTGTTTGTTGTAGTAGAAATGGAGTCTGGGAGGTATTGTTGATTAGGAGAGAAGTCACAGTTGGGGTCTGGGTTGGGATGGATATCTGCCAGCAGTTTAATATGTGCTAAGGAGTGCAATACTAGGTTTTTAAGTTTGGCTTTTAGTCGGTTATACCTGTAAGTGGAGAGCCGAGGGTTGCTGGAGTGCATATGTTTGAAAGGAAAGAGAAGAGTGTTGCAGTTGTAGGATAGATGAGGGCTGGTGTGACTATAAGATATAAATGGAAGTTGATGAGTGGTGTGTGTGAGTGTTGGGGAGTGATAGTGCTTAATTTTATAATTATGGACGTCAGTGGCATTATAAACTAGGTAGAGAAAGCAGAAAAGAATTGTGTCGTAGTGTAGTGAGTGGTGGAGCACCATAGTGGAAGGAGTAGAAAAATAGTGGAAGAAGTGTAACGTAGTTAGGGGAGGGGAGCTATGATGTGGTGATGTTTATAGAGCTGTAAGAACAGTGTCGATTGGGAGAGAGCGAATATGAGACTATTGTGGTAGGAGGGGTGTGGAAGGGTGTAGGGAGAGTGATGACAGGTGAGTTTGGTAAGGGTTGTGGTTTTCTAAGGCATAAAAATATTGAAAGAGAGGGTGGGTGGGAATGGGTGTAGGTTAGAGAGTGGAGTGAGTCTGAGCATAGTGAGGGTGAACAGAGCGGATAGAACTTGGTTCCCGGATTTTATTTATCTTTATCATTATATTAATGTGGAGTAAATGCTTTATGATTTTTCATTCACTGTTCTGTTACTCATAGTGTTATCCCCCTCCAGTCTGTCAATCAGTAGCTGACTAGAGTCAGTTGCAGGAGTGAAATCCCTCCTGCGTAGGATATTATTTTTAGAATGTACCTCTTTCAAAGAGCATCTGTTTGGCTATCTTGAATCAAAAGTGGAACTAGTTCATATTAGGAAGCACTTTGGAAACATGTAGGGACTAGTTGTTTTAGCTGCAGGCCTTGGCACTTTGTAATTATTTCTTGTTTGGCACATTTAGAGTTACATCTTACTGGTCACAGTTTTTGGTGCAACTAAGCTTGTCATACCCCAATAGATTTTTTTTCTTTGTTTGCAAAAACTATGACTCCCCCTGTGTGCTGCACAATTATTCAAAGCCTTTTGGCTATTACAGAGTCAGCTGTCTGTCCATATTGCTACTTAAATCATATAGGCCTATAGCATTTTATGTATACTCCCTGTTAACACCATAGCTCCTTATAGCATCAATACATTTTTAGAGGCTGGGCACCTTCAATAGTAAGTCTTTTACTAGTATAATAATAGGCAGTATTAATTGATAAAAGATAATGAGGGAAACTTACTCACAAGCGAGGAGAGTGTGTTGAGCAGCTGGAAAGAGTACTTTGAGGGGTTGATGAATGAAGAGAGGGAGAGAAGGTTGGATGATGTGCGGATAGTGAATCATAAAGTGCAGTGGATTAGCAAGGAGGAAGTAAGGATAGCTATGAACAGGATGAAGAACGGAAAGACTGTTGGTCCAGATGACATACCTGTGGAAGCATGGAGGTGCTTAGGTGAAATGGCAGTGGAGTTTTTAACTAGATTATTTAATGAAATCTTGGAAAGTGAGAGGATCCCTGAAGAATGGAAAAAAAAGTGTTTTGGTACCGATTTTTAAGAATAAGGGTGATGTGCAGAGCTGTAGTAACTACAGAGGGATTAAACTGATCAGTCACAGAACGAAGTTATGGAAAGAGTAGTGGAAGCTAGGTTAAGAAGGGAGGTGATGATTAGTGATCAGCAGTATGGTTTCATGCCAGGAAAGAGCACTACAGATGCAATTGTTGCTCTGAGAGTGTTGATGAAGAAGTACAGAGAAGGTCAGAAGGAGTTGCATTGTGTCTTTGTAGATTTAGAGAAAGCATATGACAGGGTGCCTAGAGAGGAGTTGTAGTATTGTATGAGGATGTCAGGAGTGTCAGAGAAGTATATAAGAGTGGTACAGGATATGTACGTGGGTAGTGTGACAGGGGTGAGGTCTGCATTGGGAGTGACGGATGCGTTTAAGGTGGAGGTGGGATTTCATCAAGGATCAGCTCCGAGCCCTTTCTTATTTGCAATGGTGATGGACAGGTTGACAGACGAGATCAGACAGGAGTCCCCATGGACTATGATGTTTGCAGATGACATTGTGATCTGTAGTGAGAGTAGGGAATAGGTGGAGGAGACCCTGAAGAGGTGGAGATATGCTCTAGAGAGAAGAGGAGTGAAGGTCAGCAGGACTAAGACAGAATATGTGTGTGTGAATGAGAGGGAGGATAGAGGAATGGTGAGGATGCAGGGAGAAGAAGTGGCGAAGGTAGATGAGTTTAAGTACTTGGGATCAACAGCTCAGAGTAATGGTGAGTGTGGACGAGAGGTGAAGAAGAGAGTACAGACAGGATGGAGTGGATGGAGAAGAGTATCAGGAGTGATTTGTGACAGACGAGTACCAGTAAGAGTGAAAGGGAAGGTCTACAAGAGGGTAGTGAGACCAGCTATGTTATATGGGTTGGAGACAGTGGCATTGACAAAAAGGCAGGAGTCAGAGCTTGACGTGGCAGAGTTGAAGATGTTAAGATTTGCACTGGGTGTGATGAGGATTGACAGAATTAGGAATAAGTATATTAGAGGGTCAGCCCAGGTTGGAAGGTTTGGAGACAAAGCCAGAGAGGCAAGATTACATTGGTTTGGACATGTGCTGAGGAGGGATGCAGAGTATATTGGGAAAAAGATGCTAAGGATGAAGCTGCCAGGTAACAGGAAAAGAGGAAGGCCTAAGATAAGGTTTATGGATGTGGGGAGAGAGGACATGCAGGTGGTTGGTGTGACAGAGCAAGATGCAAAGGACAGGAAGAAATGGAAACAGTTGATCTGCTGTGGCGACCCCTAACGGGAGTAGCCAAAAGAAGAAGAAGAATAATTGTAATCAGTGTTGTCATTTGTTAATCATATTTTCATAAGAGATAAATCTAGATGTTATTGGTGGGGGGAAGCATGGTGTAAATTACAAAAATGACACTAAGATCATTAATCAAAGATTTTTAGCAGTAGAAGTATTAACTACTCTTTGCTACTTATTAATGCTGTTTAGGGGAATGGTATGAAATGTTATGGTGGGAAGCAGAAAAGTATGTTGCCAGTGTCAACTTATGGTACACTCTTCTGGACATATATTTAGTGGTTTACTTGTAATTAATATCTATAATATTTCTAATATACTTAATATTTCCAAAATCAGATGACTTATAAACTATTGCATGGCATCAGGTGAAACCATAAATGATGCTGAAGAAATTTTGTCATTTTGATACTTGCTTTGTAAGTTACATTTTGTGAGAGATATTTAGTGTTATATAATGTTAGTTACACAGCTAAGCAAAATGTTTAATCTACCTATAACTATCTTAATAAAATAATTGCTCAGAATTTTCTTGTTGTCCTGTGAAAGTTCATGTCTGGCTAACAAAAATGTTCTCCAAAATATATACATCTAAGTTGTACAGTTGCCAAGTTATGGTAATTTGTCTCTGAAACTTTACAGAAAAGTATAATTCTGGGTTTGTGTGCATTATAATATGGACATGAAGACTGAATACACTGAATATTATCACTTCTTCTCCACTGCTCAAGCATCCTCTCACTTTCCAAGATATCTTTAAACAATCTGGTTAAAAACTCCACTGCCATCTCTCCTAAACACATCCATGCTTCCACAGGTATGTCATCTGGACCAGCAGCCTTTCCATTCTTTATCCTCTTCATAGCTGTCCTTACTTCCTCCTTCTAATCCACTGGACTTCCTGATTCACTATCCCCACATCATCCAACCTTTTCTCGGTCTCATTCTCTTTGTTCATTAGACCCTCAAAGTAATCTTTCTATCTGCTCAACACACTCTCCTCACTTGTGAGGATGGGGAGTGGAGAAGTTTTTTGTACTGATTTTTAAGAATAAGGGTGATGTGCAGTGTGTAGTAACTACAGAGGGATAAAGTTGATCAGTCAATGGCAGAGACTGCATCTTGAAGCCTGGTTATATCACAAGGTGATTCCAAGAGGCTTGCATTTTTTCAAGATGCCTACACATGAAGAATTTTATCCTGAGCTATTGCGCAAGTGGCAGGCTTTGAATATTGAGACTAGTTTTAATTATATGCATGTGCTGTTAGAGCACTTCAAACCTGCTAAACCTGATATCTTAGCCAGTGTTGAATGTATGGTGCATAAGCTAAGGAATATGAACAGTTTAGATGCATGCTTGCTTAAGCTTGATGATGTTTACAGTACTGTTAGTTTATATGAACATAAGCTCAAGCAGCAAAAATGCAAGAAATTGAAGCGTGATACTACTAATTTTAAGAATGGCCATATATTTGTATGACCACAAAATCCACTAGGAAGATTTACAGTTCAGTAATCCAGAAAGACTCGCATTCAGTGGTGACAATGAAGAGGTTGGCTCCTGATTCGTTGCCTAGTTTGAGTAAGCCATTCCAGTCCGAGTTAGTACATGGGGCTCATCACAAAGAACCAATAACAGCATCTTATTCAGGTCCAGCCCCCTTTTCCCTTCTACCAGTAGTAGTGAAGCATCCATACAGATCTGCAAGACAATACCTGGTAAGCAGGGGGAGGAAAAGGAGGAAAATGTCCCTAAATCGGGAAGCTTCAGCATGGAAAGCAAGTTGAATAATGACCTTGTTTTCAACATTTCTTCTATTGTGCTTATACAATCGCAAGAACATTTACTTCATAGTGGTTTGTCATTTATACCTTCCACCTCCTCTACTTTCAGTGGCACTGTTCTAAGCCTTAGACATTTTGCCAGAAATGTGATGCTTAAGACTTTGTTTCCTAACAATGATTACAACTGGACTGGTTGTTTAAAGAAACCTAGTTTATTTAATCCTAAACTGAATAGTTGTTTGGAATCATGTCTTAAATTGTGTGAAATGGATTTGATGAATTCTGTACGAACGTCAGATTACAAGGTTTTTTGTAATTTATCTGAGGATGAATGTGAAGCTTTACATCAGCTTAAAAACATGCCTGATATACAAATTGGACCCGCTGATAAAGGCAGAGCTGTTGTGGTTTTAGTTGCTGCTTTTCATATCAATAATATGTACGATATTTTATCTGATGGCATCACTTATAAAGAGGTTTATATGTCAGATGTTTCTAAGCTTATATCTAGAGTGCACAGTGATGAGTTGCATGATCTTTTAATGTGTAGAGTTATAGACTATGAGTTTTATAAATTGTTTGAAGTAGATCACCCAGTTCTTCCAGTTATACAGGAGTTACCTAAAATACATATATCCATATCTAATCCATTGTTTAGACCCATTGTATCAAGACAAGGGTGGTTGACAGAACCTCTGTCTATTTTTGAGGAGCAGAGTTTAAAACCTGGAGTAGCAAAGGCTCCTGCAGTGTTGAAAGATAGGGAGCATTTTTTGCAGACTCCCTATGAAACTGTTTCTAAATGTTGACGTTAGTAGCTGCATTCTTGTCACAATGGATGTATGCACTTTGTTCATGATTATACCTAATTTAGAAGGAATTCAAAACTGCTTCAGGAAGGCAACAGGATAACCATAAAACGTACTTCAGAAAAGGTATTTTATTAGACCAAAAACGTAAGCGCTTTCACGGTTGTAAAATCTGCTTCATCAGATGTACTTCCATCAATACAATAAAAGCCATATATACTTTCAAATTTCAAACAACCAATGGCAGAAACAAATCAATCAATCAATTAACAAAATATATAACATTATAAAATAATGTTTTTGTTAATCGATTGATTGATTTATTTCTGCCATTGGTTGTTTGAAATTTGAAATAGATATATATGGCTAGTTATCCTGTTGCCTTCCTGAAGCAGTTTTGAATGACATCAATTTGGGCTATTAATTCTTCGTGTTGGTGGCTGTTTTTGTTTTTGTATCTAATTTAGAAGTAGTTGAGGCTGTACATTCATACTTGTCTAAACATAGTCATTACACTAAAGATTATATTTTTCCTATTTGTTTTTATTAGATCCGATTCTAGAAAACAATATATTTCTTTTTTGTGATCATCTTTTTATTCAAAGGTTAGGTGTGGCTGTGGGCACAGCATGTGCAAATAGCTATGCCAGCCTGGTAATGGCTTTGTGGGAAGAGCGTTTATATTAGGTGCACATGCTTATACAACTTTTATTAGGTATTATGGTAGGTTTGTTGATGATATTTTTTGTTGTGAGATGGATCCTCTCAGCTCTTAGATGATTTTATATCTTATCTAAGTACCACAAGTTCTTTTCTGAAGTTTACCTTCTCTTGCTCTGCACATTCTATTGATTTTTTCAATGTAAAACGTATTCTTAGGGATGGATGCCTGCATACTAAATTGTATAGGAAGGCCACTTGGAGAAATACTTTAGTTCATAGGACTAGCATGCACCCAAGTCATGTTTTTTCCAATGTAGTTATGAGGCAGTGTTATAGAGCTTTTAAACTTGTATGAATTAAACTGATTTTGCATGTTCACTATCTTCAATGGCTGATAATTTTAAATTCAGGGGGTATTCTGATTCAGTGATAAGACATTGTAAGGAAGCTACCTTGCATGCAAGAAGTGATGTCACACCTTATTTTTCAGCAGGGAGGTGACATCCCAATAAGAAACTTGAATTTAAGAGCACTAGGGTGATACTTACTTACAATAATGATATAAATAGGATCTGTAATATAGTTTAGAAGAATTGGCCGAGTCTTTTAACTGATGACACTGTTAGAGGTGTTGTTGGTAATACACCGAGTTTTAGTTTTAGAAATGGTCCTTCTTTAAAATGACAGCTCTGTTATAAGTTGATGGCTCCTGATTCTAAAATCCCTTAGAATCTAATAGGTTAGGCACACATGCTTGTAGATCTTGTAAAGCTTGCATTTATATTTCTAATCAACAATTTTTACAGAACCAGTGACAGGCAGAAATTTGTTTTTAAGTTTTATTCTGATTGCACTTCTGAAAATCTGATTTATTTGGCTATTTATATTGACTGCACAAGTTTTTATGTAGGCAAAACCAACCATACCCTCAAGGAATGTATTTTAGAGCATATAAGGAAAATTAGGTGTAGAGATTTAAATAATGCTTTAGCCAATCATTTAGATTTACATCCTACACATACTTTTCTTTTTTGGTTCTGCAACTAGTTTTCAATAGTTTGAGAGGGGATGATTTGGTTAATAAGGTGGAAGAGGCTGAAATGCACTGGAGTATTAGGCTGCAAGCCCACAGAGCTCCAGGTTTGAATTGTAGTGTACCTTTAAGACCTGTGCTTAAGGGGCACAAATTAATTCATTGATTTAATTGGTTTTATTATTTATATAGAGTGCATTTTGTGTTTTATGTTGGCCTGATGAAGTGCATTACTGCATGAAAACACTTACCATTTTAATAAAGGCTTTTAATTTTTCGGTTGTGGTTGTCTAGTTACTTCTGCTTTTGTATATATTTCTTTTTGTTGTTTAACCAGCCTTTGACTGCATGTGATTTGTTTGTTTTTTTTTCTAACCCGTAGAGTTTATATTAGTACTGTTGTCAACTATATAGCTTATAATGTTATTAATGGACTGTATTTCCCTGTCTCCCCACCACTCATCTTCATATATATTTCCTATTGTTATGCATTGGTTATGGTTTACTGTTAAAAATGTTCTGCTATAAACTTCATTTTGAGGCATTAATGTTATGTATTACAATGGTTGCATATTAACGTATCTTGTTGAATTACCTATGTTGCTGGCCTTATACCGTAACTGTTACTGGCATGCTGTTAATACACTGATTGTTATGTTATTTATTGTTGTGTTCCTTATATTCCTTATAATATGCATTGAAATGTGATTGGGTTACATCCAATGTTATGGCATGCTGTTATTACTAGCAAAATGTTTTGTTGATAACTAACCTATACACATTGCTATACCTCTATCATCACAGCATGACAGGGTAGGCCAGTTCCAGTGGATCTGCCTACCCTACCTCCGCCAGCTGTGGTGCCAGGTACCAGCATGTCTGGGACCCAGGCTGGTGTTGCCCCATCCGCTGACCCAGCGCCACCTTCTTGTGGAACCACCTCAGGGGACAGGGCCCCCCTGGGAGCAGTGGTGGAGGGCAGTAATCACCCAGGATCGATTACCAGCCATGGTGCACAGGATTGTTCATAGGAGCTATGAACACCTGTGCCATATTGAGGGCAGACTCAAAAAACTGGTGGGGCCTGGTGGCCCTGGCACCCAGCCTCCAGCACAGCCACCTTCAGGCCAGTGAAGGAGCAGGGTTAACTGCCCATGGGTGGTAATCTCAGTCACACTGCTGCCATCTGGAGGCACTTGTTCCTCAGATTCCATAACACCCTCCCCATTCAAGGTGTTTACCCCCCTCATGTGTCACACACTGCCCCTGTCCACTGTCTTGTCTGTCTGGAATTGCATCCTCTCCTATGCAACTTACTTCCCCACACATGCCTACAACCCTTCCCCAACATTACACTCTGTCCTTAAAAAAAAAAAATAAAATAAACATATATATATATATATATATATATATATATATATATATATATATATATATATATATAGCCCCATACTTAGCTCTCCATTTCACACACGTGTCCACTGGACACAACTAATCTAGTCCAATTGGCTTGACAACATATTTTTGTTGTCCTCATCTGTCTCTCTGGAGTTTGAGAGTCCAACTTTATCCGCCAATTCTGTCAAACTGCCCAGCTGTTGCTGTACATGAATTGGAAAGCTATGGTCCTTTCCTACACCCTTCCTGCAAATCCCTTCCTGCCTTTCAGTATGTTTTTCCCCCTGCTTGCCCCCATTTCACCACTCTCCTATCACCCTGTTTTTCTTTTCTTTATATTTTTTAGTGTGGGCTTGCATGGCGCTTAGTGGCATGTCCTGCACGCTCTCACAAACCCACTTAAAAGTGCTTTAAACTGTCTTAATGATTTTATGTGCTTCTGATAGTGTTAGACACATCTGCAAAATAATCAATGCTGCCACGTCTCGAACCAAGGCCCCTATCAATTACAGCATATTGCATTAGCCCACTAGGCCACTCAGCTCTTAAATGAAGCAGGTGTTTCCAGCAAGATATACTGATTGCCACTGATGGACTGCAAGTACATCTAATGGGAAAAATGGGAGTGTCCCTGGTGCTCTGAGGCAAAAAGTACACCAGCACACAGCCAAATGAATAATAATGACTGTATGTGAGGCCTGGGGTAGCAGGTAAATGTACCCTTTTATCAGCAACATCTTTAAACACACCTGCTAAGGCAGCAATAGCAAAGTACATGTGTACATATAGGACCCTGTTGCACAACTGACTTAGGTTCATAGGTAGGTACTAGGCTATTGGCACTAGAGCATAACCAAGCCTAGCCAGAAATGTTGTGCTATCGCCTCCCTCCCAAGTGGTTTAGTTACCTGCGCCCCTGTCGAGCAGGGCCACAGAAGTGATTCCCGGGATGAATTTCCTGTTTCCTATCCACTCATCAAGATTTCTCTTGAAGAGTGCCAACGAGGAGCTCTGTCTCACATATATGGGGACCTTATTCCAGAGCAAGGGAAGTCTCTGGGAAATGAATCTAACCCTTCAACACGTCCTGTTTATTGATGATGTCAGGTTTATGTCCCTTGAGCGTGTAGCTCTGGTGGATTGGTTTTCCTTAGGTGGAGCATTTCTAGCAATTTGGGGTTTGGCATAGCCTTGTATGTCAGGCAGAGATCACCTCTGAGTAGCCGGTAATCGACCAAGTACAGTCTGAGTTTTTTTAGCCTCATGACCTAGGGCATCTGTTTAAGACCCATTATCTTCTTTGTGAGGTACTTTTGTGGCCTCTCCAGTTGTTGCAGATGTCTTGTTAGGTACATCCCGAATGGGGCATTATATTCAATAATGGCTCTAATGAGTGATGGGGGACAATAACTTCCTTATTCCTAGATGCAAACCCCTTTGTGATAAGGTGGGCCATGTAGAAGGATTTTCTAACCACTTTGGCAATGTGGTTGTCGAAGGAGAGGTTGCTATCTACCTGAGTCCCTAGGTCTCTTATCGCACTCTCTATGATAAGTGGGCTGCCACCTATGTTGTAGTTCATAGGTATTTGTTTTTTTCCAAAGGGGATAATGCACTTTTTGGCATTTAGTTTGAGGCCATGGTTTTGGCACCATGTATCTGTATCCATAAGACCCTTTTGAAGGATGTCTACGTCAGTAGGAGTCTCAATTATGGCACCCAGTTTGCAGTCATCTGTGAGCCATAGTTCCTCTGTGTTTGCTTGTACCTCAGAGAAATAGATACTGAACAGGAGGGGTCCCAAGACTGAGCCCTGTGGTACACCACTAGTCACAGGTTTGGAGTCTGATATAGAGTTTCCTACTCTCACTGAATGGGTTCTATCTGTGAGCCAGTTAGTGACCCATCTTGTAACGTAGGGGTTTATATTTAGGTTGGTGAGTTTGTCTATAATTCCCGAGTGAGGAATGGTATCGTAGGCCTTTGCAAGATCAAGATATGCTGTGTGAACTACCTTTCCCTCATCTATTGCTTTAGTGACCATTTCAAAGAAGTCAACCAGATTTAGGAGACATGACCTTCCCTTTACGAACCCAAACAGTGTGGGGTCTAGAGTTTGTAGGTTACCAATGTCGTTGTTAATGAGTTCATGATGATGCGCTCCATGGCCTTGCAGACAAGATTTATCAGGCTGATGGGGCGGTAATTCCCGGGGTCAGTGGTTGCACCTCCTTTATGGAGTGGGATGACTGTTGCCATGCACCACTCTGTGGGCACATAGCCTGAGCTGAGGCTGTGGTTAAACATGATATTAAGGTGAGGGGTTAATTCATTTTGGAGTTCATATAGCTCGCAGCCTGGGATGCTGTCTGGTCCCATGGATGCTGTGTTTCTTGCCTTGGAGAGTGCTGTTTTCACTTTGAAAGTCATGCACATAATGATGGATGCAGATGTGTGTCACAGACTGTATGTATGCACATATATCTTGCAAATACAGCTGCTGCAACACTGACTCAGTAGCTCAGTCTGTTAAATGCATTACATGTAGTATATTTTGACACTCACAGTTCTGGGTTTGACTTCAGTCTGTTGCACATCACTTACATTCTTGTGAATACAGCAAGTAATGACTGAGTCATGCAGTTTTAACCCACACAGGTTACTGCTACTGAATTAACTGCTACGCATGTTTGCAAGTCAAAGGCCTGTAGGTAGGGACACACTGCACATATTCATATAGCCGAACTATATGTTGCCTACTACTCTGTCATTGGCCGTGTTATATAACAGATGTCCCTTGATTGAACTGGAAAGGGTTCCCTTACCCTGGCTTTGCTGTGACTACAGAGCTGACAGCTTGCTGTCCTCCAAAGAGTTTACACTACCCCCTATGTGTCCTATGCTGCAGCAGTAGGTGCAGCTTGGAACATACACAGCTGTATCTTAAGTAGCTACTACAAACCTAACATACCTCACAACCCCCTTGAACAAGGGATCCAGACAAACCCATACATAAAGGGTGGGGGGGGCAAAGGTCCAGTGACAAAGACGTGTGTCGCAGTTTGACCCTGCAAAGATAGTATGCTGATAGAATAGCAGCTACTGTATTAGCATGCATATTCTGATGGGTATGATGTCTGATACTCACATGTCTCTGTCTCCTTACTGATCTTAACCCACAATGTTTACCACTAAACTGCCAAATAATCACAATGTCATGGGACAATTGCCAAATATCTGATGCAAAACTGTGAACATACCTCCTATATCTCAACAGTGGACAGTTTTTGTACCTACCCTCTGTGATGCTGCAGTCTCCACACCTCACAGATGTCCATCTTGAAGACTAAGAAAGAAGCCAAGGCATAGATGAAGGCCTTAAATATTGCACTGTGGTGCCTTGTCATTGGATAATGAAAGTGCAACCCAGTTATTTTGGATGCAATTAACAAGTCTGAGCCACAAATTGGTGCACAGACAATTACCTGTTAATGAACATTACCTACAAAAGGCAATCAACTGCCTATGGGGAACAGGTCTGTATGTTGTTTTGATCACACAGAAAATGGATTTGCAAGCTATTTGCAGAGGAACACTTCAAAAAAGGAGTACTTCACTCTACTAGGTATGTAATAGATGTCTCCATATAATGGGATGCAGATGGCAGGATGGAAGTATGGGGAATAGGGATTACAACAGTAGGCCTGTCATATATCTATGGTATTGACATGCTGGTGATACTTTGCTGTCCAACCGCTACAGGCATGCCTCTCAACTGTCCCTGCTTTGAGTCAAACCCCAGCTCTGCCCCTGTTATTCCCTCCTACAATGGCCGGCTGTCGTAGGAAAGCTAGTTGAATCTGAATTAGACATAGTGACACTAAGTTAGGGTGTACATCCCAGCTCTGCCCCTGTTACTCCCTCCTACAATGGTTGGCTGTTGTAGGAAATCTAGTTGAATCTGTGTTAGACATAGTGACAATAAGTTAGGGTGTACACTCCTGTAATATCAAATGATGTACTGTCATTCATAACCTCTCAGTCTGTCAATCCCACATATAAATAATGCTGGCATTGTAAAGGTGTCCCTGACTGTCCCTAATGTACATTGGCTAGGTCACTATTTTGTTGACATTCATTCCTCATTGGTTGATAGCTATGGCTAACATACCTTTCAACCCCCTACAGCAGGGATTTGGTCATAGCCATAAGTAATGGGGGGATACGGACCCAAGCTCAGTGACAGGGGATACATATTGGCCATACAATGTAAAATTATGATTACACTAACAGATATTACTGTAGCATACATGTTTTCTGAGGGGTCTGGCACGTGACAGCCAGATTCCCTATTGTCTGTCAACAACATCAATGAATGGCCAACCTTTTGCCAGACATCCACATGTTTGTGTCAAAAGGAACACTTTCATGAGACATACATTCAGAGTCTGCAAACATCTGTGTAGTGAGAAGGTGGGATGCCTACAGGGAATGTATACTACAGCAGGTTTGCATTGCTGTCTGTTGTTGTGGCACACTGTTGTTGCTGGACTGTCCCCATATAGTTGTAATATCACACAGCTATTTGTCCGACAGTGGCTGTATGACATATTAGTGGGGGCTTGCCCATAGGGGACACACCACAGTAGAGAGCAGTGATGGGTGTTGAGACATAGAGCAGAATCTGTCAGGGCACACAGAGACATATCCAGTATTGCTACTGTCTTGGTGATAGCCACACATGTAGTGTGTTTACAGACTGTGGGGTATTAAGTGTGAGGGAGTGGTGGATAGTGCAGGCAGTCTTGGTTGTGCAGGGTCTGTACATAGTGGATGTCCATGTATTTGGTCCTGTAATTTGTCAATCCTTGTTGTCTTTCAGAAACAGTGTATCACAGGAGGCATTCCCATTCACAGCTGCTGGGAATGCTGTTATCCTGGATGGCCTCAGACTGCATCATCACATTCTGTTTTCAAGGATTGACCAGTGTGCAGCATTGTGGGGTGACCTTGTCAGGGTGGTTAACCAAAGTGGACATCAGAACAGTACCTATGAGCAGGTCCAACACAGGGCCACAGATATGCTCAATGCCACACATCCAAGGGCAACTGCTGTGGCCAGGGATCTTGCTGCCACTGGTGGAGAACCTGCAACAGAACAACCACTCACAGCCACAGAGGAATTCCTGGCAAACCTAGAATCAACCACCAGCTCCCAGGCATCCATCACCCCATATATCCTGGAGGTGGGTGCCACAGTGTCCACATCAGAGGAGCATCCAGGTAAGCTTACTTTGTTCACCAGTGCAATACTGTATCAGTCATTGTGGCAGGTGGTGCATACCAGTACATGGGTGTCAGGTCTATCTGCATTGGGGAGGTTGTTTTAATGCATAGTTGTCCACACATACTCAGAATTTCAGCAATGTAGGCAGTATCACATTACCTACTGTACATGTGGATATATGCACATATTACCCTCTAACAGTGCAACATTTAGTGTTGCTGACAATCTCTCTCCCTTATATCTTCAGAGGTATATCAGGTGTGGCCAGAGTCTGTGGTCCTGTACCTGGTAAGTGTAATACCATTGTTTTACTGCTTATATATATATATACCATATGAAAGTTAAGGACTGCCATTTAGTCCAGAGCACAGCTGTTATACTTAGCCAGAGTGGAATAGTTATACGCTCCATGTTAGAGCAGTTGACTACAGTGCATACAATAGATAATCACAGCTGTGTATTTGTACAAACACACTTGCAGTTATAGTCATGAAGAAGTATGTACAGGAGGCAAGGACTCCAGGATGCCTCAAAAACTGGAACTTGGACTGAGAACAAGAGGCACACATTTTAGCATAAACAACAATTTATTTTCTGCTTTCATCATTAGACTATATCAGAAAACAATACATTCAACTGTAAAAAACTTTCAGTTTAAAAATATCTATGAGCCAATAGAAAATACATCTTCATCCCACAATTAAGTGAGATCACAAGTTCAACTATTATAGACATATACTTCTGATAAAAACTTATTTGTTCAAGTGAACCCTGCGGCTCTTTAAGAAACACTTGATGTTAACTACATCGTTCTAACCTGGGGCTTTGTCAGACTTTAACCTGATCTGCACAGTGCTTCTTTTTGTTCCAACTCTGTCTTAAAATCCCCACCTCTCATGTGACGTGTTCCCTGTTCCAGAACTGAAAAAAAGAACTTATTATAGTTAGGACACTTCAAAGTGTGTTTAAAAAACACATTTCTACTTTTCTTCTTTTTTATGCTATAGTAGTACTCTTTAATCCTGGCACAGAGAACCCAGGTAGTCACCCTGATATAAAATAAAAACTCCAGGAATCATGTTCACTCAGTATAGGGAGATGGTACATACCTGAAGCAGTGATACTACAGCAGGCATATCATTCTCAGGATAGGTGTACTGGGTATTATGTGTAGTTCTATCACATACACAGTCATATTGTGTACCCCACACATGTAGTGTACTGGAAACATTCACTGGATGTAGCTGAAGTGCATGTTAGAAAGTGCCTGTCTTGTCTGTGTATGTTGTGCGTTTGTGTGTTGTGCATGAGATCAGAATGAGATGTGTTACTGGTAATGCAGTTGTGGCCCCTCATCTGTATGATTCTATGTGGATTGCCATACATAATAGTGCAGGTAATAATGTACTGATTTTGTCTTCCTCCTCACAGGTGAATGGGAGAGTTGGAGTCTGACCTCCTCACAACCTGATGTCAGTGTCCCATCGGGCTCTGATGATGACGGCCACCATAGTGAGGCACAGATGAGGTTGTTGAGGGGTGCATCTGTCCCAGAGGTTGACGTCCCTCTTCTGCCCCATTGTCCTTGCATACAGTCAGTATGCCCACACATACCCATTCTCCAGAGGCCACAGATATTTGACAGTCACATGGTGCTGACATTAAACAGGACAGTGTGACAACTATAGCATCAGTGAGTGTAAACATTGGCTATAGCCAGACAGCTGGTGAGGTCCCACACAGGCAGATTGACAGGGGTGCTCGAATGGGGACTTTTGTCCATCCACCTTCTGTCACAGGTGTCACATCATGGGTCATTCGCCGCATGTTTTGGGCTGTCATGGAGGCTCAGGCATGTACCGAATGCAACATCAGATAGATGCTCAGGATCATGGATGCAGCACAGTCTATCTGTGACTGCCTCCACCTCATTTGTGACACCATGGATCCTTTCATTGATGTAGTGGAGAGAAAGGTTGGCTGAGGCAGTGTCTGTCTTTGCATGCTCATTTTCTGTGCTGGAACATCAGGTCGGTGTGGGGCATCGAGCACATGGACGTAGGTCATCAACACCATCTACTGAGAGACCACATGTCCATGCCCACTCACGCTGCCATGGTGGCAGTACTGCCAGTGCTACAACGGGAAGTGTGCTGTCCACACCACAACATGGCAGGCCATGGACACATGGTCCTGAGTGGTTCCGTGCGGGACATGGGCCCAGCAGACAGCAGTCACCATCAGATATTAACTCCTCATCTGACCTTGGGTGTAGTGGTACCAGTGCCACTCCTGACAGAGCAAGTTCCCTTTGTTCGTGGCCAGAGATGGTAAACTGTGCACTCTGCTATGTATGGTCCACAGCTGTGCAACATATACATGTGTAGAGCTAACACTGGCCTTGACTGTGTACACGCACACCCTCAAACATCACTGTTACATGCAGGTCACCAACAGACACACATTGCACCTCTACATGGTCCATCTAACCAGCACCCTTTCCTGACTCACGCACATGCTACCAACTGTATGGCACAGCTTAGGCCTCTGGCATTCCCTCACCACACCCTGTGTGTGTGATGATACCTGTGCCACATCCCTACCATCTATGCCATCACTGCAGGGACATGCAAATATGTATCTGATGCACAGGGTGAATATACTACTTTCAATGTAGTTGTGTAGTGCAGTATTGTTATGCCATTGCAGGTGTTGTGGGCCATGACAGGTACTGTGTGCTGGCATGTGTCATGACTACACAGCAAACCTTGTGTATCTTAGGTGCATGATGTTAGACTGGTGGTAGTGTGACAGAATGATGGGTGTATCATGGACCTGTGTATGTTTCTGATCCAGGGATCTCAGTGGTTATTCAGCAGGACAGTGGCACAGGATGACATGGCAGCACAGCAGAAATATGATGACAGCAAGGTACTGCAGTATTTGTGCAAGGTTCCCTAGGTACATATGTGTAGAATGTCATGTCTGGGACAATGGGGTAGCCAGCATAATTATGCATTCATACTTTGTGAGATGGTTTTCTACCCATTATACATTGTCACCTGTATTTTCTGATTGTACAAACCTAGATGGTGGCAGATATTAACAATGCTTATATACGACCTGGAGCTTGTCACAGGGCTGTAAAATGCATAACCATTGCACAGAAATAGCCTATATAGGCATGTCTGTAATGATACTAGGGGATACATCTGTAACCACACACACACACACGCACACACGCACACACGCGCACATGCGCACACACGCACACACGCACACACACAGAGTTGGCTGATGGAAAACTAGATCCCCTACTTATCCTATATTATACACTACAGCTCGCAGTAGTTATCACATGTGCCACAAAGTTTATCTGACTTTGGACTGTCAGCTAGTACTGTTAAGGTGGATGACATCAGCAGGCCTTGTAGGGGAGGGAATTTAGAGGCCAGCAGCTATTCTTAGGCTTTAAAATGCATAACCATTGCATGGATATAGCCCATATGGGCATGCCCATAGTGGTGCAGATGGAGACATATATATATATATATATATATATATATATATATATATATATATATATATATATATATACACAGAGTTGGCTGATGTGAGTTTAGAACCCCTACCTATCTAGTACACACTACAGCATAAAGCACTTATCGCATGAACCACAGAGATTATTTGGAATTAGATTGTCAGACAGTGCTGTTAAGGTGGATGATATCAGCAGGCTTTGTAAAGTAGGCCAATGTAGACTTCATCAGGTA
>NC_056735.1:1607798023-1607893023 GCF_019279795.1 Protopterus annectens | reverse complement strand
CATCACCCATGCAAATGTCCTTAGCCCAATGAGCTACACCAGCCACCAGAGAGCAAGAGAGGTTTAAATCCTCACACTATCAACAGCATACAGAAATACACTGACTCCTGCATTTTGTGGGAAAAATATGTAGCCAGGTTATATGTCACAGCCCTGGAAATATGTGGTCTGTTGATATATCCTTGCAAACATACTCTATTACTGCAGTTGTATGGGAGCACAGATGTGTTGGGGTAGGGGACTCTGGCATTGGCAGTCATGCATCTGTCCTGTGACCCCACTGTTTGACATTTCCCTTGCATAATGCAGTGGGGTTTCCAGTCAGGTGGCCTAATGAATATTATGGGGCACTCAGTATTGGACAGAGTCCCGTTTGTCTCAAGTGGCTGTTAGATCTATGCAAGTTGCCCATTAGCCCACTCTATTCCCTTGCATACATCCAGCAGGTCCATACATATGCTACTATAGTCTAGTACCTCATACATGTATATGAGAGTGACTTACCTTGCACGTGCAGCAGTTGAGAGACCTGTGTTTCAGGGCTGAATCTGTCTGATGCATGCAGTACACAGCCAATGCATGGTTAGGTACAGGTTGTGTGGGTTGCCTGGCATCAATTTTAATATATGTATGTGAGTTGGAGTGAAGTGTCAGTCCCTAGGGCCCTAGATTGTCAGTGGATGTGATATGCATTGTCTCTTGGCCAAGGCCGGGGCATACTGGGCATGCCTACATCTGCCTACAGGGAGCACTTCATGGGGTTCCTCCTGCAAGTCCCCTGTGGGTGTGGCTGTGATGAACTAGGAAATGGTGAGGAGCTGTGTATCCCTTCCCTTTGCTGATCCTGCTGCAGCTGTTTCTGCAGGATCATATTGTGTAGCATGGCACATAATATGATCATATGTGCACTTGTGAATGGAGAGTACTGCAGGGCTCTACCAGATATACTGAAGTACCAAAACCCTGACTTGAGCAGGCCAAACATATGCTCTATGATGTTCCTAGTTTGTGCATGTGCCTCATTATAGCGTTCTTCGGTGGGTAGGTGTGCATTTCTGATGGGTGTCATCATCCATGGTTCCAGTGCATAGCCAGCATCCTCCATTAGTTGGCCATATGGGATGTCCCCCCCGAGCAAGCATCTGGTACAGCTGTGATGCATGCCAGGTATGGGAGTCATGATAACTACCAGGCTGCAGCACACACATTCATGATAATGCCTTGGGCATTGCCCATGACCTGGCAGTTGATGGAGTGGTACCCCTTTTGGTTGACATAGACTCTACCCTCCTCACTGGTCGGTGCTATGATGTGTACATGAGTGCAGTCTATGGTACCCTGTACTTCAGGGTAGTATGCTACATGGTAGAAGAGTCTCATACTGGAAGCCCTCTCCTCAGGAGTGTGGGGTAAATAAATGTGCTTACTGGCATGTGGTAGCATGGCATCCATGAACTGGTGAAGTGCCCTGGATGCTAATGGCTGTGAGAACCCATCATGTTCCCAGTTGGTCTTTGGAAAATACCTGTAGCTAGTATCCTAAGGGATACATGTACCTTTGTTTACACTGGGATGGGTTCCCCTCTGTTGGCTCATGGTCTGAGTTGAGGACAGCAGAACTCGGTGAGTTCTTGTAGTCTGTCCCTGTCCATCCTATAGCACTCTACAATCATCAGTTCATGTAGCTCCTGGAAGGTTACCCTGGGCCTGATCACTCTTCTCCTTTTCAGTCTAGGCCTATTGTCAGCAGCAGCATCAGCACTGACCTCAGCATCTAGCACATACAGATGTAGTAGAGCTGCAGCAGCCCCTAGCATTGCTTTAGTTAAAAATACCACATTTGTGCTCCACTGGTGCATTGTATGGGGGTGAAATCAGAGTGTAGGATGTATGCAACTTTTATAGTGCTCTGCTATAAGTGCAATATGTGTGATTGGCTACCTATGATGCATTCCAACTGCCAAGTACATCATTAAGTGTTTTAATGGCCCAGTTTAAGTTGTACAGGGGTCATCAGTAATTTATATATGATTGGCTTTCCCAACCAAGTTTTTTTTTTCCTCCTGCTAAGCACTGAGGTGCAGCCCGCAAACCTGCACCTCAGATAAAAACAATGCTGAGCACTACAGGACACAGCCTCATGGACAGGCACACTGAGCACAGCATCGTGCCATGCAAACATGCTCAAACACACTCAAATACACGCCCCGTGGGTAAACAATGCTTACCAGCATGAGACACTCCCCCCTGCTCAGCTCAGTGGCACATAGCACAAACAGGCACCACTGAGCTCCAGTGAGGTTAAACAGATGCAGAGTGCAAACATAATATGGGTATTAAAAAATATATGTGTTTTACATTATTTTCCATTAGGTTTTGGACACACAGGGCATAGTTTTGCATATATCTGTGTCTGCTATGCTATTTCGATCCTTCACACTGGACTTTTGCAGTCCCTGTTCTCTTTTTTATTTCATGTACACAGAATTTTTCCATGTACACTTTGGACACTGACATGGGATCTGCAGCACTGCCTATCTGCTTGCTGGATCACTCCAGCACCCTCATTTGCATGCATTTCACCTACTTATGGGGTGATTTGCATGCCAAGGACACTTCCGTGTTCACATACTTGTGCACGCTCCTCAGCACTGTTTACTGGATCACACATCTGCTTACTTCCATGTAAGGACAATGCCACTATGCCTACATGGAAAAAAGTCCATGTAGGCTTTATTGAATTCCCTGTGATGTTTATCTGTGACCTTCCTGCCTCTGAAGGTTGTATAGTGGCAATGCACTTGATTTGATATCTAAAATGTGCAATCTTTAGAGTGATTCTGAATTACCACATGACACTGATAAACTATTACATTTCCAGGTTAAAAGCAAATAAAACAAACAAACAAAAAATACTCAGATGAAGAATGTCTTGTCATCTGTATCATACGGCAGTTGTCTAGTTATCTTTGCCTTGATTCATATCTGGCTGCATTTGACTGCATTACTGCAATGGCTTTTTTACAAGGTTTTCCCTGCAAAGACCTTAAAAGTCTTCATGTCATGCCTAACTCTGCAGTTAGGGTAATACCAGGTATTACTAAGCAAACTTGAAATACATTATTTTATCACAACCAGACATCAGAGATGTTCTTAGTTAATAAAGTATCTCTTTGTTTTGCCATCTGCTTGTTTTAAACAGTCAGTTTGCCATTTAAGGACTAATATGCATTTGTATGAAGTAATTTTAAATACAGAAATTATGTGGCTGTAACTGCTGTGTGTGGGGTATGTCTGTGGATGGAACTGGCTGACCCTTCTGTCATGATCAAGTTAAACAGTCACTATCTAGATTTGTAGTCCAATGCACATTTTAGTAAAACAATTTAGAATACATCAGTGTGAATATTTCTTTTATGACATTCTGGTTTATGAGGTGTACAGACTCATACTGGCTGTAATTGGCAAGTATGAACATTGGTGGATTACAACAGCAGCAGTTTGAGTGGTCTTTTATGACCAAAATGTTTTTAGAAGGTAACTTTAATTATTGGTAAGTAAATTTTGTTTTATTTCTTGCTATTAAAAAGTTCAAGACTATAAACATAAAACGCACATGAACAAAGTTTGCTTTATCAAACAATGAATTATTAAACAATAAATATAATTTATAGCAAAATGCACTGGATAAAACAATGAGGAAGGTGAGTAAAAGGACAAATGCATTTATTCCTGGTTTAAAAAAATGTGTGTTTGGGGGCATGGTTTGTAAGCCTCCTGGGGTTAAAGGTACACTTAATGTGCCTCTGTATGGAAGTAGTACTTAGTGGAATGCTTCAGACATCTATGTTGGGGCATTTATTGTTTAATATATGTATCTGATGTCTCAAATGAAATCAGAAGTGGAATAATCTGACTTTCAGATAATACAGTTGTAATAATGTGAAGGTTTAAAAGAGAGGAAAATGTCTTATGTGACATGAGTATATCTTAAAAGTGGATCAGAAGATGACAGCTTAGATTCTTGCCAATGTCTACATTTTATATTAAAAATCCAGGTAAAAATTATACATTAGGAAGGTTACTACTATAGAAAACAGAAAGAAAAAAAAAACAAGTCACAGCCTCTGGGTCATGCCTTACAAATTTCTTAAATAAGTATCCTGGTTACCATGCTAGCAGTTGTTAAAAAGTAAAACAATAAAGCTCATTTGTTGCTACTATGCCTGAACAGAATCATTCCGGGCATTGCAGAAAGATGATGGGAAAATCAGTGAATATGATGATATATATTACTAGATAGGGTTAAATCAAAATGAATAGGTGGACTTACACGCATTTTGAAAGATACAGACAAGCAGCTCATTCTACACTAATGGACATTTACAAAAGGTATACACAAGAAATGGTAGTTTTCAAAGGAATGGAGGCAGAATATGGAAAAGAGGAGTGATATTTGCTGGCTCATGGGATTGACTAGAAAGTGTGGCATGGAGAAAGAAGGAACTTTACTGCACAATCAGAATGGAAATGATAAGGTCATTTCTCAGAAAGAATTTCCTTATGCAGCAGATAAAAAGAAAAGCTGAATATGGTAACACTCACTTTACCTCCATTTTGACACTTTCTTGTGGTATAGATTTTATTCTTATACTACTGTATTGTTACATTTCTACATATGTTGTTCTCAAAAACTAATGTTGGGCCTTGTGTTGTATTATTGGTTAAATAGTACAATGCTTGCATACTAACATAGCTTGTTGAAATTATACTGTTGTTGCCCTATTGCCGTAACTGTTACTGGCATCCTGTTACAATACTGACTGTTATTCCAATTATGCCTGTGTCTGTATGCTATGCAATTTTATTGTTTTGGGTTAATTGGAACACCCATGCATGCTGTTACAACTAATATTTAAATGTTCTGTTCATGACTAACCTATACACATTGACAAACCTCAACATCATAGCATGATTGGGTAGGCTGGTTCCGGCTGATCTGCCTATCCCTCTTCATCGAGCTGCAGCACCGGGTCCCAGCATGTCTGGGACCCAACCTGGAGCTGCTCCTTCTACTGGTCTTGCACCACCCACAGGTGGAACTGCCTCAGGGGACAGGGCCTGTCCCACCCTGGGGATGGGCGCAGAAAGGAGGCTGTCACCCGGACTCAGGTTTCAGGTATGGTGCGCATGTCATCCAGTGTGACTTGGATAATAGACTGCACTAGATCAAGGGTGGACTGGTGCACCTCAAGGGGCAGGCTGGCCCTGGTGCCCAGCCCCCACCACAGCCACCTTCAGGGTCATGAAGGGGCAGTGGTGACTGCCCATGGGTGGGGATCTCAGTCCCACTGTTGCCATTTGGGGGCACTTGGTCCTCTGATTCCCAAACACCCTCCCCATCCAAGGTGTTTACCCCCTCAAATGTCATACACCACCCCTATCCACTGTCTTTTCTGTCTTTGTCTGCAAAAGCACCCTGTCCTACCCAACTTACCTCCCCAAACGTACCTACAACCCTTCCCCAACATCCCATTCTCACCTTAAAAAAAATGGGCATCTGCCCCCCCCAAATATTTCATCCCATACATAGCTCTTTATTTCACCCCCACATATACTGCCATGAATCAGTCATCTCATCAATTAATCAGCAAAGCTATATCACCCACACCCCTCCCTGTGGGGTGTGAGCCTCCAAATTCCAAATTGTCCACATCATGCACAGCTGTTGCTGCCCAAGAAATGGAGAGCTATGGTCCTTTCCTACACCCATCCTGCAAATCCCTAGCTGCTTTTTGTATTATTTCCCCCCCTACTTGCCTCCATTTCACCACTTTCCTATCACCCCCCTTTTTTTTTATTGTTTGGAAATAGCGCAGGTTAAAGCAGGACTAAGCGCCACTTAGCATTGCAGTGCGTTGCATAAACCCACGCAAACCCTTTTAAAACTGTTTTAATCACCGTATCTGATTCTGACACTGTTCTGCACATCAATAAAATAACTACGCCTGCCACATCTTGAACCAAGGACCCTTTAAACTATAGCATAGTTCATAAGACCACTAGGCCAACTAAGCTGTGGGGGAATTACTTGTGTTTTTGTAAATATATCATGCAGTACATTGATGTAACATTAGGAAAAAGATACACTCCTGCCAAATATGGAACCCAGGCCCCTTTGAACTAGGGTTCAGTGCATTAGCCCACAAGGCCAACTCAGCTCTGGGGAATTATTGGTGTTTTTACAAAGATATCCTGATTACCAGTGACACTACTTCGACATATAATGTGATAAATGACAGTGTACTTGGGCCTGTGATGCAGACACTGAACCAGTACACAGCCAAAGACATGTTGATGGATTGATGGGAGGCCTACGATATCTGGCAGTGCTGACAACTGCACAGACTGTTGCAGAATGTCCACAGTTGTGTCACCTTCTTATGGAATAGTTGGCATCAAAGGTATTCTGTGTGTTGAAGTACTGGCAAGTCACAGCAAATTTATTTTACAAAAGCATGACAGGCAGGTCAGTGTCACACATCATAGTCATCCCAACACACATGTTCATGCCAATCCTGTGTAACACACTGTATGTCTGCACATATGTCTTGCAGCTACACCTCCCATAATAATGATTCTGTAGCTCTATCTGTTAAATTCCTAGCATTTCTGATATCTGGACACTCACAGTTCAGGTCCACAGTCCATCTGTTGCACAATGACTACATGCTTGTCAATACAGCATAGAAATAACTGAGCCCTGCAATGTCCAGCAGAACTGGTTAGTGTTACAGCAGTCACTGACACCCAAAGTAGCACATCAAAGGCCTGGATGGTGGGACACATGTCACAAATATGAATACGTGTCCTAAATGTCCCCTAACACTCTCTGGATGGTACTACTACTTAACATATGTACCAGAGGCACATGTCTCACCTGGACTGTTATGGGTACCCTCACCATGGCCATGCTGTGACACAAGAGCTGACACTACTCCCTCACTGACATATTCAGCTTGCTGTCCCCCAATCTCTTCACAATCCCCAGTATGACTCCTGGTCAGAATGCAGCAGCTGTGGCCTGCTACACATGCAGCTGTATGTTCAGCTACCTGCTACAGACCTACCATACTCACAAACACCTAGAACAGTGCATCCACACAACACTCATACATAAAGGGTTGGGGGGGGGGTGTTCAGGTGACAGGGACAAGTGTCACAGTCTCCCCCCTAGAAACATCCACAGCTGATAGACCAGCATCAACTGCAGAAGCATGCAAACTCAGATAAAAATGATCTATGACATTCACATCTCCTGTCTCCTTACTGACCCCAACACACATTGTTGAACAGTAACCTGCCACAGAATCATAAAATCTGTTAACAATGGCCAAACATAGTATGCAAAACTATGGACATACCATATCAATCTAAACAGTGAACAGTATTTCTTCCTACCTTCTGAGATGCTGTAGCTCCCACACCTCAATAATGTCCTCCTCACAGGCCAGGAAAAGGGCCAAGACCTACATGAAGGCCTTAATTATAGCACTGTGTTCCCATGCCAATGGTTAATGGCAATGCAACACAACTGTTCTGGATGCAGTTAGCAAGTGTGAGTCACAGACTGGTGCACAGGCAATCACCTGTTCATGAGCATTACCTACAAAAGACAAGCTGCTACCTATGGTAAAGAGGTATGTGACTTTCTTCATGAAGACAGACTGTAATTTCCAAGGAAAAATACCACTAGATTTCTGCTCACAAAGGAGTACAGCACTATACCAGGTATGTCATAGAGTTAATCATGTAATGGAATGCAGATGGGGGGATGCGGTCATGGGAAATAGGAATTTCAACAGTAGGTCTCAACAACATACCTTGGAATGACATCTTGCTGTTAGTCTGCTGTCCAGCACCTACAGTCTTGCCTTTTGCCTCTGTCTGCAGTGACACAGATTGCAGCTCCTGCCCCTGAGTCTTCCGAGCAATGGTCAGCCCACATAAAATGCTACTGAATTTTATGTTATACAATAGTGACAGTAACTACTGGTGGATACAGCTGGCATATCACATCATGAAGTGCCATGAGCCCCTCTGGGTCTGTGAATGTCATACAGGGTTAGTTCTAAGATTGACCAGGTGTCCCTGACTGTTCCTGATGTACTCTGGCTAGCTCCCTGTGTATTCCACACCTGTATCTCATTGCCTGACAGCCATGGCTAGAATACCTGGTGAGCCCCTGCAGCAGGACAGCAGGTTATAGGCAGTAGTAGTGGAGAGACACAGGGTCTGACTCAGCAACACTGTGTACATATTTACCATACAATGTCAGAGAATGAATACAGTACCAGATATTAATGTACCATTACTGTGTACTGAGGGGTCTGGCATGTTACAGACGTGTTCCCCATACTCTGGTGACACCAATTACATATTGTCCAGACATCCACTTTTGTCTGGTATGGGGTCCACATATATCAGGCACATGTACACAGTATAAAAAAAACACAAAAACACCCAAACTAATAAAGTAACCAATGTAACAAGAACAAATTGAGCAGTAAGTCTGATGAAGCGGAACATATCCGTGAACGCGCTAACTTTTTTATTAAACGAGTTTTATTTCTACCATGTGTAACCAGTGATTTGTTGCTGTTGCACATGTACACAGTCTGCAAACATCTGGGTGCTGCAGATGTCAGACACCTACGAGGAGTAAATCCTACACCACATATGCACTGCTCTCAGTTATTGTGTAGCACAGATGTTGCCGGAATGTCTACATGCACTTGTAGTACCACTCACGTATTTGTCAGATGTTGGCTGTATGACATGGTACTGTAATGTTTCCCATAAGGGACACACCACAGTCAATGGCAGTGGTGGCAGTGATGGGTGTGGGCACATAACAACACAGTCTGTCACAGCACACAGGCCATAACAGCTATACTTAGGAACATACAAGGTTACTAGGCTATGGGCCCTGAGCCCCTATAAGCCTAGCCCAGATGTTAGCCCATGTGCATGCAAGGCAGCACCTGATGCCCCAGTCCAACAGGGACGCAAGTGGTATCCCAAGGGTATATGTGCAGTTAACCATTCAGTTATCCAGGTTCCATCTGCAAAGGTGTAAATAGCTAACCTGCCTGATGTGGACAGGGTGACCATTCCACAGCAGGGTGAGTATGTGGGACATACATCTCAGCCACTAAGAAGACTAGTTGATGTCACACACCACCAGGTTGAGGGTGTGTGTGTGTGTGTGTGTGTGTGTGTGTGTGTGTGTGTGTGTGTGTGTGTGTGTGTGTGTGTGTGTGTGTGTGTGTGTGTGTGTGTGTGTGTGTGTGTGTGTGTGTGTGTGTGTGTGTTAATAGAGTGGAGCTTGAGCAGCAATCCCAGCAGTGTGAAGTCCATGATTGCCTTGCATGCCAGACAGAGGTCACCTCTGAGGAGTATGTATGAAACCAGTTAGAGGTGTGGGCTTATAGCCTATCTATGTATGGTAGCTGTTTGAGGCCCTGGCATTCCCTGGTGGGGGAACCTCTGTGATGTCCCCAGCTGCTGCATGTGCTATGTGAGGTGAATGATGAACAGGTATTTTACACAATAATGGGCCTTATTGTGGGGAATACAGGGATGTTAGGACCCCTGTCCCTGAATGACATACCCATAGGTATGATGTGGGCCATGTAGAAGGTTTACCATAGAACAGAAGCACCATGCTGGTGAAATGTCATATTGCCATTGACCTGTGTGCACAGATCCCACATGACTAATTGCATGCCTAGGATGTTGTTAGCACTGTGATAATATGTGAGGATGTCACTCTCCCCACTGGGGTTGACACTGCATGTCCTAGTATGTGGCTTGAGGCCATGTTTCTAGCACCAGTCACACATCTGCATGAGACCCTCCTAGGCAAATGTCCACATCAGTAGGGAATCCAGTGACAGCACACAGCATGCAGTCATCTGCAGACATGGCCGGCCGTAGGCCAATGGCTGTGCCCTGCACCACAGACATGTACATCACACATAACAGAGGCCCAAGCACAGACCAACAGGTTAGGGCACTAGTTATGGGTCAACCGCTTGGTGTGAATTCCCCTGTATGTTTTAGTTGGGTCATGTCAGTGCACCAGTGCGCTACCCCTATGGTAACATATGGTGTGATGCATACTTGGGAGTGTATATCTATTATGACCAGGTGGATTATACTGTCAAAGACTTTCTCCAGGTCAAGGTAGGCAGTGTGCACTGTCACCCCCCATCCATGGCTTTGGTGACTGTGTCAAAGAGGTCAACCAAGTGTAACAGACATGATCCCTTCCTTGACAAAGCCTAACTGTGTGCGATGGAGTGTGTGGAGGTCACCAATGTCCTTGTTAATGTGATGCACTATAAACTGTGCTATGGCTTTGCAGAACAGCTGATTTAGGCTGATGGGTGTATAATGTGACAGATTGGTGAACACACCACCTTAGTGTAAAGGGATGACTGTGGTTGTCCTTCACACGGCTGGGAAAAAGGTGGCAGTCAGGCCTCCTTTGAAGACAGTGGCTTTTGTTGTTGCAAGGTTATGCTTGGGGTCATGTAGGATGCATCCTTCATGTGATAGACAGTCATGGCTGATGTATACCAAGACTTTCACATGGCAGTGGCTTACTGTTCCCTACATATAAGAGAAGGGGGCAGGTACTGTGGACATCCTGATGTACTGATGGGGTGGACAGGGGGTGAAGCCTACACTAACTCTGTCTGGCATCAGGTATGCTATACCTACAGCACTGGTATAGCTGGTGTCATTGACCACCACATGTGAGTAGATGCAGGTGCTTCCTGTGATGTTGTAGACATATGTGCAGAATGGTAGATGATTGTCTGTAGTGGGTGTCAACAATGCAGCCTCTGGGTTTCCTTTGCAGGTTCCCAGGAGTGATCCCATTCACTTGTTCACACTAATGAAATATTGCTTGTAAATGTGCACCTGCTGCTAGTTTGTCTCAGACAGTGGTATGTCATCCCTGTTATAGACACTTATGTATTGCAGATGTCCACCAGACAGGTGTACGTATCCTTGCAGAGGATGAAGTAGTCCTGTCGGGTATACCTGACTCCATGCATCTATACAAATGCACATCTAGCACATGTGTGGATGTGTTGATATTGGTGGCAGTCCCTACAGAAGGGTTTGGGGCTGTGAAGCTGTGAATACCACCACCCAGAAGGTTGTAATCCATGTTGGAGGTGTATGTATGTGTGACCCTAGCTAGATGGGTATTGTGGGAGATGTTTACTGCAAATGTGACCACATGATGGTTGATTTGCCACAGAGGATGACATTGTAGGAATGCTGCAGTGGTAACCTGTGTTGTGTAATATCAACTGCAACACACCTTCACCTCATGTGAGGGTAGCCCCTAGTTACATCAAAGTGTTTGTAATTCCACTGTTGATGGCTCTCTGACAATGTGTGTGCTGGCATGGGCACATCTTCCAATGTATGTTTGGGTCATTCAAGTGACCCAGGTTCAGGGTACAGTCCCAAATCAGAATACAGTTGTTGAGGTCCATATAGGCAAGATGGGCTTCCTGGTCACATGTGGTTGTTGATAGCTAGCTATGATTTTAATAGTTGTGTTAGCAATGGTGTACTGCTCCTGTGGTGTCCCCTGTGCACCTTACTGCCTGTACAGTGTGGAGGTGTATATGTGTCTCATATATACTGCAACTACATGTCCCATGCCATTTCCGCCTACACTTTGGGGTACGACTGTATGATAGGATGGTTGACCAGGTAAAGCTGGGGTGGTCTCTGCAGCTTTGAAACATGTCCATGTGACTGCACAGATGTCAGCATTTCCCAGCATTAAGAATGCTTGCATTGAGGGCAGAGTCATGTGTAGACACCTAGGGTTTAGCAGCATGGGCTTTAATGTGTGCTACACTGACAGTTGTATGTTGGTAGTGATAACCTCACCACTTTTCCTAATAAAGGCACTACTGGGGTGGCAATAATCATTGCCAGATGGCTGAAGGCTAGTTGAGACAGATGGAGGCCATCTGTTGCAGAGCATTGTGGTCTGTTGACCATAGCATTCCAGGCTCAAAGGTACTGGAACCCCCTGTAATATCACAGCATAAAAGGTTGCATGTTAAGGTCAATAATTTCCTGAATGTATTGTGGCATCAGTCTGAGTGACAGTGGAATGCTACATAAGGCTGGGGACATACCTGCCTGGGGCACATAATCAGTGTGCTCACTCATGTCTCACTGCATATAGTCCAGGAACGTACATATGAGGTCGGCACTCCAATATGGACTGTGTCAGACTCATGACAGTACCTGTTGGTGAGAGACAGCAGTGCGTATGCGATATGGTGGAGTCTGTCACCTGACACACAAGTAACTGTGACCATCCACATATACAGCCAGGTGAGAGGCACATCACTGTGTCTCACAATGGAGTCTCCTATGAGTAATATGTTTGACGTGCTGATGCCTGCATTTTTGTGGAACACAGGTGTGTGGCCATATGTGGTATGTGCCATGTACTGCTGTGACATTCATGTGTGGCTTTGTCTCGGGGGTCTCCTTTGTTTGTGAATGTGTATGTTGAGGTCCACTGCATATGTGTGTGTATTGTGTGTGGGTGGTGTGTGAGGTGTACTGATTGTGTTATCAACCTGTTTGGGAACAGATATGCGGCCTTGACAGGGAGGGAGCATGGACAGTAGGTTCCTACTGTTATTGCATCTCTCACACAATGTGCTCCTTGGTGGTGTTTGTAGATAGTTGTCCATCCATGTATATGAGGCAGGTGCTACACTGTACCAAGACACCCATATCAACCACACTGGCAGGGGAATCTGTAGAACATTGTCCAGCCATATAGTCCAGAATCTGAGGGAGGAAGGCCAGGGAGACCTGAGGGGTGGGCCTACATCCCAGGTGCTTACTACAACAGTAGGAGGTTGACACCACAGCATACCATGTAGACAGGCTATGAACAAGCAGTGATAGGTGCAACAGGTAAATGCATTTGAACACCTCATAGCACATGCAGCAAGTAGCATGAAACAGCAGGATCAGGGGGCAATGCATGATGTATTGCCACTATGTTGCTGATAGCCAAATACCTACTGTGGTGATAGATGGTGGGGTATGATGTGGGAGTTAGTGGTGGATAGTGGTGGCCAATGTGGATGCGCAGGGTGTGTACATTGTGGTGAGCAATGTATGCCATCCTGTGATGTGTTCCCCTCTTCATGTCTTTCAGGAGGGATGTATAGACATCGTAACCCACCTTTCTCAGAAGCTGAGACCGCTGCCATTATTGATGCCCTGAGACTCCATCACCAGGTGCTGTTGACAAGGACTCACCAAAACCAGCAAGAACACGCTGCACTATGGGCAGACCTTGTAGTAATGCTGAATGATGTGGGTTACGAGGACAGAAGCTATGAACAGGTCTGACACCATGCTACAGATATAATACATCATGCACAGCAAAGGGCTGCAGCTGTGGCCAGGGACCGTGCTGACACCAGGGGAGGGTCTGCTACACAACCCCCACTCTCAGCCACAGAGGAGTTCCTGGCAAACCTTGGTTCAGCCACCAGATCACAAGAAACTATCACAACATATGTTGTGGAGGTGGTTGTCACAGATTCCACAGCTGAGGAGCATTCAGGTAAGCCTCCAGTGGTCATCACTTTAATACTGTAGCATTCATAGTGGCAGCTTTTGCATACCTGTACACATATGTCAGGTCATTCTGCATTTGTGGGTGGAGTTTTGTAATGCATACATGTGCACACATATTGTGAATATCAAAAATTTGTGTAGTATCACAGTTTGTGCTGAACATGTTGATAAATGCACATATTATCCTGTACCAATGCCGCATGTGTGTCTGCTGACAAGACATCTCCCACACAAATACATAGGTACCTCTGGTGTGGCTGGGGACATCATCCTGTAGCCAGGGAGTGTGGAACTGTCTTGTTATGGCTCATCTATACCCTAGGCATATTAAGGGCTGCCAGTTTGCCATGAACACTACTGTTAAGCTTAGCTATATTGCAATACGTGCATGTTCACTTGTGGTGGGTTTCACTGCATTGCATCACACTGGTAATCACAGTAGCATATTTGCAGTAGCTGTAACATATTAGAATGTATTCTTCTAAAGGTGTAGAAAGTCAGTTATACAGGGGTGCATTATTAGTGTGTAAACGGGTGCACTGTGTTTTAGGTGAAGGTCCATCACATAGTTTGACTTGTCATGTATCTCACAGGGTGTATAGTACTAGCAACATTAACTGGACATAGCTGCACTGCATGTTGTTGAGGGCCTGTACAGAGTGTGTCTGTTGTGGTCTGATTGTGTGTTGTGCATGGCATCAGTCAGAAGGTGCGGTCTGTATAATGCCTTTGTGGCATCACACCTGTATGTGTGTGTGTGTGTGTGTGTGTGTGTGTGTGTGTGTGTGTGTGTGTGTGTGTGTGTGTGTGTGTGTGTGATTAGCAGACATTATAGTGCAGGAATTAATGTAGTCATGTTGTCTACCCCTCACAGGTGACCATGGGGTTGGAGTGTGTCCCCCTCACAACCTGATGTCAGTGTCTCATCGGACTCCTCCTCTGATGATGATGATGATGGTGCCATTGTGAGGCACAGGTGGGATTGTTTGGGGCTGAATGTGTCCCATTGGTTGACATCCCACTTCCACCCCAATGTCTCTGCACCCAGTCAGTATGCCCACACATACCCAGTCCCCAGCAGCCACAAATATTGGGCAGTCAGAAGGTGGTGGCATCTAACAGAGGAGAGTGGTGACTATGATATCTGTGACTGTAGACACTAGCCATAGCCAGAGAGCTGGCGATGTCCCACACAGGAAGATTGACAGCGGTGCTCGAAGTCTGACTGCTGCCCATCCAGCACCTATCAGAGGTGTCACAGCACATGTCACCTGATGCATGTGTCGGCCCATCATGGAAGCACAGCCACATTGAGAACGGTACACCAGATGGATGCTTAGGGTCATGGATGCCACAATGCCTAGCATACATGACTCCCTCCACGGCATTTGTGATGCCTGATGTCATTTTGCTGATGTAGTGGATAGACTGTGGGGTGAGACATTGTCAGTCCTTAACTGTGTAATGTCTGTGCTGGAACATGTGATGGGAGTGGCATCAGACCCATGGATGTAGGTCAGCAACAACATCAGCTGACAGCCCACATGGCCATGCGCAGTCACACACCCATAGTGGCAGTACCACCAGTGCTACTGAAGAGAGGCTGCCGTCCACACCACAATGTGGTAGGCCATGGGAATGTGGTCCTGGGTAGTCCTGTGAGGGACACGGACCCAGCAGGCACCGGTCACTGTCAGCAAGTAATACCACATCTGGCCATGGGCATGGTGGTGCCAGTGCCACTCCTGACAGAACCAGTTCCTGTGTTTATGGCCAGAGATGGTGAACTGTACATTTTAACATGCACTGTCCATGGCTGTCCAACATACCCTTGTGTAGGGCTAGCACATGGCTTGACTGTGTGTATACACTCACACAGCATTGTCACATGTAGGTCACCAACAGACAGACACAGCTCTTCTCCATAGCTCAGCTGAATAGCACCACTCCAGACACACACACATATGATGTCAATTGTATGGCACAGCCTAGGCCTTTGGCAACCCCACACCACACTCTGTGCATGTGATGATACCTGTGCCACATCCCTGTTATCCATAACATCAATGCAGAGACATGCTAATATGTGTGTGAAGCACAGGGTGAATATAGTACAGTTAATGTCAGTTTCTAGTGCAGTAGTGTTATGACCTTTAAGGTGCTGTCTGCTGGCAATTGTCATGCGAACACATCAAAGTGTATGTACCTTTATGCCATGATGCTTTATTGCTGTTTGTACTGCTGACTGACTGTTGTCTGACAGACTTTATTCTGTTTCTGTTCCATGTGTCTGTGCATTTAAGTTGTGGTGACCTGCTATCATTGCAGAAGCTCATGATGGAGTAGTGGGAACACAGAGACTTTTTCTTGCCAAGGTACGGTTATATATGTGTATGTTTACCAAGGTGCGTATGCGTGGAACAGTGTGTGAGGATTAATGGAGGCTGACAGCATACTCTTGCATGCATGCCCCTTGACACAGCATGCTACTCTTGATACATGTCACCTGGGAGTTCCATAGGATCACAGCTTCATAGGTCCATAGAAGGTTACTAGATTACTGGCCCTGGGTCCCTTAGAAGCATAGCCATTACTTTATCCCCAACAGAATCATCGATTAGCACCTGTTGCCCCTGGTATTGATGGGCACAGGTTGGACCCTTGGGACAGATTTTTGGCTTTCTATCCATTCATCATGGATGCACTTGATGAGGGTCTGCATGGTACTTTGTTTGACATATATGGTAAGTGCATTCCTGAGACAGGTCAGTCTCTGAGAGATAAACCTGTCTCTCCAGCAGGTTTGTTGCTGTCACATATGTGATTCAGACCTGTTGTGCTGGTAATTAGCACAGAGTTAGACTCACATATATGGGGTAGCTGTTAAAGGGCTGAGCACAACATTGCCATCTATGCATACTACATCCCACCTGTGGACAACCTGTCCAATACCAAGTGGGACACTACTGATTCGAGGCTGTTTGTATAGAAGAGGTGTTGAAGGCTATGGATAACCTTTGTGGGTGTTAACATAGCCATTTCAGTTGCTGCAGATGTCTGCATAGGTACATACCAGACCAGCCATGATGATAATGTATTGTTGTACTGACTGAGGACTATTCAGAGGTAATGTCCTCTTTTTGTCTGGATACAGTCCCTTTACCTATGTGGTAAACCACATCCAAAGCTTTTATGACCACTGCCACTATTTGATGGCTGAATGCAACAGTGTTATTAACCTGAGTACCCAGGTCTGTCAATGCAGTTTGTGTGTTTATGGGGTTGCTGATGATGTGGGAAATAGTGGGGCCATGTCCTCACCATATGGTATGATGGTACTGTTTTTTGCATTCAGCTTGAGGCCAGGACCTTGCAAACATTCCATACCCGGTGTATGACCCCATTGCAGTGTATTAACATCTGTTTGTGGGTGAATGACAGATAGCACACTACTTACAGTTGCCACAGCCTTAGGTGTAACCTACATATGTGGGTGGTGGCAGTTAGCATTTATGCCTAGATACATTTGGATCATTGGGGCTGGCAGCTACTCACAGGGCCTACACATATTTACATATTGCACACACATAGGCAACATAGAGTATGATGCCACCTTATCAAATGTGGAATGTGGGACACAATTTGAGGTATCATGACAGTTGGCAGGACATACCATACTTATGGCAAGTGCAACAGACAGGACTTCCCTTGTTTTGCTAGTATGACAGTTTCTTTGTGTCTCATTACCATAGGTTATGCTATTTCTGTTCATTTTTAATTTCTCCAAGTCTTTTGGGTTTCTAATACCATGACTGGAATGGACCCCATTCCTAAGTCAAAGTATGATTAAAGTTCATGAAATTAGTATTGTTTCACTCTTTTATGTTAGCCAAAAGTGCTCTTCACAGCACCCGCAATGTGCCCAGTAATGACTCCTTCTGCAATTCATACTGTGTTACATGAATTGGTAACATATCTAAATACGATTGTAAATTCATTTTTATAAGACTAGCTGCTCCTACTACTATTGGAACTGTCTGGGTATCTTTTTTCCACATGGCTCTCGTTTCTGCCTGCAGATCGAGGTATTTTATGACTTTGTGTCTCTCTCTGTACACAAGACACTGTAGTCACTAGATGTGGTGATTTCAATGATCAATGCTACTTTTGTCTTCTTTTCTTGGACCACTATATCCGGTTTTCTAGCATCTATCTTTTGGACTATTTCTGTTAAAATTAAGGTGCTTCTGATGTGAAATAACTGCTTTATACAACTAGTAGACAACTTCAGGAAATGTTTGTTGTCCTGCACTCTAGGGACCTCTGTATTGTTTGAGTCGTTGTCACAGGTCACACCTGGCTAAACATGGACTGCAACTTGCATGGTGGGACAGGTGCTGGCTATACTTCTCACATCTACAGATTTCTGCAGAATGTCCTGATGTTTGCCACATATTTTTGTTCCGTTTGTCATAACATTGTGGTTTTCTGGCAAAGTAGTGTGAAATCATTAAAGACTGACATTACACAAAAATGACAGATATTTTCCTGTCAGACTTCATACCCTTCAGAAAATGCATGTGAATGCACAACCTGTAATGCTATCTACTTTCTATGTTTGTCACAGCAATATTTAAAGATTGACCATAATAGTTGGGCTGTGTCCCACTTTTCTGTATGGCTTTATCCAGATGTCTTTCTCTAAGGGGTCGAGAGGTATGTTTGTGGCCCTAACACAGTCACTCTACTGCAAGGGGATATACATACATACACACACACACTCATGAACTGCCTTTGTTGATAGTAGAACCCCTACCTGCCTAGTTTTACATACAATAGCAATATATACATAGAGCATGCACCACAGAGCTTATACAGTTTTGCAGTGTCTGCCACTACTATTCAGGTGGATGACATCTGCAGGTGCTGTAAGGATTGCCACTGGGGGGAGGGTTAACAGGTCCTTAAATGGTATAACTGTGTCACACACACACACTGCTGCAGAGGGATGTACATTCCAACACACATGCACAGACAGTTGCCAGTTTTGAGATGAGGACACCTATCTATCTACTTACATATGTACACTATAGCCCACCATACGTATTGCATACACCACAGTGCTATTGTGTTTGAAAATGTCTAACTCTGCATCTAAGGAGCATGACATCTGTAGGTCCTGAATAGGTTGGTGATGGTGGAGTTAACAAGGTGGCACAGGCATACAACATGTTATAGCCATTGCACACGCACACACAGGCAAGACAGGCATGCTGCTACAAGGGATATGCATACACAGACTCATACACTCACACAGTTGCTAGTATTGAGATCAGAACCCCGACCTATCTAGTTGTAGGTACTATAGTACTATGTCTTTATCACGTGTGCCACGGAGCTTATATGCTTGGGGCATGCCTGTCAACCTCTCAGAGCAATAAATGTGGACAAAGCCTTCAATAATGGAGGGATACAGGCCCAAAAATAGGCACACTTTTTACACATTGCTCTTACAAACTTAGATAACTGATAGAGTGATAGGTTTTGCATTAGCATTACTTTTGTGAAGGGTATGAAGTCAGAAATTCAAATGTCTGTCATTATTTTCTGACTTAATTTGTCAATGATTTGCCAATGATTTGCCAGGAAACCACAATTTTATGAGACACAGACCAAATATATGAGGCAAACATCTGGACATTCTGCAAAACTCTATACAGTTGAGAGGTATGACCTGCAAAGTGTCAAATGGTGCATCTAAGGTGAATTACATCAACAGGCCCTGTAAAGTAATGCAAAAGGGGGAGTCATCAGGGTGGAACAGGCCTCAAAATGGTATAACACAAACACACACGCACACACACATACACACACACACACACACACACACACACACACACACACACACACACACACACACACACAGGATATGCTTTACACACACACACACACACACACATGCACACACACACACACACACACACACACACACACACACACACACACACACACACACACACACACACACACACACAGTTGGCAGCATTGAGATTAGAACCCCTGCCTATCTAGTTGTAGGTACTAGTGCTACGTACTTATCACATGTGCCATGGAACTTATATGTCTGGAGGGTGTCCAATGGTGCATCTAAGGTGGTATAACACACACACACACACACACACACACACACACACACACACACACACACACACACACACACACACACACACACACAGTTGGCAATATTGAGATTAGAACCCCTACCTATCTAGATGTATGTACTATAGTGCTACATACTTATCACGTGTGCCATGATGATTATATGCCTAGAAAGTGTTCAGTGGTGCATCTAAGGTGTATGACATTAGCAGGCCCTGTAAAGTAGGGTAACGCAGGGGTTAACAGGGTGGAATAGGCCTCAAAATCCATTGGCATTGCACACATACAGGCAAGAAATACACACAGCCACAAGGGAATATGCTTACATACACACACAGACACACACACACACACACACACACACACACACACACACACACACACACACACACACACACACACACACACACACACACACACTTGCTGTTACTGGGAATTGACCTACTACCTATCAAACTGTCTACACTATAGCACTATGCACTTATCACATGTGCCATGGGACTTACGCATGTAGAGAGTGTCTGATACTGCCATTGGGGTGGATGGCATCAGTAGCTGCTGACAGGGAGACCAATGTTGTGGAGGACAGTAGTCATTGGGCCAAAATATGGGTGGCCATTACACAAACATAGGCCTGTTGGGTGTGTGTATTCTGCTGTACATGTAATACATACAAAAACACACACACACGTGACAGATGTGAGATTACAACCCCTCCCTACCTACTATTGCACAATGGGCCTCACCATAGTATTTGCACATGCCATTGGTTAAAATTGTTTACGTGTGGCTGTTGCAGTACATTACTCCATGCCTTTCAGGGTCTCTTTCTTTCGCTCTCTCTGTCTCTCTCTCTCTCTCTCACTTTCTCTCTCCCCTTGTCTCTGTTTCTCTATAAATTATATATTTGTACATGCTACCTATATATTTATATGTATATCACACTCAACAGATCCAGGTAAATCTTATATGTACCATGTACAGATTGGTGGGGGTAAACATGTTTGATGGGGGTGGGGATAGACAGTTAAGGTGTACATAGCTGTCTGTATGCAGAAGGGATATATGTACATCCCAGTTCTATAGTCAGATCTGGGTTGAGACATGGGCTGAAAAAGTATAGGAACATGCCCAGTATGACCATTAATAGTAACAGTGTGACTCCAGGCCAGACCTACCTGTACTCCAGTCCAGGGTTTTGTGTGCTATAGCTGATTGGCTGATGAACTTCTGTAAAGAGTCCAGCACCTCACTGATATACTGGCTGAGGGATTTCCTGGCTGTGTGCTATCATTATTAACTGAGTCATATCTATCATGGGTACAGACTGTATCGGACTGAGCAGAGTTTTGCACAATATGTGAGGTAAATTTTGCACAGAACTGTGATGTCCTGGTATGTCAGTGGCAGATCAGTATAGATAATGTGAGGAAGCGCTAATAGAAATTCCTCTACTGACGCCATACACTGCAGGGAACCCATGCTACTGCACAAAGTGTTCTAGTCTTCACATTCTACGTTTGTCTGGCCAATGGTTCCTCCTTCCTGTTATATGTGGCCCTTTGTCCTGCTCTGTTCAAGTTGCAGGCTTTGTCCACAGTTTCTGTTCTTATGTAGTTGTAGTTATGGTCTGACTGGGGCAGAAGTCATAACGTCACACACAGGGTTGCACACCTCTGACTGTACCTGTTTAACAGGTTGGCTAGCATTGTGCCCCATACATCTGCTCTGGTCCTCAGATGGTTTGTATTGCACTGTTCTTATAAGGCTACATGTTGTCCATACCACTCAAACTCTTACAGGCAGACATCTTGACAGGGCCATATATCACAGTCAGATACAGGCCCAGACATGGAGACAGCATCTTAATATTGCTCTTCCAAATGTAGACATTTGGTAGACTGGTTTTGTATTAGTTTGCATGTTCTTATGGGTATGAAGTCTGCATTTCAACCATCTGTCATTGATGTTTTCACATCAACCTTTATTGGTTTGCCAATAGTTTGCCAGACAAATGCAACATTATGATAGACAGAACAGATATATGAGGAATACATGTGGATATTCTGAGGAACCCTGACATTTGTGGGGTATAGATCTTGCACACTGACTTGTTGTCAGTACTGACACAGTTACATGGCAGCATTTGTATCCTGGTGCTAGATTGAATTGTCACAACCTGCTGTTCTACTAGGCACTGTCTAGGTTACTCAGAGCTGTGGAATGTCCATATGTGTGCCCCCCTGTCCCTCCATTGTCCAGCTTTCCTGCAGTAACATATATTGACTTCTGGACAGCCTGTATAACTCCTACCATAGATGTAGCTGACATGAAAAATAGGTGCAGCCAGTCGCAAACCATGGACCCCGTCATCAACAGTAATGTACTTAGCCCAGTGAGCCAAAACAGCCACCAGTCAGTGCTGTACATTTCCTGACACTATTAACCACACGCATACATAGCACACTGACCCCTGCATATTGTGAAAATGGAACATGTTAGCAAGTTGATAGGGACAGCCCTGGTAATGTATGGTCTGCTGCTATTACCTTACAAACATAACTGGTACTGCAGTTCTAAGGGAACACAGGTGTGTTGGGGGTAGGGGACCATACCTCTCAACTGTTCAGATTTTCTCTGAATGTCCAGATGTTTGCCTCACATTTTGGGTCCATTTTTCATAAAATTGTGGTTGTCTGGAAAATTACTGGCAAATCATTAAAGGCTGAAGTTAGAAAGTAATGCTTGACATTTGAGTTTCAGACTTCTTGCCCTTCAGAGAATTCATTCTACTGCAAAAGCTGTTATTTTATCACCTTTCTATGTTTGTAAGAGCAATATTTAACAATTGTCCCTGTTTTGGGGCCTTTTCCCAATATTTCTTTATGGCTTTGACCAGAATTCTTGCTCTAAGAGGTTGAGAGGTATGTATGGGACTCCCACATTGACATCCATGCATCTTTCTTATGACCCCGCTATTTGTACGTCCCTCACATAGTGCAGTGGGTTTTGCTTGCTTAGAGCCTACTGCATATTCTGGGGCAGTCATTATTTGGCAGAGAGTTCCTGTTGTCCCACATAGCTGTCTGTTGTCTGCTGCTATCCCGGTAGCCCACTCCATTCCCTTGCATACATGCAGCAATACCATACATATGCTACCACAGTCTACTACCCCATTCATTTGTTGTTAAGAAGAGTGACTTACCTTATGCCTGTAGCAGTTGAGAGGACAGTGTTTCAGGGCTGACTCTGTCAGATGCATGCAGTACACAGCCTATTCATGGTAAGGTACTGGTAGTGTGATATGGCTGGCATCCTTTTTACTGTGTATGTAAATTGGAGTGAGGTGTCAGTCCCTGGGTCCCTTGGTTTTCAGTGTATGTGCTATGCTTTGCCTCTTTGCCAAGTCAGGGTGTACTGAGCATGCCTACATCTGCCTACAGGGACAGGCTCAGGGGGTTTCTCCTCTGAGTCCCTCTTTGCCTGTGGGGACCTTGCCAATGATGGAGGACTGTGTCTCCCTTCCCTGAGATGTTCCTGCTGCAGCTGTTTTTGCAGGATCATATTGTGTAGCATGGCACAAACTATGAACATGTGTGCACATGTGGCTGGAGAGTACTGCAGGGCTCCACCAAATATGTCAAGGCAGTGGAACCGTGACTTGAGCAGCCTAAACACATGCTCTATGATGTTCCTAGTTTGTGCATGTGCCTCATTATGGCATTCTTCAGTTGGTGTGTGTGCATTTCTGATGGGTGTCATCATCCACACTTCTAGTCCGTAGCCAGCATCTACCACTAGATGGCTGTATGGGATGTCTCCCCTGGAAAATGTCTGGTACATCTGTGAGGTGTGCCAGATGTGGGAGTTGTGATAACTGCCAGGGCTGCCAGCAAACACATTGATGATAAATGCCCTGGGTATTACACATGACCTGGCAGTTGATGGAGTGATACCCCTTGCGCTTGATATAGACTCTACCCTCCTCACCTGGTGGTGCTATGATGTGCACATGAATGCAGTCTATGGCACCCAGTATCTCTGGGTAGTGTGCTACATGGTGGAAGAGAAGCATATTGCTGGTCTTATTCTCAGGAGTGCTGGGGAAATAAATGTGCTCACTGGCATGTGTTAGCATGACATCCAGGAACTGATGGAGTACCTTGAATGCAGATGCCTGTGAGACCCCCATGATGTCCCCAGTAGATCTTTGGAAAGTACCTGTAGCTAGTATTCTTAAGGCTATACATACCTTTGTTTCCACTGGGATGGGTTCCCCTCTATTGGCTCTGGGTCTGAGGTGATGGTGGCAGAGCTCAGTGAATTCCTGTAGTATGTCCCTGTCCACCCTGTAGTGCTCTACTATCTCCAGCTCATGTAGTCCCTGAAAGGTTACTCTGGACCTGAACACTCTTCTCCTCAGTCTGGACCTATTGTCAGCATCATCATCATCATCATCACTGACCTCAGCCTGTAGTGCATACAGATGCAGTAGAGCAGCAGCAGACCCTATCATTTTGTCAGTTAAAATTCCCAAGTGTGTACACCAATGGTGCAGAGTATATGGGAAAAATCAGATTGAAGGGTGTATGCATACTTTATACTGGTGTGCTGCAGATGCAGCCTATGTGATTGGTTGACTATGATACATTCCACCTGCCAGATATATCATTGAGGGGTTTGAATGGGCCAGTGTCAGTGGAACAGGGCTTATCATTCTGTTATACTTGATTGGCTTGCTCAGGCTATTTCCTTTTATTTATTTATTTTTCCCAATTTCTTCCACTGCTAAGCCCCACGGCAATCTGTGTAAACCCATGGTGCTAGTATAAACATTGCTCAGCAGTTTAGAACCTCCCATATACACAGGCATGCTTAGCTGTTCTTTAATTAGCTAAATACGCACTGTGGGGCTAAGTATAGCTTAGCAGCCTCAGACACACCCCCTGCTTAGCTGTGCTTAGCTGAGTGCAAACAGATGCTGCTAAGCTCCAATCCACTTACACATGCCGTGACACACTGCCTTTTAATGTTAGCTATCTGTTTTGCCTACACCAACACAGTTCTAGCCCTACCATGGTTAGTACCTACGGACACGGTAGTACTTTTTGCTATTCAATAACCCCAGCTCATTTACATATACCTAATTGCGTATACCCTGGATACAGCACTACACCAGGGTCTATCTCCTTAGCTACCACTATAACCAGCCATTGTATGACTCTGTGCTGGCCACTATAATGCAATAACTTTGCATACCTTTATATTTCATATTTTACACTTTTTATTTATTTATTTTTTTGCAAAATAGACATGCTGTAGGTGGATTGGACACTCCAAACTGGCCCTAGGTGTGAGTGTGTGCATGCGTGTTCCTTCTGTGGAAGGTTGGGTGCCAGGCTGTTACCTCGGCACCATAAAAAACTTCACTGCCAATCATGAGCAGACAGGTGATCTGCTGTGGTGACCCCTAATCGGGAAAAAGCTGAAAGAAAAAGAAGAAGCATGTTTACACTTCGCTGCATACCACTTAAATGTGGCATATGTATTTAAAAAAAAGTTAAATTTTTCATATATTGCATTACTTTTTCAACTCAGTGGCCATAGTTTGGGCTATTTGAATGGCTACTGTGACATATACAACCTTTTGTTTGGGCTGTTACAGCCCCTGTTTAAATGTTATAGTCCGGTACACGGTTTGTAACCGTGTACATTTTTCCTGCTAACACAGCACCTACACAGATGCCTTTCTGTTTCCTGAATCAGAAAATCATCTCATTTGTATGTTTTTCACCAGCAGATGAGGTGATTTGTATTCTGCGGACACCTCCGTGTTCGCACAAAGTCTGCACTCTCATGCATGCCCCCAGCCCTGTTTCCTGGATCGCTCGGTGGCCATATTCCGTGTTTGGGCTGCTACACTATTCCTACATGGAGAATCGCTCCACGTAGGGTTTATTGAATTACCCCCTGTGTCTTTAGTTATGTTGCCTATCTTCTTGCTATTACATATGCAACTATGTAAGATGTGGAGTGACTTCAGGCCTTTCTTTTATCTCTTCCTCCAAAGGTTTCTCTTTATCTTTTTGACCTGCCTTCATTGAGTCTGTCATGTATGTATGCATGCATGCCATGCCAGTAGAGCAGAATGTAAGTTATAATACAGCAAACTGCACACAATGTATAAACAGCTTACTTATGTAATGATAAAGTTTAAGACAGCTGAGCAGTTCAAGCACATATCTGAAAGTGATCTCTGTTAGATATAAACATTTTATACTAAAGAAGCTAGAACAGGAAACAGGTGGGGATGGGTGTGTCCAAGACATAAGTACACGTCAGTAAAGCAAGTTGAGTCAGAAATAGAAAAGTTAAGACTGCCTAAAAATGAACACTACACTAAAGCTGTTGTAGTTGAGGTTATTGTGGAAGAGTGTGTCAAGCCATCAGCACATTCTTCAGGGAAGAAATAGGTTTGGTAATGGGCATGTGTATTCTCTTCGGATGAGCACTTTAGACATTAGGAACTCATTCAGAACTTGGGATTAGAAAGTGGGAAGAAAGACGCCTAACATATCTGTAGAGGGTATGTTTAAACTTCAGGACTGTGTTTAGGGAAGAAGTCGTTTACGCACAAACTTGGTTTACATTAGGAATCTGAAAATGGGAATTACGTACCAGTCCTGCTACACTGCTAAAAGATTTAAAATATAAAATGGGTGATTTAGTATTGGTAAAAGTGGAATTAACAATCTGGTTTCCTCAGTAAAAGCTGCAGAATCTGGCCCAGCCACCTGAAAGAAGAAACAAGGGGAAAAGATGAAAAATGAGATAAGTACTGTGGAAACAGTTAAAAGTGTGCCAAGAAAAGGAACAATCTCATAAACAATGGATGGTAATCAAACTCAGAATATAGATAAGGAAATATTGATAAAGAATGCTTTCTTGAGGTCAGAAAAATTAACACAAAATTTGAAACTTATATGCAATGCAATGACAATAGTTTAATAGAAATGACTGAAGTAATGAATGAATACTCCAGTCTCCCACAGTCACTGAAACAGGAGAATAAGGAATTTAAAGTAAAAGGTGGTAACAAGCAAGTGGAATACTAAAAAGACAACAAGGTAACAGATGCAGTGAATGTAGGAGATATAAGTTGGCAGAAATGTCCCAAATGAGGGAAAAAAAACAACATAAAAGGAGCTTAAAGCAGGAATTCTCACATGGGATCAGCTAAGGAACTCACGGCCAATATTAGTCCATTTTGCCTCCTGTCTGGCAAAGCATAAAGTATTATCCCATTTGTGAAAACTGGCAATAGCTAAGTTGTGGGGACTCAGATGTTTATGTGGGTCTAGATTTTTCAGTAAACATCAGGAACTGACAAGCTGTGTTTGTCGCTCTGAAGCAAATTTGCAAGATCAAGAGGATAAAATATAAAGTCATGTACCTGGCAAATATAAAATTATTTTTGACAACATGGATAAAGTCTTTTTCCAGCCCAGAGGAATTTTTAAAGGAATGGGTGAGAGTCATGAACAACAGCCTTACAGTGAATACTCCAGTGTGAATGAGCATATAATCCAGAATATACCCAGTTTATGAGCCAAAGAACAGCTGCCTATATTTCAAAAATATCAGACATTAAAAGAAAAAGCAGATATACTTCACTCATTCAGGGTGGAATAAGGAAAGGGAGTGACAATGAATGCCGAAACTATAAGCTCCCATAGGTAAATTGAATGGAACAGATTCTTTAGCAAGGATCTGATTTTTTTTTAGGTTGTAGCAATGTTTAAACACCATTAGTATTTAGCTTGTCTTTATGGGAAACTGATTTTGTTTTTGCTAACCAAGTTTTTTTGCAGTGTTGCTATATTTGTTAGGTGTCATGGGAACATACTCATCTACCAACAGCTATTCATAAAAAGATTCACGAGACAGGTTTTAAATTGAATGTATTGTCCAGTAGGTAATAAGATCTGGACAAGTAAAGACACAAAAATAAGCAGCAGAGATTTTGGAAGGTAGAGAAATATGAACACAGTAGCAATGCAGTAAGTGGAATCTATGATAAGAAATGTGTAAGACTGGGAAAAGGAAGAGGAAACTACATATCAGTGCACAAAAGAAATGGAAGAATTGTATAAATCTTGTTAAACTTTGACCAGTGAAGAAAACTGGGAACAAAGTGGATACAATTTCTTAGACTGGGAGAAGCTGTAGATATCCGTGATCAATGAAAGGTGGCAGACTGACGTGAAAATTTTAAAAAACCTTAAGAGTAAGAAAGGGAAAAGATGCAGCCATAGAAATGAGTAAAGAACTTTGAACTTGACTGGGGATGCTATTCTAGATATGACCAAAATTTCTGTTTTGAACTCAGCACAATCTGTCATTTAGGAACAACCCTAGGTGCCCAAATTATTAAAAACTACACTGGGGTAAAGCAAAGGGGCCTAAATTTGTATTTTTCCCAGATTATATTAACAAGGAATGGAAGCCAGTAAGGGTGTTTATTCATTCATTCATTCATTCATTTATTCATGCATTCATTCATTTTCTGATATGCGTTTTTATCCTTTCAGGGTCAGAGTGAGCAACTGGCATAGTGACAACATTCGTGGGCAAGATGCCATTTGATCACAGGATTCATACAAGTAGATACATTGATAAACAGACATACAGGCATAATTTAAGAGCTTCAACCAGCATGAAGATTATTTGGGTACCGAGCAGAAACTCGTGGATGCAAAGATGACAGACTCCATAAAGAGGGTATCTCAGTCAGAATCCAAACAGGAGGACCAGTCACTGTGAGACAGCACTAAGCTTGTTACATAAGGTAATTTTACCTTCTTAATTCCCACTCAGGGATATGATATTAGGGAATGAAGGTTATATATCTCACTATTGAGGTTTCGATAAAGGAAGAAGGGGGAATGCAATTACCTAGGTCACTCTGATGAAACTAACATGATGTCAGTAGAATAATGGAATTATCACTTCTGAGAACATCATGTTTGGAGGTATTCATTCTCCTTAATTGTTTCATTGGAGGAGGAGGAGGAGGCAATAGATGAGTATGTGAACTCTTTCTAATTTTAAACAGTTGATCAAAGAGAAAGCAATGGAGTTTACTGTAGGTGCAAGCAGTAACAATATTTTAAAGTGGGCAGCAGCCTTAGAGATGAACAGTTACATGCAGTATCACAGGAGATATAGTGCTGTGGGCTGTCTCCTAAACTAGCACCTCACCAAACAAAAAAAAAAAAAAAAATGTAATTTGCTAATGAAGCACATCCATTGTCAAGTATTTGAAACTAAGATATATCAATAATGATTTGTAGAAGTTATACGTACAGCAATTAAAACATTACATCTTCTGAACAATGCATATGGTGAGCTCCAAATATCATCCTTATTAACTGCTTTAAGGTCTAGCATCAGCAGACATATCGCGTTTGAAATGTGGAGGTTGCTCTGCAGCTGATCATCTCCTTCAGAAAGTTTGTTTATTTATGTATGTATTTATTTATTTATGGGAAGAGTAAATGTCAACTAGTAATTGAAATTTTAGGCAATATCAAAACAACAAAACATCTGACATAATAAAAAAATCTAGTCATGACAAACTCAAGGTTATGCTGCTTAATTCTAGGAGTCTAAACAGGAAACTGCACTCCCTGGAAGTATTCCTTACCTTGGAAGATACTAATGTCTGTGCAGTCACTGAGATATGGTTCAAGCCCACAGACAGTGCCTGACAGTGCATGGCTACAATGTCTTCCACAAGTTCAGACCTCAAAATGAGTAAGAAAGAACCAAAAGCAGAGGCGTATCCATCTTCATTAAAGACAAATACACCTCAAGACAGGTTAAACAGCATGATTATCTTGAGCTACTCCAAGTCCAACTAACCGTAGGTAAAACCCCCTTCCACATCATTGTTAGCTGTAGGTCCCCCACCATGAATAAAGAGAAACACACTGCCTACCTGGACTTACTACAGTCAATCTTTATACAGCCAAATATTTTGATCATGGATGATTTCCACTATCCTTCCATCGACTGGGAGATATATATGAGCACAAACATTCTTGCCATGGACTTTGTCAATACAGTGCTCTGGAAGAGATAGTCTGCACCCCATAAGGGGCTCAAATGTCCTAGACTTAGTACTCACCAACATGGGGGGGTCACTGCATGACCCCCTCTGTGTTACCCGCCTTGGTAAGGTCCGATCATAAATCAGTCTCATTCAATGTAACAATAGGACCTGACCCCCCCCCCCAGAGCTAAGGAATGAAAATTTTCTTCTAAGCAAGCAAGCAAGCTACAGTCTATTAACTGATGGTGTAAATAGTTTCAAATACCATGCTAACACAACCAACAATGACGTCTATGCAGAGGTGTACACAGATGCCCTGTATAAACACTTATAAAGCTGTATTAAATCAGAAGTACCTGAATGGATCAAAATAAGGTCCTCACAAAAAACAAGCCACCTTGGTGTACCTCAGGTATAAATAAGTTGTATAACAAGAGGAAGAAGCTGATGTCTAAGAACAAGAGGGAACAGAGTCAGCAAAGGAAGAACACCATTCACAGCTTGAACAATAACTAAGATATCTTGTAAAGTCCTCTAAACCTAATTAAGTAGCTAAATTCACATCCCTAACCAAGGATAATCATAAGGTATTCTTGAGCTACATCCAAAATCTAAAAGGAAAGGCACAGCTTTGTGCCAAACTAGTAGTGGACAGTACAACTCATACTGAACCTGAGGAAATTTCCAAACTACTAGTTGACAGATTTGGCACAAACTTCACCCCTCTTTCCCCACCAGTCATATCCCTAAGTATACCAGCTGACAGTGCACTACCTAGTATCTCCAAACAGCAGGTCATAACTGCACTCTCCAAGGGCAAAAACATGGCCTCTATGGGACCAGATAACATCCCAGGGTGCTTACTAAATAGTCTAAAACAGGACCTAGCTGAAATACGTGCCACTCTATTTAACCATAGCCTAAGTGCTGACTTTGTTCCAGCAGAGTGGAAAACAGCAACAGTAATTTTCTTGCACAAAAGGGATCCATCAATTAACCCTGCGAACTATGCACCCATAAGCCTAACCATTCTTATCTGCAAGGTCATGGAAAGAATCATCACGGACCTTATTAACAAAGAGATAGGTGACCTTAAAACTCTTGACCTAACCCAATTTGGCTTCATTAAAGATAGATCATGCTTATTAAACCTGGTGGACTTTTCAAGAATGTCACCAAAGCCATGGATGAAGGCAAAATAGTACATACCGCCTATTTCAATTTAGCAAAGGCCTTCAACACAATCCCCAACTCGGGTATCATTGAGAAACTCTCACAGCTGGGGAGAAAAGAAGACAAAGGTAACACTGATCACTGAAATTGCTATATCCACTGACTACAGTGACTACAATGTCTTGCGTACAGAGACACATAAAGTCATAAAATATCAGGATTTCCAGGCAGAAATGAGAGCAATGTGGAAGAAAGATACCCAAACAGTTCCAATAGTAGTAGGAGCAATAGTTCTCATAAAAAAGAATCTACAGTCATATTTAGATATGTTACCATTACATGTAACTCCATATGAATTGCAGAAGGAGTCATTCCAGGGCACATTTCAGGTGCTACAAAGAGCACTTTTGGCTGACATCAAAGATTGAAATAATACTAATTTCATAAACTTTAATCATACTTGGGGTCCATTCCCTTCATGGAATTAGAAACACAAAAGACTTGGAGAATTTAAAAAAAAACTGGGGATTAACCCTTACATAACTAGATGGATAGTCCACTGGCTGACTGACAGAATGCATACAGTCAAAGTTGGGGATTCCACCTCTACCAGAAGAATATTTACCAATTGTGTACCACAAGGATCAGTGCTGGGCTCTTTACTATTTGGAATCTACTTCTCGGAAGTCCAGGTTTAAGTAGATGGCATGTGGCTTGCCAGTTTCTCTGATGATTGCAAACTGGGCCCAATCAATGAGTCCCCTAAATGATATCAACATTTTACAAAAGAGGCTAATACAGACAAACAACTAGTGCCAATGCCATGGACTTAAAAAAAACACAGAAAAGTGTATTATTATCCCATTTGGCAAAGGGGAAGTCTCTGCAAATTGGAATGCAGACAGTACCTCCGCAAGCTCTAATCCAGTGTTGTAGATTTGGGAACACAGGTTGATAGCAACCTAATCTCCGATCACCATGTGTCCACAGTGGTAAGGAAAGCCTTCAAATTTGCACATCTCATAAGTAAGGACACCACATCCAGGACTAGGGATGTGATAACTCCTCTGTATGTGACCCTCATCAGACCATTAATACAGTACAATGCTCTGTTCTGTATGTACCTCACCAGACACCTGCAGCAGCTGAAGAAACCACAGAGGTTTCTTACTGGAAAAGGTTCAGGGCCTTCAAAACATGATCTATGTGGATAGGCTGAAAGCCTTGTCACTGTATACTGTATCTTGTAGGCTGCTAAGAGGTAACCTGTGCCTGGCCTACGGAGCAGTCTCTGACCCAGCACTAATGGAAATGCTGCATATGCTCAAGTCAAATGGGACAAGATTCACTCACTCCAAGGGTCTTAACCTAGCCTGTGACATTAACATGACATGATGGAGAGACAGCTATGTCTCCCAGCGATTGCTGTTCCTCTGGAATAAGCTCCCATTTCACATGAAACAGAGTTCCTCAATGGCCTTATATAAGTGCAACTTGGACAACTGGATGGGAGATCAAAAATTCACCTCACGGAGTGGCACCTATTTCCCTCATGGACAGGAGTAGTCGGTGTTGATCATAGACTTGCACTGCAAATATAAACCATCTATCATGGTTGTGACACCTGTGCACTGGCCCAGCAATCAAGGAGCCTCAATCCTCACCACTAACACCAGTGAGGGGCGTCCACTTAGGGGAGGATAACAAATACACACACAGTAAAGTACAATTTCCCTTAAGAGCACACAGAGATCACAGACAGTCTGGGGTTGGCCTCTCCCCTTCTCTCCAGATCCCCAATAAGACTTCCCACTGGCACAGCTATACAGTGCAGATCTCAGCCTAGTGGTCAAGCTAAAACCTCTAGCACCCTTTCTATCCAACCAGTGCTTCGTGTCCCTGCCCAAGTAGCTGACACACACACACACTTTGAAATATGAGTTATATACAAACACACAGACACTCTTGGGGAAGGCTGGCACAGGTTCTCCAGCTATATGGTAGTACCACTTGCCACCAACCACTAATATCAGCTATTAATAAGGCCCTTGTCCAATTATGACTGTTCAATATTATTATCCAAATGGTAAGTGTGACTGAACAGCAAAGCTTATTGGTGTGACTTGGACAGTATCACTATATACATGTAATGTACTCTAGAGCTTAAATTATCTCTACACAAAACAGCTACAGTTGAAAGGTTTAAAAATATTTAATAATAGTAAAAACACAAGACAATACTTCTTACTACACAGTGCTAGTCAAGAGTTCAAAGATCACAGAGAAAAATTTAAAATAATACAGTAGAAAAGTTCTGACTTCAATGCAGAAAAAAACTAATCTAACCTTTCTATTTCCTAGCTATATCTAAGAGAAAACACAGTTCTAAAATAAACTTACATATAGAACATAGGCAGAGTGCTGGTGATGTTGGATGTTCTCAAGACAAATGAAAAATGCTCTAAGTCTCCCTGTCCTTAAATTGATAACACAGTACCACTGACTCATTTCAGATTACATAATTTTCTGTTTCACAGGCTAACGTAAGCTCAGAGTGTAATAGCCCTTTTGATCTTGCATCTGGTCAGGAAACTATAGCAATAAAAGACATTATACATGCAAATTCTAGCAATTAACTCTAGTCTCAAAACAAAAGCAAGAATTCCTTCATCCAGACATCTCGGCTCTGGGTTTTGTGATCAAACAATTATACAATGCTTGACTTATCAGCTTTCCTACAGCAGAGTGCACTGTTGTTACATTTTTGCAGTTCCACATTTAACACCATTTTCTTCCATTTAAGAGAACAAGCCTGTGGCTTATATTAATATTTATAAATGACAGAATTGTCTACAAAATTCTATCTGGTTAGGCTGGCAGCCTTCACGTATCTTCACAATGGTCAGTCAGGGGACATAGTTATGACTTGGCTAAGCTTACAAAGGTTATAGGGCCATTAGTCTACTAACCTTCTATTAACCTATAATTAGATTACCTGATGACAAGTTATTAAATTAAAAGTTAACAGAAAGTGAGAGATGGTCAAAAAATGTTAACGTTTACTCAATAATTAAATAAAAGCTAGAAAAGATATTTCAAAGATATGCATTAGTTTATTTGAAAATATATTCAGTGAAAGTCCTAGGCCAGATTCAGAAAAAAAAGGTGTGCAGTTGTGTAAAGAACCTACTGCAGGTAGGTCAGTTTACACAGTCATGGAAAAATGATTCAGAGACAACTGTAGCTGCAATGAGACCTTACAATCAGCTAATTTGCATGTTTTTGAATTGCTGTTTTGTACCGTGGGTGCTAAAAGCACATTAGAGTGGTTGCATCCTCTGATTGCCCATGCATTACATTGGCACAGGCACCATTACTCTTAATTTTCCATATATTTACTGAACATCAACCATGCTGCCTTGTATACTGGCTATGTTTCTCATAGCATTTTTACCTTTTAGTAAATCAAGGAGGCTTACAGTCTGTCATTAATGGCTGATGTTAGTGTTTCAGTTTTTATTGATCATAAGTTGAATGTTGATGCAAACCCTGTTGTTCTATTGACTTTTTATGTGAATTAAAGTAATATTTAAGACTTAGTCTATATTTTTCCAATATTTTTCCATTTCTTTTGACTTTGTCTGAAAATCCTGAGCAAGCATATTGAGAGCTATGACCAGTGCCCCACATATGCATGTGCAGAAAAACACACACACACACACACACACACACACACACACACACACACACACACACACACACACACACACACACACACACACACACACACACGCACACACACACACACACACACACACACACACACACACACACACACACACACACACACACACACACACACACACACACACACACACACACACACACACACACACACACACACACACACACACACAGAGTCATCCACGTCTATACCAATGATGACATGCACACATACTGCCACAGACATAAACACACTCATACATACCCACAACTACCAGAGCACATGACTAATTAGCATTAGGCACTTCACTGGATTGTCTCATTATCTTACAGTATGGCTGGAAGGACCCTCTACAAAAGTTATTCTTCCAACCGTGGAAAATCACTGTGTCAGAATAATCACTGAATTGGAAAGGGTTACTACGTGATGATGGCTGCTCATAGTAACTCCTTCTGACGTCTGCCCACTTTATTAAAAGACCATAGTCACAATATCTAAAAAAAGATAGGTAGAAAGATATGGAGAAGAAAAGACAAGAAACTAACTAAGAAACATTAAGTATTCCAGTTACTATGTAAGAAGATCAATGTTAACAAATAGTAAATAATATTTAACAGTTATCCAAAATAGGAAATATTGAAAATATATATGTGATATTAAATTTAGATATACAACAGCAATGTATTGGTAAAGAATTCAAGAGACTGAATATTGCCTCTCCATGTCTAAATAATAAAACAGCAAAATAAGACATCCAGCATATAATGCTAAACTGTAAACTATACCGGGAAGTCAGACTTGCCTTATTCTCAAAGATTCTAGAACAGGGCTGTGAACATTTTCTTGAAAGCAATAAGGAAGAACTTTGTGAAGTAATTTTTAACACAAAAAAACTATTACATTACAGGTGGGGGTGTATCCATATTAATCAAGGATACCCACACCTCCAGGTTAGTGGCACAGCACAATGCCTCAGAGATCATCCATGTGCAACTATCAATGGGCAAAACTGCAATTCAAATTGTAGCTTGCTAAAGATCACTCACCATGACCCAGAACCCCCATTCCGTGTGTCTAGAGACACTGGAAAATATGAAGGTCCTACCAAACACCCTAATATTGGGTGATTTCAATTATCCAAACATTAACTGGGAGAACTACTCAAGTACTAACTCCCTTGCCCAACACTTCCTAGAATTTATAAACTCGAACGCCCTGGATCAACTGGTCAACATCCCCACCAGAGGTGACAACATATTGGACCTGGTCATTGCCAACATGGGCGGCCGGTGTTCTACACCGGAGGTCAAACCCTCGCTGTTTAGATCAGACCATAGACTTATCACTCTGGATACCTGCATTCCATCCCCACCCCCTATCAAGCAAACCACCGTGAAAAACTTTTCAAAAGCAAACTTCAAGTTACTTAAGACCTCAGAGGTACAGACAAACACAGGAGGACTATGGCTGATCAAGTTCGCAGATGACTGTAAACTGGGGCCATAATTGACTCTCCAGCTGATACAGACATCCTCCAGAAGGGTCTCACTGAGACGGATACCTGGTGTCAAAATCATGGCCTCAAGCTAGATGCCAAAAAGTGCATAGTCATCCCCTTTGGAAAAACAAAGTACCCATGAACTAGCACATACGTTGTAGTCCCCTAAATACAGAAAATGTAATAAGGGATCTGGGGACCCAAGCAGATAGTGATCTCTCCTTTGATAATCATATTGCCAAGGTGGTTAGAAAATCCTTCTATGTGGCCCACCTAATCACAAAAGGGTTCGCATCTAGAACAAAGGAGGTTATTTTGCCCTTTACTCATCACTCATCAGACCCATCATAGAGTACAATGCCCCATTTGGGATGTACCTTACAAGACAACTGCAACAGCTGGAAAGACCACAGAAGTACCTCACCAAGAGGATTACTGGCCTCAAACATATGCCCTATGCAGCCCAACTGAAGAAACTCCAGCTGTACTCGGTTGCATACCGCTTACTCAGAGGTGATCTCTGCCTGACATACAAGGCCATGCCCAACCCAGAATTGATGGACATGCTCCACCTAAAAAAAAAAAAGAAATCCCCAAGAGCCACACGCTCTAGGGATCTAAACCTCACCACAACGATAAATAGGACGTGCTGGAGGGATAGATTCCTGTACCAGAGACACCCATGCTTTGGAACAGGATTCCAATCTACATTAGGCAAAGCCCCTCACTAACACTCTTCAAGAGAAACCTCAACGAGTGGATGGGAAACAGAAAATTTACCCCGGGGATCACTGCAGTGGCTCTGCTAGACAGAGGCACAGGGAGCTAATGGCTCTGCTGGACCAAGGCACAGGGAACTAATTTAAAGGGGCAGCGAAAGCCAACACATTCTGGCTAGGCTTATAGATGCCCTCAGGCAGATAGTCTAGTGCTTACCTATGAACCTATGATAACAGAAAAAAATAGGGTACTATGTAAAATTCATAAATCTAAGCAGACTGTGCATACATTAGGAAGAGTTATAGAATGGCCTGGTAGAACAAAGCTTATATTTGGAAATTTATTCAAAATAGCCAGAAAAATAGTTTAACATCAGCGAGATGATATAATATTTTGTCATTGTTTAACAACTTGCACTAGTAATTAAAAACAGAGAGTTAAATGGTGATGTTGTTTTGTGAAAACGGTGACATAATACAGAAGAGTTTATTGTATGAATATGTGAAATACAGCCAGTCATACATTTTAATATTTATTTATTTTATTTTACCTTTGTTTACCGCTATGGTCCGACTGGGACAGAACCCCTTTTCAGCAGATGCCCAGAAAGAAAAGTTAACACAAAACTTGTAACAGAACAATAACAAAAATCAAACCGTAATCAAAAAGAACATGATATACAACACTAGCTAAACTGCATTGAAACAGAAACATTACATAATATAAGTTATGTGTACACAAAAAACATAAGGTTAGATAGGAAGTTAAGTTAGCATAGAGATTCACTTAAACATGGAGAGCACAGTTAATAATACAATTTTAATTGTTGATAAATGATAATTATAAATATTTTTACTGATGTAAATGATTGTACTTGTAAGGAACTATGATTATAAGAATAAATACAGTGACTTTAATTAACATGTTGGACAGTACTGCCAGATGCCTATTACCTCTCCAATATTAGTGGAATAACAAAAACTTGATATACTGCTCCAGAGCCAGGATGGAATACTGCACGGCTGCTTAACTATTGGATGAAATCTGCTTCCCAGCACCCTGGCATACATTTTTTTCAATGGACTCTGAGTAGTAAGATTCTTCTGTAATTGAAAAATACCATCCTGTCCCCCTTTTGAAACTTATTGGCACAAGTATTCTGGCTTGTCAGTTCAGAGGTACTCTGCCAACCTTGCACACAACATTAATAAAGCATTCAGTATTTCTGACCTCATTTCATCCACTTCAGCCTTGACACAGATGGACAATGTACGTATAATGGTAAACTTGTTAGATACACATCCAAAGCAGTTAATTTCTATGACAGAATACCTATTTTTGTGATGACAAAGAACTAGCAACAAAGAAAATAATTAATAAGACATGAAGATTCTTAAATATGCAGATGTTCCTGGCTAAAACTGTAAGTGCATGTCTAAAACTGTAATTTTAATTTCTGCATGAAGCACTTGGTAATTGTATATGTACTAGGATATGAAATGTAATTGTTATGAGATCTTAGAAAAGTACCATAGCATACCTGCAAATGCAAAGTCGTAACACAGACTTGTAGGCTCCATAAAACAGCACTTATTTTAATTTAAATGATGTCACATTTCCTGTAATTTACATCTGCTTCTACCAGGAATTATCACAGAATTGTTATAAATGCCTGATGTAATCCTGGATTTTCATTCTATAGCTCCTCATACCTTTTCAGTGGCAGTTTTGCAATATTGTAGTAATAAATGTATCAGAGACTAAACATCTTCTGCATTTTGTCAGTTTACTGTGTTGACATGATACACTATAAAAGTAGTAGGTATGCATTTACCAGAATCACGAGTGCTTTAATCAGTGCTGGATGCAATAACTACGTGCTTTTCATTTGCAATTTAGAAATGATCTTCTCTTGACAAAGGTTATAGTTTATTATCTATAAAAAGTCTGAAGCATATGACAAAAAGACATTGTTAAATGAATAACAATATCCCCTGAGAGAAATAGCCCAAGCAGTGGAAAGTTTTCATACCTCAACAAGTATGAATGATAATTAGACACTTACGCAAGAGCTGGACATAGCAATCTTCAAAATCACAGAAGTACTTGTTTTCTTTATTTCACAACTAAATTTCTTTTACATATGCTACCTTGAAAACTGAAATGTAGTAATCACAAAGGATACTCAAGTTATAAAACAGTAATTGTGGTTCAGGGACTAAGCAGAAAGTGATAAATTAAATAAAAATGCAATGCTATATATACAAGTGCGACTGAGATAGCCATTCATCAGACAAAAAGAAACCGGTACAACTGATTGAAAATCAGCTCATCGCACATTTCAGACTTTTTTCTGTGCAAAATCGTGTACAGCCAGTAGTGGAGAATTTGCCCTTTACCATTTGGAGTATGATCTCGAAATTAGAATATATAATTAGCTGGGTGTTAATTACTTTTTTTTATGTGTTAAAGATCAAGTTTCGTTTACATAATAAAGTATCATATACTTATACAGACAGATATAAAGTACTTAAAACATCTTTCAGCTTAGCTGCCTTTATATAACATCCCTCACCCTTGTTCAAATAAACTATTATACCAGTTATGAATTTAGATTTAGTAGGCAAAGTCCTGTTGCTTGATCAGGGTACAGAACTAGAGAATACGTGATTGAACTGGTGAGTGATAATTCAGTATCTAATTAGTACAATAACTAAAACAGTACTTTTGAGAAAATAGGCTTGTGTCCTAGATGGCCCACTTACTTGTTTAGTGTTTTGCTCCTGGTCAGTCACCAAGACTTTGCCTAGTAAGTTCCAAACTGATGCAGCAGACAATTTGACACAGGGCTGATTGGCACATTGTAGTAATGTTGATTTTCACTTTTTGCTAGTTAGATAGTATTGCATTGGCAAAGTTAATGTGTTCTAATAGTGAGGAGGAGTTATGTATTGATGCACTTGCTCTGCTGTCATTTGTATGTTGTGCATATCATGTATGCAAAGTGAGAGGTGATACTTCAGCAGACTGGCCAGGTGTGAGAAGCTTTATTATAATAATGGTGCAGCAGCTGGAATTGTGAGACATGGAACTTAGGTTCAAGTCCTAATCAAAGCATACACATTTTTATTACTATGTTCCTAGACCTTTGACAAGCCTTTCCCTACTAAGTTCCTAACTGGCATACAGTTTGACCATTGTTGATGGGAGTGATGTAATTCACTCTCCTTTCTCTCTTAGTCTAGTTACATAAAGAAAGATTCATAAATTTTTTTACTTAGTTGTTCCATTCAACTTGTCAGATTATTCTGCCTTCCCTGGCTTCTCATGCATTTTTGATAACTTGATGCTTTCCTTCCTTAGGAGGGTCTCACCTGAGGAGGAAGTCCATAGGCCCACTGATAGCAGGAGATAATTTGTCCATCTTAGTGGCCATTTACATGCATTTAGCATTCTACTTCTCCTCCATCCCTGTCTGCTCCCTTTCCATTTCTAGACATGACCAATTCCTTCTTGAATGCTTCTATGAATTTCCACCCCAAAAATAAGTCTACTAATTGATTCCATAGCTCTACAATCTCTCGGCGAAGAAATGCTTTCAGAGCTGCAGGGAGTAGTTAGTCCCTGCAGACGTTTGCCTCTACCCCCTCCTTCCCCTTTTGTTCTTCTTGCTCAGAATGACACCTTTACATGTCTCTGACATGATCTCATACACCAGATTATATTTCTTTTGTCTCACCCGGTCTCTAGAGAGAGGAACTCTAGCTCTTGAAGTCTCTAATCATATCCCTTTCTCTCAGTCCCATGGATCTGTTTTGTGACTCCTCTCTAGAGTCCTTCCATTAACCTCAGGTCCCTTCCCTATCCTTGTATGACCTCCAGAACTGCAAATACTATTCAAGATGTAAGTGATATGGTCGCTCCAGGTGGTAGACATTACTTCCAAGCTTCAAGTGTATCTCCTCTAAGCATACACCCAGTACTCTTTTTATGGCTGCAGTGGTCTCATCCATATGAAACCAATATCCCTAGATTATTGTTAAGCATTTCTATCACTTTCTCGCCTCCCAGCTGATATTTAGTACTAAATTATTATCTCCACGTCGTATTTTCCATTTATTTACAATGATTCTCAACTGTCACTTTTCCAACCACTTAATAAACTTTTCCAAATCCTTCCCTGGACTGTTCCAATATCATGCACAATTTCACTCTCTCTGTCTCTGTCTCTCTCTCTCTTTCAATCTCTAGAGAGAAGAGTTGTAGCTTGTGTACTGCATGGTTGTATTCCTTTCCTTTTTGATGACTTTCTTCAGGATTCATTCTAACATCTTGATGCTTGTGTCCTTGTATGACCCCAGAATAGCATACAGTGTACAAGGTGTAGTCTGACTGGGACCTTGTAGAGTGGAGGCATTACCTCATTGCTTTTAGAGTCTTCTGAATGCATGCACTTCAACAATCTGTATGCTTCTTCCACTGCCACTGATCTCTGATCCTTGTGGCCCTGTCAACATGGGATCAACATTCTCATCTGCTTCATGTTTAGTTACCATTATTTCCACTGCCCCAAACAGCCATGCCATGCCAGAGTTGTTGCACCAACGTGCAGTGCATTTGTTTGCAATGAATATCAACTACCATTTTTCTGACTCCTCAGTCAGAAAACTGCTCATCTAGGTTTTGAGCCATCATCTATTCTTTTTCTATTATGTTTTGTATTTTTTTACCTTCATTATGCTTTTTTAATGGCACTCTCTCTTTCTCTCTCTCTCTCCACACACACACACACACACACACACACACACACACACACACACACACACACACACACACACACACACACACACACACACACACAAACACACACACACATACACACATGCACACAGTTCTGCTTCTATGATACTCCCCTCCCCAAGCATTCTGATTATAAAAACATACCATTTTAACTCAACATTAAGCATCACTGTCTCTTCTAATCTAAAATCAAATGTAATCTAAGATTATTATACCCATTATTTTTAAATATGATTTCTGGTCATTATGGTTATTTAATTATAATATTTTTTCTGCATCAAACTTAAAACAGATTATATGTACAGATTACTCAATTGTAAGATGACAATATTATAAATAATAAACAATATATGTACCCCTGGCGCACTGATGTCAGGGATGAGGCGACTGCAACCGACGTCGGACCAAGACTTTGGAAATCCAGCAGACTGTGGGACCGCCTGACGACAGGATAACCCAAGTGTAATGACTGCAGCAGGGTACCACAATGAACATCTGTTACAGCTTGGTGATCTGGTTTGACAGGCAGCTTTGGAAAGATAATTTAAATAAAAGGTGGAGCCTTCTGAATATGCATTAGATCAAATTTCACTGTAACAATACATAGCTATACAAGCTAGCATAACAGAAGAAAGGTTAATATCATGTTACATGAAATATGAAAGCTTATAACTGAAACAGAAGAAAGTCTATATTGTTTGAAGGTATTATTTGATGCTAATAAATACAAATATAATATTTAAAGCTTTATTTTTATGGCAAAATATATAAGTATAGAACATATTGATAAAAGACACGAGATTCCAATGAAATTGTGGGGGATTTAACTTTGTAATAGTAAATCATAGTCTGTGTTGATCTTTAATAATTTATTTGATATATACAGTTAGGAAATGTTTTTTCTTAATATATAGGTCTAAAAATGAAACAATTGTTCTACTTATTTGTAGTAATAAAGACTTATAGGATACAACTATACTTTTAGATAATTTTTATTAGAGTTGTATATATTTGTGCTAGAGTTGTTTGGGGGTACCTTTCTTCTCATTCTTTGTCAGAATATTGGATGGGTTGGTTTGTTTGGATGGTTAGACTATTCACATGGAGTGTTAGACTCCATGAGAGGTAGGAGGGGTTTTAAAAGTAATTGTTTTATGATAATCTTATTTATTGTCTTTTTACAAATGTCCACAAATGTAATGATTTTGTTCCTAGATATACTCTCAGAATGTACTGTTTGTATGTGCATTAATAAGCAGTTCTTTATAAATAGATCATCATTATCTATGATAAATAAGTATATATTTTTTATCAACAGAGCAAATGACATTTATTAACTATATTTCTATAAATGTGAATGGAGTAAACAATGGAAGCAAGAGAGGCAATTTAAATAGATATCTGAAGCTGTTTAATTCACATGTTATCTTTCTACAGGAAATACACTTATTTGCAGAAGATATAAACAGATTTAATACTAAGAGTTACACTATACTATCGAGTTCAGAACATAATCTGAAAAAAGGGAGTAGCTATTTTATGGAAGAATTCTTTACCTATGCCTGAAGTTATGGGAACATATTAAGATGATAAAGGTATGTTTTGTTCTGCTACTATAAAATACAATAAGACGATATTAACTCTTGTAAATGTGTACTGGATTCCAGGAATAGGAGTCAAGACAGTTCATCAACATTTAGAGCAAGTAATTCTATATGCAAAAGGCAGAATCATTTTGGTATGAGACTTTAACTGTATATTATCACCAAGTGATACTAATAAAAATAGTAAAAGGAAAATTCATCTGTCTGCAATAAAGTTAATGAAATGTACTGAATTATTTCATCTAAGAGATATAAAAGAATTTTCAGACCCATAATTATTAATCTTTACACATTATTCTCAAAGGCATGGGAACACAATCCAGAATAGATAGAGTTTATATCTCCAATGAATTAATAGATAAGCTGGGTAAAGTTAAGACTGTAATTTGCCCATACCAGCATATATAACAGATTTACAAGAATTTAAAGACTATTTTCTTAAAGAAATTTCCTCTTTTATAGAAATTAACAATTCATTGGATACTTCAGAAAGCTATATATGAGATGTTCTAAAAGCATATCTGTTTCATAAAATCACTAGTTGGCTATCAAATAAAAAAGCAACGGGACAAGGAATTGCATGAAATATAGGGAAAACTTGATATGTTGAAGTTAGAAAACCAGAAGAAAAAAATAATAACACAGAAGAGATCAATAAGCTAAATGACAAACACTTGGAAATTCTAAATCATAAAACCAAAATCAATCTTGAGAAGTATAATATAATTAACTTTCTAACGACCCAAAGTCTATGCTCAATCTAGCCACCAAAACAAAATTACTCAGTAAATCCAGTCACATAAAAGAAATCTATTCACATAGAAAGAAAATAAAAGTAACAGAAATAGAAAATATTCTAAAGGAATTCAGAGATTATTACAATGAAATTAATGAAAATAATATACTAATAGATCCAGACGAAACAATCAAAACATTTATTAGAAAATATATAAAAACTAGACTATCAAATGACCAAATTAAATTAATTGACAAACCAATTTCTATGTCTGAACTTTAAACCCAAATTTCTAAATTGACGCCTAATAAAGCACCAGGTAATGATGAAATTATATCTGAACTTTACAAGCTGTTACCTATAGAAGCTCTACACATATTGCATAAGTATTTTTTTCTATAGTTAAAGACTTTACTAACATTCTCCCTTCTTGGAAACATACTCTTATCTCTCCAATTTAAAAAAAAAGCAACAAGGATCCTACTCAATGGTCTTCATACAGACCCATTTCACTTCTAAATGTAGATTATAAACTATTCATAGCAATTCATGCTAATAGACTAAACCACATTCTACCATCTATGATTGCTGAAGATCAAATTGGGTTTATTTTAAATCAAAACACCTATGATAATATTAAAAGAATAATTACAATAATCAAATATGCAAATAACATGAATGAGAACTTAACATTAATGAGTCTTGATATAAATAGTGCTTTTGACTTGATCAACTGGAAATATATTTTACTAGTTCTAGAAGAATGCAAATTTTCTTTTAACTTTGCACATCTTATAAATCTTCTCTATACATATTGCTTTGCATATGACAAAATAGGTACTCTCACATCTGATTCTATACAAATATTAAAAGGAACAAGGATTCCTCTTTCACCCTAGTTATGGAACCTTTTGCTAATTTTATTAGAACAAATACAGATATAAAAGGTATTAAAATAAGGCAGAATTCAAGTTCTAAAATTCAGTTGTTTTGACATTAAGTGATAAAAATGAATTTATATCTGCATTTTTTTTATTAATGGAACTATTTCAAAGAAAATCTGGTTTAACATTTAATGATAACAAAATAAAAAAATACCAACATAAATACAAATAAAATCCCAAATAAGTCCCTTAAATATATTAATAAAGAAAAGAAAATGAACTACTTGGGAATATCCATAATGGATAATATTAAAGATATAGCAAATTATAATTATACTAATTCTATAAATAAGATACTCTAATATACAAATGGAATAAAATTGTCTTTTCAATGGAAGAAATACTCTCTATCATCAAAATGATTATCTTGCCAACAATCTGACATATTATTCAATCATTAACATTACTGTCTATGAAAAATATGTATTAAAGAATTTAACACTTTAATTTTGAAATTTCTTTGGTTCCCTGGCAAACCAAGAATTGCATTAAATCATCATATAACATACCAAGAAGTAGAGAGAATAGCACTACAAGACATAGAATTATATTAATTATCATCAGTTATGAAAACAATATGTCTTTGGATCAACAACACTTAGCTAGATAGAAAGAATTTTTAGGAAACCTTTTTATGCATTCTAACTATAATATATATATATATACTAATAATTATCTTATATTAAACAACAGTTTATTTTAATTATTACATGATTATATTATAGGGAAAAGTTAACAAACAAGTGATTCTTACTTCATATCGGCTACATTAAATACTTTTATTAGAAATTTTATATATAGAAATCTGGCTAATAAAGCATTGATTTTCTTTATGTTTTGTATGGCATATACTCAAAGTAACATATCTACTTCACATTTAGAAACAGTGATTGTCTTTAAAGAGAAGAATCTCTTGTACTGGTTTCAGTTAATGAAAGATGAAAAGTTTCACTCAGTAGATTACATTAGGAGTAAATATGATTTGGATAAAGATATGTGGTTAGATATACAATCTTGTAGACTATATATATAAAGGAAAATTAAGTCAATGAAAGGGATCATTTCCCAAAATTGATCGAGTATATCATATTTTTATTACAACAAAATTCCCTGGGACATGGTCTCTTGTCCAAATTGTATAAAGTGGTAAAGAGGGAAACTAAGACATGTAATGATACACACAGGAACTATCTATTTTACCAAATAATAGACTACCAAGTGAAGAAGACAAAAAAGTATTTCTATTATCATTTAAACATAATACTTCATCTCTTAGATGGCATTTGTTTATGTGGAAGTTTTTACATGGGTCCTTCTTCACCCCTTATGCAATTGATCTACAAGAAAAAGCAACTGGGTTGGAGATGCAAGAAAGAAATTAAAGCAGATTGTCAGTACATGTTCTTTAATTGTACTGTCTTGATTCCTTTTTTGAATAATATTGATTTTTTTACAGGTAGTTTTTGGAGATACATTCATTTTATCTAACTCAATTATTTTTAATGCACCTATTCCCACTTCTATTAAAAGAATAAAATATAACATATTGTGGACTGTATTGACCAGCTCCAGCAAAGTGATCACACAAAACTGCAAAAATGAATTTATTCCCTCATTTAAAGATCTTTTAAGTTTAGCAACCAAATTTCTCATCTAGAAAGTATTACAATCAAATTGAGAATGAACAGAATTACCTCTTGCCTCAGTGCATGGACAAAATTTAAAGAACTACTTGACACGCAAAAAAAAAAAACATTCTGGAATTGAAAAGACATGCAACAACAGGAATGACTAAAATGACTAAAAGGTTGATGGACATTTTTGTAAATAGTTATTTTCTTTGTTTCTGTATTTATAAGATTAGGCTGTTTTGTTTACTTACTTTTAAATATGTATATGCATTTCTGATTACAATTTTTGAAGTGATTATATTTTATGAAAATGTAATAAATACATTTAAAAAGGTTTTCCTGACAATAATAGATATCTGTGCAGTAAACTAGGTGCTTGGCCCAAAACATGTGAAATCTGTCTTAGTGAGAGGATGACTATATCCTCAGAGTTTCATTTATATAAATAATACAAAAGTTCAATTTTCTTTTTTAAAACCAGAAAAAGGCGTATGACAGATGCTGCTTAAGTTACCATGCCATGATGCTATTTGTTCACCAATGTCAGGAGTTTGAAGAACAAAACTGTTTTATGGAACCATGAGTTAAAAGCTAGTAAAGGTGACATAGGATTATTCAGAGGAACACAGCTGAAGGAAGGTGACTGGGTTAGCATTCATGATGGGTATAATACACTTAAGTATTGTAGAAAAAGTGTCAGAAAAAATATGTCTTAACAAGAAAGAGTATACCAGTACCACTTGCATTTCTGTTTGACAAACTGAACAACAAAAATGATTATTTTGTGAAAAGTATTAAAATTAAAACATGGCAAGTTCAGATCTGCTCTAATGGTTCTTTAAACATCTCCATATTATTCTGTAAGAGACACAAAAATATGAAAACAATTTAAATTATACTATCAATGGAAGATTTTAGTAAGCAATGAAGAGATGTCATTAATTAAATCTTTTCTGAAAGGAAACTTTATAAAATTTCTTTAGCAATAAGAATCTAGTTTTTTTTTTAAAGATTAAATGGATTTTAATTGGAAAGCAGTGTTTTTAGGCAGTTAGGAAGTGGTTATTAGGCTGTATGACATCATTAGATACTTATCAAGTCTATAGGAATTTTAGGGTAGTGTAGAAGATACATCTATATTACGTAACTGAAAAATATCAAACACTGAAAAGCTAAAACACTAAATATCGAAGACATGGAACAGCATTTTTTTTCCTCAGGGGAAAAAAATGGTGCTCTACAAAAAAAAAAAAAAATTCCAAACACAAAATAAAGTGTGGGGGGGCTTTGATCACCACACCACCCCTACTTAAATATACCAACTCCGATATCACACCACAGTGGAGCAAATGGCAAAGTCCCAAAAATGGCCCAGTGATTTTTTCCCCTGGGAGAAAATTGCTGTTCCGTGTCTTTGATATTTAGTGGTTTCACCTTTCAGTGTTCAATAAAAGAGCATTTGCTCTTTTTACCTTTTGACCATGTAATATAGACCCTAGAAGACCAGACTTCATAATCAACACCATCAGTCCCTGATTAAATGCTGGAAATGCAGATTCTAGTGTCATGAAAAAGTGGCTTCTGAGACCTACAATTTTATTAATAATAAACACCTGTAATTTAAAATCACACATATTGAAGTCAGAGGTAATATATGAAATATAGCATGCAGGCTTTTCTCATCTACAGAATGACTAGATAGATAATAAAGTTTATATAAACAATGCAAAATCATCCACTTACCTAGGATTAAAATAATATTTAAATCATTACAGAAATGTATTAAAAGACAGGTTACAAAAACAAATGTAACATTTAAAATGGCACATACTACTGAAATCAGAATTAAAAAGAGGACTTTGTATGATTACATTAGACATGCTAGGAGAAGGCATGGTTGACTTGTACTCATTGATAAAGGTAGAAGGGTCTACACTTTTTCTGATATTTTGTTCCTTGTGGTCCAAATGTTAGGCCCAATGGTGCCTCTTCCTACACCCAACAAACCTATTCATTCATCCATCAAAGCAAGAGCAGGACTCCAGTGACCATTCATTACTCAATGGAAAAGTGGTGAAATTTGGGTGACATGAAGCAGTCTAATCTGCTGATCCTGCAGAGTGTCATATCCCCACTCCTGCAGCAGTTTTGTGAGTTCTGGTATGGCTACCTCAGATAAGGCATGTGTTTTTCCTTGATTGCACATTGTCTAGAACAAGTGGCACATCACTTTGCAATGTGGGCATGCCAGGCTATTCACTCTGTGGTAATACAGCTGCATTCTTGCAGATGTCACCATGCAGCAAGTGAAGGTACCTTTCTCTGCCCCCCCAAGATAGGTGAGACACTGTTGGTGGCTCAGTACTATCCTCCTCCAGCCAATCTTTCCATCACCCATACTTCTTGGCAAACATGCTTCATCTCACATGCAATCAGGGCTTTCTCTCTTTCCAACAGGAGACCAGGTCACTATTCCTGATAGTCTGAGATTTTTATCTTTATTATTGTTATTATTATTATTTTTTTTTTTTTGTAAAACAGTGCTGAAATATGAAGTTACAGATCTCAGTCAAGGCACTGTCACTCACCCATAATATTTTATGACAACTATCTCTTATGATCCATCTCTTTACATTAACAAGTTATATATATGAAAAACAACAGATCTTGATGGTATATTAATGAAAGATCTGAAAGACTGAAAAGAGTGGTAACAGTTTAAGATCCTGAGACTCATGAATGGGAATTCCAGTAAAGTGAAACTCAATGTAAAAACGGAGACTTGTCTATACTAGGTCTGAGGTTGTTGTCGCTTAGGTATGGTGATCTTGAAGTTACTATAACTAAGTAGCAGGGATGAAGAGAGTGCACCCACCACATTTAGGGGATGTTTGCTACCCTGTAAAAAGCAGCTTTAAGGGACAACAATAATTGTTGACACTTGTTGATCTGCAGTTTCAGTGTTTTATATCTGCAATTCTAGGGCTCAAAATTCTGGGTTTCAGAATTACAATATGGAGTCAAAGAAGAGCTTATAGGTCCCTCTGTAATAATATTTACTAAGAACTTTATTTGCTAGGAACTTTAGAGAAGACATTCATCTACATGAATGTAAGAAATTAGTCTTTCAACTACTGCATAAGAATAGAAGAGACTGGTGTAATACCAAAAAGTATAGACCTTTCAGCATGTTCAAGCAAAATTATTAAGAATTTAGCATTGATAATTCTGCAGGGGGAATGAAAAGCTGCAAATGCTTGTAATAGTTACCATCATGTATCCTACTATGAGAATTCCACTTCCACAGGTAACCAGCATTATGGCTCAGTGAACAATTTCTGTCTCACAGATCCAGCATCTGTGTTTCATTCCTTGTGTCTGTTCACTGACTACATGTTCTTCCACTCTCTTTGTACATTTTTCCCAGTTACTCTGCTTTCCTTTCAACTCTCAAAACTGCAATTGTTGATTTATTTAAAACTGCCACTATATACTATCTTTTCCTAGTTTATATACTCAGTTAATGAATCTATAAAAACATATTAAAATATCTCCAGTTCACATAGCTTAGTTAACAAATGAATAGATAAATAAAATACATTTAAAGCATCTACAATAACAGTGTTCATGCTAATGATACAGAGTAACACTGTGCCAGGATACTATCATTACACTACACTTTCCAGTGCTTTTGTTAGAGTGACCCAAGTACTTATTAATAAAGTTTGCATTCATGGGTTTTTGCACTCTCTGATAGTTTATGCAAACAGATAGTGAACTGACTCACTGATAGGCAATGGTGCAGTATGCTGGAAGATATAGTGACAGATAGAACCATGTGCACCAGAGAATACCAAAAGGTTCAATTTTAGGATGTTATTTCTTCAAAGTTTATTTCACAGAAGACATAACTGATGACTCCCTGCCATATATTACCTATACTGATGACACCCAGATAGGGATGATTATAGTTCATGACTGTCGTTATAGCTCGTGACTGTGATTTCCTTCAGATATGTGTTCAAGAAAACAAAAACAAACAAAATTCATGTCAATCAGCCACAAACCAAATCATATAGTACAGGACTTGATGACTTGGAAAGATCCTACTAATTATATGGGTCAGAGAACTGTAAGGGACAAAACATTAAAGTTTCAGCCAGATACTGATCTTGTTGGTAATAAATGTTATAAAAATTAGTTGCATGCCTAGAAGTTTAAAATCTGAAAACACTGAGATGATTATGCCTCTGTACTAGAGTATGGAAGTAAGGTTTGTTTGACAGTAGATTGTATATTAAAGGCTGAATGAGTGCAGATAAAATTCCATAATCACTCACAGAGACCAGTGTAGATGGAATATTTTCTTAGAGCTATGGGAGGGTAAAGACTGACCATATCCACTAGTTCAGCACCTACTTGTCCAAATGAAATATTCAAGTCCAATATTCTACTTCATTCTCTGTTACTTATATATCTCTTCTGCAGTACTCTTGGAAGTCAATTCTTGGACCATTTCCCATAGTATGCTATGTCATCTAACCTACCATCTTTGAATTTTACCCTTTATGTTGATAATGTACTTGTATTTACAGGTGGTAAAATTGATATGATATCCAATCATCCATGCAGAATGTTCCTAATAAAAGCTTTGTACAGTTAACAGATTATGACCTTCTAAGTTGATGTCTCAAAAGTTAACTCCATGCTGTTTGGCATGCCATATAAATTAGCTACCACATCTCTTCCTTAGCAGTGTAATGGCTCTTGTGTAATATTATTTCTCAAACACATAGCTAAAAATATAAAACTCTTTCACTAACATCCCCCCAACTTCTTCAATATGTTCCCTTTGGACTTAATAAAGTATCAACACAAGTTAGAACAAACTCTCTACAATCACGCCTCAGTACCAAAGAATGTGTTTTTATGGAAACAAGAGTATGTTGTTCCTATTGTGCAATAAAGAAATACACAAAATACTCTAATCCCATGGAAAACTCACCAAAGGATATATTCATTTATCATGGTATCTGATCCTTTCACTTATCACCAATTAAAGTTATACCAAGACTCTCTCAACCAGATAATGTCTCCTCCTTTTTCTCTACACTGCCATTCACAAATTGTGTTGCAACAATTCTTTCCCTCTTACATCTATCAGATTCCATCCTTTAATATATTCTATAACATATCAGTCTCCTTCTTGTTAGTGATTATCTGTCTCAGAAATAACCTACTCCATACGACTAATATTGGATCAATTTGTTCTAGCATATCTTTTAAGTCATCTGTTGTAAATCGCCTTATAGATATTTTCAATGGTAAATGTTTTGGAAACAAATTCCAATTTTTCATATATGTCTTCATACTCTGTGCTCTCTTCTGTCACTTGATTGTACTGTCCCACTACCTACACTTTTCAGATTTTCTCGCAGAAAATCTATGCCAAATAGAGCCAGCTTTAACTCTACTTCTCATTCTAGCAATTTCTTCTACTTGTATCCCGTGTTATTTGTTACACTGCTAACCTCTTAATACACTCTTATGTTAATTTACAAAAAATTCTACTAATGATAGAATGTTTATTGAGTTGAGTATTGTTAGTCTGTTTACGTCCACACAGTATGTTGTATTGTACATGTAAATTCCATACACTACATATATATTTTATAAAGAGTCTTTATACATTTTCATGTAACTTATAGTGTATTCTTTAATGGTAACTCTTAAGTCCAAATGGTATTTTACATTGTTCTGTCAAGAAGATGCAAAGACATACTCTCACAAAAAAAGTATCTAGGCCAGTTTACTAGCCCAGATTACAAATGAATAAATAAATGAATAAATAAATAAATAAATAAATAAACAAACAAACAAACAAATAAATAAATAAATAAATAAATAACTAAATAAATGCATACATACATACATACATACATAAATAAATAATTGATTATACAAGACTCAGCAAATTAACTCCTGTTCAATTTTCTCAGGTTAACTGTAAATTCACACTCTATGTAACCTTAACTCAGTGAGAACAGAAGAATGATTTTTCATGGTTTTCAGAAAAGGATACAGTGCTTTGGAATTCCTAGTAATATCACCCACCCCACTGGGCAGCAAAAAATCATTCAAATGGGGAAAACTAATCCACCAACCACATTTCTCTTGCCTTTCATATATTGTCCCCTACTCCTCATGTTAACCTTATATAACATGGAGAAAATTCTGTGCTATCAAATTATCTTTTGACAGGAATGCTAATCTATCAGATAAAATCTTTAAGACTGAGTATTTCATCTTATTTCTCTGGGAGGAGAATTGGCTATGCAAAGACATCCAGTAGGTAACAGTGAGGATTGCCATTGATCCTGAGGCTGTAAATTTATCATGTTCATCTTAAAATTCAGTAAGAGCATATCAGTTCAAAAAAGGCAAATCCGAATCTAAACATGATATGGACAGCAGTTTTGGCAAAAACGTATTGAAATCTAACAACTAGGTATTTCAAACTATCTCCTTGTATGTGAATGGTTTAAATTTATGTGGTTGTCATCAGATGAGGCAAAGGGTGGCTAGTATGTGCTTGTTATTTGTGAAGTCACTTCTCTGAGCTATCATAAACAATGTACAGATCATATCCCACCAGTAAACATAATTCTTTGTTACAGTATCCCGGGGATTCATTAACAGTGTGGTCACATCATGGTGAGGAACAGAACTCTTTAGCTTTCTAGCTGTACAAACAGCATTGCTAATCACACATGCATGTGTGTAAGTCAGTGTACATTACAAGGAGCCTCTCATCTTGGATGCAGCAGACTCTTGGTTAGATCATGGTAGTAAGCCACCTCACAGCCACGTCTAAACACAAGAAATAAACAAAAACCCTTGTAGCTGATGCAAGTACACATGTACAATTTAATGTTGATGGAATCAACTGCAGCAAATGCATACATAAAAATATGTAAAATGGTAAACAAGCAACAGAGAAACTAAGCCTGGAGCTGGGGTAAGTAAAAGAATTCCTGGAGGGGTAAACTTACAATTGCCAAGTGAATTGTGTAACAAAACATTAGATGGAAAGGTAGACCATAGAATATCTATGATAATATGACTGAAAATATGACAGTTCTAGGAAAGTAAAACATATACTGACGATGTGGGATATAAAGTAATGCAGTAATTTGATGTGACAACTCGCACCATACCTGACAACAATGGTGTATTATCCACAGATCCATACTATACTGTGAAATTCAACAAAATTCAATAAAAACAAAATATATTCTTTCCCAAGGTGGGTCAGTACAACAATTCAATCAACAAGCCAGTATAGCCACATTGTACTGTTAAGGTATGAAACTGCAGATACAGGGTCATACAATACATACATCTGAAATGTATTAGATATATAGGTGGATTACAAAAATAAAAAATATGTCTTCAAGAGAATCAAACCCAGAACAAAGGGTGGGGCCACTGCAGAAGTCATTGTGTAAGTTGCATATAACACATTAAACATCTGTTCATAAGTAAATGGATCAGTCACAAAAGTCTTTATAGCCTTTAGGATCCTATATTCCCCCATCTCCCCATCTCAAAAGTGGCAGAAGCATCTTCAAAGATAATTATGTTTTACAACGCCAATGTCCCTCATATAATGTACAAACTCATTACAGGAATGTTTACATGCAGGCAAATGTAGCACATGACAGCAGTCAAAGAGAAACACTCATAAATGAAATGGAACCCCTGCCTATGTCACTGATATGCTCTATACCACTCTATCAGCAGGGAATCTCACAGAAGCAGTGGTCTGAAGGTGACCAGAAAATCAGGGGCATGGGATACTTAATAAGAAGGACAAATAGAATGCATATACCTAGTGTTAACCCTGCAATATTTCACAATGCTATTATATATTCATGGACATTATTATGTTAAGCCATAGAAGAAAATGTGCTAAAAAGGTGTGAATAAACAAATAGCAGGTTCATTTTAGATTAGTGTTGAAGATAGTAAAATGAATAGCAGAAAAAAGATATAACAGGAAAGCAGAGCAAAAGCCATCACCTACTGTATCACCACTAAATGAGTTAACTGAGCATGGAAAGTCTCACATGCATGTATTATTATATTTGTATATCACATTATTATCACAAGATAATGACGTGTTAGCATACTACAACATATACCATCATGGATTTGAGTCCCTGCCTACTTAACCAATATTCTATACACTAGCACATTAGCAAGTGACTCCACAGAAAAGGTGATCAAGAGGTTATCAAGAGGTTAAACGTGCTCACATGTTTCCAGGGAATGTTAGAACACTGTGGAACTATATACTATGTACCCTGTTCTCAACATTTAACAGTCATGGACTCACAATCCTCTCCTAGTGTACTGGTAATGTAAATGTCAATATATGACTATAAAGATGGAAGTTGTGACTATGCAACTATTAATGTCATCTTATGTCAGTATTGCATTGTGTTGTGTATTGGTAGTCCCTCCAGTTGCATGACAGAAGCTGGGTCCTTGGCACATTCAAAGAGTTTCCCCTTAGTTTTTGCTATCCAGTGAGAAGTATCATTCCCTTGCTTCTACTTAATGAAAGCTGTGGTGCCGTCTGGCAACTGACATGTAACTTATACCAAATTTGGATGATTTGTGCAGGTCTGACACCCCTTTTTCCCCATGTCTGTGTTGTAATTACATCAATGGGCAGTGGCGTTTACTTAAGTGAATTGTAATGTGACTGTGTAATACTGTAAAACATAGCATTGCTCAACAGCATATAACAACAAGGGTATAAAACCCCAACTCCTAATGTATTGACAGACTGCACAGTAATGACAAGTTGGAAGTTATACATACTATGCCATCCCATTAGCTGATATGCATTGTACCTACTCATTGCAAGGTATGGATTATTTGTCACACTGCTACAACCTTCACCTCATTGTATTTAAGCCCCTCCCCCCGCCTAACTCATATTCTCTTTACTTGTGTACTAGTTAATGCCATAGGAAAAATAAAACACCAGCTATCAGAAAGCATACATTTGAAGGGAGTGTTGCAACAATGTGGAAGACTGCAAAATGTGTGATGTTAAACAGACACCAGTAATTACTGGATCACAACCATTCACATACCTTAACAACAATTTGGACATTGCATCAGAAGTACATTGTGCCATGGAGCTGTTATAGTTACATTAATAAATGTCTGTTCGTGTTTATAACAGTATTGCTTTCTGTCATGCATCAAAGGTAAACTCATTCACATGATGGCTGGCATATCATTAGCATGGCCAAAAGATTTTAATTAAATTTTTGCCATAGGACGTGAACTGATATTTTACTGTTACATAACTCTGAATAGCTAAGCTGCTCTCTGCTAACCATCATGAAATGTTATAGATGCAAAAAGTGATTTATGAAATTGTGCATGGTTTAAAAGTGCTAGAGAACATTGGGGATCAAAACCCTCCCCCTGTCACATCCATAATACCTCAAATCACAATTGTTCAATAAGTCATCATGGCATGTCAGAAACTGTTTTAACACCTCTTCAATGTACACCTCCTTTGATTCAAACCCTGCATACTTAAATCATGCTAGCATTTGTACCAGCTGCTGATGCCACAGAAGAAGTTAGACAATATTTGTTAAACAACACACATTTGAAGGGAGTGTTGCAATAGTGAGGAAGAGTGAAAAATGTGTGATACTAAACATATACCAGTAACTGGTGGAACACAACCATCCATGCACCCTAATAAGAATTTGAACATCAGATCAATAACACATTGAGACATGGAAGCCATTACAGTTAAACAAATAAATTTCTACTTATGCTTCTATCAGTATTTTTTTACTACACATCGAGGGAGAAGCTCATTCATGTGATGGCTAACATATCATTTACATGGAAAAAGATTTTTCTATTCATTTTTTTGCCACTGGATGCGAACTGCCAGTTATTGTTCCCTAATTATGAGTAGCTAAGCAACTGTCTGCTAACCATCACATGTTATACATTCAAAGCATAGGTCTTCTGCTTTAAAACCCAGTGTACGTGTCTGGTGTCATAGATTTGTGACTTAAGATGAAATGTTGAGGTAGGGAATGATATTAAGAATCATCAAGGTACACAACTGTTAAATGGAAACCATGCTTGAGTTCCAGATCAATGTAGTATCATGTGATGGCACAGAAGAACTTATACTGCATGTATCTGACAAGTGACAGTTGGAGGAAATGCTGACAAGGGAAATACAAGGGAAAATATAAATGCAGCAGGATGATGGTGATTGATAAGAACATATATAATCTGGTGGAGTGTAACCCAGGACACTCATAGTTACATTCTCTATATCAGTGCATTATCCAGTGTTGCAAGTCAGCCTGTCTGACTTGATAAAGTCTTCAGTGAGATATATCAGTTAAATGTGCACCATCTGCAGACTAATATCAAGCAACCTTACATGTTGAATGGAAGACAGTTGCGTACTGTGAAGAAAAATGTGAAACAATATCCCATACTCGGTGAATTAAAACCCTGCACTGAATGCAATGGAAACGATTTGTTGCGTCACTCACATGTAAAATCATGAAAACAGCAACATAAAACAGCATCCCCTTACCTTACCATATTTTAGTTATGTCAGAATTGCTTACTGATGTGCACTGACACTCATTTCAGGTGCACAACAATGGAAAACTCTTAGTTTGTGAATAGGAACTGACATCGTTTTCATCATAGGATTAGAACTAGAATTACCATCTGTTCACTGTGCTATGCCAAGCACCCAGCAATGAATTCATACAGAAACAGGTATTTCTGTTCATAGGCCATTCACGATCGTGTATGTGCTATGTTTTATCTGTTTTTGGAACAGATCAGATGTTGGAAATTGGGGATGAAAATGGCAAGCTTACAGAGATTAGAACACTATGGGAGTAATTCAGAGATCGGAATGGAACGGGATGGAATGGTTTCTCTCAACAACTTCCCAAATTAAGTATGCTCATCTGCATAATCTGAAACTTTATGGATACTCACATTGTAAATATATTTATCAGAGTAGCACATTAAGTTGGCTGACCAATTGTATCAAATCCACCTGTGTAAATCACACACAAAGATAAGTTGAGAGTTAGATGTTGGGAGCAATTTTTTTGTGGGACCACTGCCATTTTTTCAATATTTGAGAGCAGACGTTTGGTGAAAGAAGTCAGGGAGGTTAGGTAGCAGGAAAAGAGTCACATGGCTGACAGGGTGTGGGGTAACACACTGAGGGAGGGGGAGCACATTAGTGAAGGAGACATCAGGCAAACAGATGGAAAATAGTGGTAAAGGGCGGATTGTATAACATGACAGGATTGGTTATAGATACAAAAAGGAAGGGGATCACCAGGTATGTGTATAGGGTGGGTTGTTCAGAGATACATACTCTGCTAGCTTCAACACAGTGATAAATCACTTCTGTATGAGTTGTCACCACTAGTTCCTACCTCAAGAATTACAGACAATACTAGGCAAGGAAGCACCTCAGTGAGTCAGTGGTGCATTTTCTCAATACAGCTAATGTGGGCATTGAACTTCATGTTCATCATCTCATAAGTTCTACCAGCTCCTGAGAGGGAACAAAATTGCTGCCTTCACTGTCACTGCTCCCAGTGGGTACCAGTGCACCATTGCCAGGGAAAGAGCTACCTAATGCAGGTGGTGCAAGTAAGGCAGGAGGTGTAGAGGCAATGCTTACAGGCTATAAAACAGTTTACTTTCAAAATACTAAAACATAAAACATTTTTTACAAAATTATTGAATTGTTTATCTGCCTTTGATAATACCAAATTACCAAAATGTCGGAAATAGTAACCACAGCAATCAACATTCAAATATCAGAACTTCCAATGTCAAAAGTTCATGTTACCATTAACATTTTTGCAAGGGGAGGGCAAGCCCCCCTGCACCCCTTGCATATTGTATATACCAATTCCAAGACTGCAGTACAGTGAGGAAAAAGAAACATTTCCTTATCCACATGGTATCGTGATCTCAATTCAAAACGTCAACTTCATATTAGTAAATGTGTACTCACTTTTGCTGATATGAATTCAAATATTTTCAGCTCAACATTATGGACATTGGTAGAACACTTATTTGACCAACCCATATTTGACAAACTGCCAATCCACAGTTTGATAGTAAACCTTGTAACCCACAAGCACTGGGTACCTCTTGTGGTGGTGGTGCTGCTGCCACTGTCACCTGTGGGGTGATAGGAGGCCTTACTGGAAGGACTGGTCCAAGACTCTGTGCTGCTGCCTATACCAGTAACAGAAAAGATAAAACAGAAAAAAATAAAATAAAAAATTATGAAAAAAGGGGAGAGGAGAGATATACAAAAGTAATGAAATGGTATGCCTAAGTATTTTTTTCATAATCAGACATTACAGTTAAGCACAATGGCAGCTTAGGACATACACATTTAATATAACATCTTAATTACGTTATTTATTATTGTATTCCTTTAACTAGAAGGAAATAATACATTTACACCATAAAAACATCAATATTTTTCATTTCTGTGTTGTTGGGAATTGACTGATACATGCATCATAACATTTATCAGCGCACACTCCGGCACTGCAGAACATCCATAAAAACAGTTTTCAGTGCACATAACAGTTATCATGATGAGACACTTCATATATACAGAACATTCATCATAACAGTTGTCAGTGTACATAACACTCCACTTACATATAAATTAGCCCATATAAATATCAAAGCCCCTTTATTGTCACATTAAGAGATGCTAGTCGACCTGGCCATGAATCCTGCTCCCACTGCTACACCTGTTTTGGATGTGTCAATACTCAGGAGAGGCCATCCCCATGATCGTGGTCATGTTGGCACCTCCCCCGGCAGATGATGGTCACTTTCAATTAGCACACCAATATCTAGCCAGGGTCATATGGAAACCAGTGTGCAATCCATGTAAGAGCCAATTCTCATGACTGTAGGTATGCATGGGAAGATGACCCTTCTGCCATGCATGTTTTTTTCCTGTCCAGTAGGCCACAGCATAGTGCTGTCCCACATGATCAGGCTGTGTCCCTGCAGACTCCAAGCACTCCACCATTGGCCATACCACATCCCCCCATACAGTGGACAGGAACTTCAACTCATTAATAAACCCTCCCCACACCAACCCTCTAAATGCTAGCCATAAATCCACTTCTTCATTTTGTTACAATTGAGCTTCAGACTCAAATACTTCCCCTTGAAAGACATGAACTTCTGTACCTCATCCCCTACCTCTGCAGAAGATGATGATAGATGTGTGCTTCCATTTAAACATTGCAACACTGGGTTCCCTATGTCTAATGTGCAGAGTGGCTAGCCTATGCATAGGTAAGCACAGTCTAGTGTCTTTGTGTGCATCATTGTAACTTTTTGTGTCTGCTTAGTTATTGTTTAGTTATGTAGTGTAGCTTCCTCCCACACCTATGTAAATAATGATAACTGCACCCTGCCCTTATATCCTTCTGACCTGAGCTGCCTATGTCTGATGCTCAAACTCCCCACCCTATACATGGGTAAGTGTAGTGTAGTGCTTTTGTATGAATACATTTTTGTTTGTATCTGCTTAGCTCTTGTATATTTATGCAGTAAAGCTATGTCCAATGTGCTGCCTCTTAAGTAGTGCAATGGTGTATTATGCTCACCTCCATCTGGCATGGTCATCACCTACTGCTGCTGGCTCATCCTCTGATATGTCTGTCTCAAGTGCTGCTGCCTGTTGTGCTAGGATGTGCTGTCCCTGTCCACTGTCATCCTGTTATATGTGTTTCTAGAGTAATATATTATGCAGAATGGTGCAGTTAGAATATTGCAAATGTGATGGGATCATACTGCAGGGCTCATTCAGATGTATCCAGGCACTGGAAGCCTGTGAATGGGCATGGTTGTAACCTTGCTGTATTGGGTTATGTGGATTTCTCATTGGAGTCATGAGCCAAGATTATAGGGCATATGCAGCATCCCCCACAAGATGTCTCTGTGGGAAGTCACCCTCACAAACTGATGATAGAGGTCATTTTTGTGTCATATATGTGAGTGCAGAAAACTGTTCAAAAAGGCAGACCCAGCAAACAAACCAGCAAATAAACACAATCCACAGCACTATGGAGAATGAGACATCCAACCAAAAGGTTTTTTTTGTTGTAAAACCAACTTTAATCCTTAAAAGTGTAAGCGCTTTCATTTTTGTACACCAAAAACTTTTTCAGATACATTTAAAAATCCAAACAGAATTGTTTAAATCTCCCTCCATGAAGTTAGAAACACACCCACAATCCATTACATCAGTCAGAAAGCTAAAGTCAGAAATTTAAAGGCATATACACAGCATAACAAAGGGAGTATATGCAAACATAAATAGTATTTGTTGCACTTGTCCTAAAAACTAATAAAATATATATGTGTGTATATATATATATATATGTATATATATATATATATATATATATATATATATATATATATATATATATATATTATAAATAGTTAAATGAATGAGAAAAAAATATTGCAGTAATTCTGTAATTTGGCAGATCAGGCTGGAAGCCTACATGCACCCGTGTTTGAATGGAATGATTAGTATGGCTCCAGTTTTAAAACTTAAATCTTTAGAACATTAGTAACAGAATTACTGCAGTATATATATATATATATATATATATATATATATATATATATATATATATGCCTGAGATACTTCTGTACTAAGTTATTGTCAGTCTGTGCAGTTTCATTTTTCCATTATATGGTTTACTCTGTCACAGGTCATTCATGGACATATGTGAACATTGCTTGCCTTGTCTGTAAATGTGTTCATCCACTTGTGTGATTTCCCCATTCCTGAGTGGCATAAAACTGTAATCAGCTATTATAGCTTTTTAAAATACAAATCACAAAATTATTTTTTTGACAAGTAAAACTGACTCATAGTATAAACACCCCCATTATATTAAAAAGGATGCTAAGATAGCATATCAATGCAGCTGTATCTGAAGCCACACATAATGGTAATAGCTTCTGGTCACTCTTACATATAAAGAGAGAGAGATATTAATGCATAAACAGTTAAAAAAGAGTAAAAGTCATAATTTTCTTTAAAGAAATGTATCTTGTGTTGTAAGCTATGCTGGATGCTAAATTAAACAAATGCTGAATTGTATCTGGTTCCATGTAAAATAGTAATAGACTACAGGAATAAAAAAGCTAAATATTTTAGGCCATCTTGAATGTTTTTTTCTCACTATAATGCATACATCAGAATGTGGACTAGTCAGCAGTTACGACTGTTATTCAGATAATTGAATGTAAATGCATAAACCATTTAATTGATTTCATCTGCATGCAGTTCTACTAATTATTCAGTTCCAGTTTGTGTTCCAAATCAGTAAGAACCACAATACCTATGCTAGAATGGCTTCATGCACTATTGGATTTTTTGGTAATTTTCCATTTTGACTCGTGTGATACCACAAGTATGTAGGAAAGATTATTTTAAATATGCTAACCATATGTCTGTGTGTGTGTGTGTGTGTGTGTGTGTGTGTGTGTGTGTGTGTGTGTGTGTATGTATATATATATATATATATATATATATATATATATATATATATATATATATATATATATCTACAATTCTCTAGTACTTGAATCCATACAAAACAGATATTTATCTACAAAAACTGCATAGAAATCTATATGAAAATTATTCTTTAGCAGTTCAAACTTTATCACTTGCCAAAACATCAGTGAAGACTTCCATCTCATAAAATTGCTTCAGCATTGCTATGCATGACACCCGATTGATTGAACTAGCATCAGGAATTTGAAACACTTTAGTCAGATCAATACTGTGTGAGTCATCTTGTGAATTATTATTTCTACTTATCTGAGCAATCCTTGAACTTCTGACAAGAGGCACAATTCTAAGAAGCAGTTATCTTTAAATGTATTGCTAATGATCTTGTATTGCTAGATACTTTTAAAGCAATTGACTAATATTCTGACTAGCTTTTAAAGATCAAGAAATTCTTAACATAAGACTGGCTACTTTGAAATAACACAGTAATAAGAACTAAAGTCCACACACACACACACACACACACACACACACACACACACACACACACACACACACACTTATACATGCATGCACATGCATACACACACACTCCTGTACTTTTCTTGTGAAAAGGTGCACACAAGTACGTTCAATCAGCACAAATGCAAAGTATCATGGATTTTATTTTTACTCATCATTCTGTGAGTTAGAAATAGAGAAATATCATCTGTCTTTGTGAAGAATTATTTTTCTTACTTAGAAACATTGCCTTAATGTCTATCCTGCTCATTATGAAAATAATGTTGCATACACTATGCATTTTAAACTATATACAACAGTGCAAAGAAACAAAATGGCTACTGCAAACCTGGAAAATTCAAGTAAGATGAATTTACTCAACTTGAACAAGTAGCTCTAGATAAGGAAAAGGTCTAATATTTTTGGTAATATGCTAGACATTTTGGACAAATTAAGTCTGGGTATTTGTTATGTGGAATATGCAAACATTAGTTTTGTTAGTTTAAGTAAACAACAAGTCATGCAGAGTAATAGCCAGTTTAAAGTTATTGGGCTCTGTGCTCTTTGCATTGTTTGGTGGCTGGCATAAAGGATAATATGTTTACCTTAAAAAGACGAAATACAGGCTTTGATTCTCACCTTTGGGAAGCATGTCTAGGCTTTAAAAAGTCCCCTAGAGTCATTAGCTTATTAATTCCCTATGAAACCAGAAATCATGGCATTATTTTCTTTTATTTTTAACAAGGCAATAACAGTGATGTTAATATCTTTTTTTATTAAGGACGTCCCATTCTTTATAAAAAAAGGAATTTACATTTTTGTTCACTCACGTGCTCTTTGTCTGCAAAAGTAGAGTAATCTACTTTCCTTTGTATGTGTGTTTGTATAGTGAGGTGTGATGATGTATGTATGACTGCTGCATACATGATTATTTTGTGTGTGTGTGTGCGTGTGTGTGTGTGTGTGTGTGTGTGTGTGTGTGTGTGTGAACAAGTTTACAGTCTCCAGGACTGCTAATTAGCAACACTAATGTTAGGAAGCTTGTGAAGGTCTACATGTGAAACTGGTGATGGGCACTACACTCTTTTCATGCATTTGTTTCAGCACATTATTTCTAATATGTAGCCATTGAGAGTCATATGTCAATTTGTATTAAATATTACCTGTTTGTGAGTGTGATTGTGTTTGGATACATACATAGATAGCTAGATAGATAGCTAGATAGATAGATAGAAAGATAGATAGATAGATAGATAGATAGATAGATAGATAGATAGATAGATAGACATATAGCTAGAGATGTAAAAGAAATGATACACAAATGACAAAGGGCAGATTATGTTTACGCAGTCTTTTGGACTACTTTGAGAAGGTCACCAATACAATGGATAAGGGCAAAGTGGTGCATACTGCCTACCTTGACCTGACTAGTGCGTTTAATACAATACCCCATTACAACATTGTAAACAAACTCATGGATATAGGCATAACCCCCTGTTAAACACTGGATAGCTAGCTGGCTCTCAGATAGGGCCTAGGAAGTTAGGATATGGGAGACAACCTACAAAAAGAGGTTGATCAGTGACAGAGTCCCTCTGGGCTGTGGGCTCAGTCAGCTCCTTTTTGGTACCTGTTTCATAGAAGCATACCTCTCAACCTAGAATCATGAAACATCTGCACAAAGGCTCATGACAAATAGGTACAACTGGCCAAAAATCTGTATGCTGATCAACATAAAAATTGCACATATAATTATGTAACCCCACCCACTCCAATGGAGTTGTGGGATACCAACTTTTAAATGCAAACCGAAGAACAAACAAAATATGATCATGAAGCACAAAATAAACGTAATAATGCTTTATTTATATTAATATTTGAACTTGTTTCTAGAATATCAAATCTTGTATAGCATGAATTTTCTGAAGGGTGAAGTCTAAAACATCCTGTCTGCTGCTTGCCATTATTTTTTGATTTCAGTCCTCAAAGATCTGCCACTGCCAGTGATTTGCCGGAAAATTACAACGTTATAAGAACCGGACCAATGCCTCTCAATCTTTTAAAGTAAGAAATCTGGACAGACAAAGCCAGAAATAATGGGAACCAAATAAAGGCACAGAAATATTTAATGAGTACTAGTGACAATTTCTAAATACTGCTCTTCCAAACTTAGAATGTTGCTGACAGGATAACAGATTTTGCATAGCATGAATTTCCTGAGAAATGAAGAAATAACTAAGACAAGTCACTCACTCTAATTAATCAAAGGTAATGCCTGCTGCCTTAGTGCCTTGCATTGTATATATATTCTAGACCTTCTGCGAAAATCTAGTGTTGACTTGAGCTACAGTGTTTATGACTTTGTGGTATGTAAGTGGCGGTATTAGCTGGGCTGGCAGGAGGGTGTGTGAAGTGATACTTTAACTCTCCCATGGAATAGAACAATTTGCTTTTTCATCTTCTTTTATTTAACTGCATTGTATAATGATGCAATGTATTCCTGCATATTGTCTATCTTTTTGTTGTTATATCTTACAGTCAGTAAAAAATATCAGCTGAAAATACCTCATTTATTCTAGTAGTAAGCACATTCAATCTACTGGAAGTCACATTTCTTAATCTAAGATTTACTCAACATCTTTGTCACTTGAACTACTGAACGCTAGGACTCACACTGTGCAAAACATTAATAACTAACTTTGGTAAAATTGCTACTGCTAGTACTTACACTCTTTTGTGTCTTCCAAATATTTTATGTCCCATGTCTTTCCACCAAATTTCAAACATATCTGCACTCAAAACTGAAGCAGACATCTCACAAAAAAAATATTGCCTCCACTCACATAGCAAGAGCATGTCTGATTATAGCACTCATATCACTTTAGTGGTTAGAATATGCCCAATATCTAAATATGATACACAAAAACTTCCTAGATTCAAATACTCCCAAATACACAGTCATTCAGTACGTACTGCAGTGGTACTGAGAACCTCAGAGGCTGAGATCATCCTATTTCCATCTTCCAGAACCCCCACACACCAGCAATTACTGTGGTGACTCAGTATTTTTCCAAAGGACCTAAATCATGCAACAACTTTTTGAACAATTTTCAAAAAATTGATACCAGACAGACTTTTTCCGATATGCCCTTAAATCTTATTTAGACTTAACCTGGATGTTTTTTAGACAGGCAACTACTACTAAGTACTTCTTTTGCACCATCTAGGTCACTGTTCTAAGATACACTAGAAAGAATGCAACTTTTAGACCTTTTAGAAGAATCAGAGCTTCCCTTTCCCCTGGCCTCCCTCGCTCCTGTCTTCACTACTACTGAAGTCAGGCTTGCTCCTTTTTCTCTTTTGCTTCCTCTATTCAAGGTCAATAGATGTGAATCTCCCACTCCTCCCATGTTCAACAGACCAGGATCATGACCCTCTTTTCTGTCTATGTGGAGAGGATCCTGTCCTGACCTGTATCTTCTTCTTCTGCACTGATCCAATGGGATCTTTATTTTCTCCTTCTTTGTAACTCTGCTCCACAGACTCTCTTCTGTAGTTACTAGCTGGAGATCGAGACTGTGATGGCCCAGAAGATGAGCTGACACTACAATGTTTATTACTTTGGACAACGAGATGGAGGCAACGCCAATGAGGAGACAGTACAGCTAAACAAGATAACCTTCACTAAAAACCGATACTGCTGCACCTTGCTGTAACTTACTGAAAACACCACCACAACGTACCAAACGATATATCCTTTATTGATTTACCTAGGTTTCGTTCGTTCCTACGAACTTCATCAGAATACATTCAACAGTTTATCCACCACAATTTTATACTGTTTTACATATTCTCAATTGAATAATTAACATCAATTCCCTCATTAATTATATAATAACTTTGTTACTTAAAGGGATATCACATCAACCATATAAAATGGTGCTTTATGATAAAATCTGCTCCATATTTCCAGTGTATATAAAACTATTTACATTTAAAAACTATAACCTAAAAACATAACAATAATGTATGTATATATATATATAGCAGCCCATACCTTATGTATTGTAAATGTGTAACTTGTAACTACAAATAAATTATAACTTATAACATTATAATAAGTAATAATGTGTATACCCAATCATGAATTACTATATTGTGTATTTAAAAACTGTAATGAACTAAATATAACCAATTGCTAAATTTGTTCCTGTCTATTGTTGACAATAATTTTCCTAATAACTTTATTATAAATATTATAAATTTTATAGATATTATAAAATTATTAGACCATATATACATGAAGAATTTACACATACTATGGTCATATACAATGTTAACAATAATAAATGTTATTTAATTATCATACGCAGGGTTGGTAACGAAAACAAACAGTTATCCAAAACTAACTTCCAAGCCATCGGGTAGCAGTAAATATCACGAACTACATAATGTCAACGCATTTCATTGCGTGGATGGTATGACAAATAATGTGAGTGATAAAATCCTGTGTAGGTATTCTCATTATGAAAATATGCCTAATTATAATATATGCACTACTATAAAGGAATCCGTTAACAATGTCATTGCTTGTGCATCTAGTTCCAAGTGTAATGCTGCCATGAATGTATGTGAATGTATATCGGTGGGGGTAAAACATCAGGAAGTTCATAATAATATTGTAGATGATGAATTAATGAATCTTAGTACATATGAATATGACGGCATGATGAGTAAAGATGATTATAACAAAGATGGGGCTATGGAATTAAATTTGATTGAAGAAAATAATGAACATGGATGGTGTAATATGGAACAAATTAATGAAGTCAATTTCTTTATAGATTGTAACCCAGACACATATACTCAATCCATTTTGGATTTAAATACACATGGTATTGTGAATAATAATATAACTGATGGTGAAAATGTTATTAATGTTATTGAACATGAATTTTTAAGTAATCCAAGCATAGTAACCAATGACAATCAGGACTTTAGAATATTTAATTATTCCACTTTAACTAATAATGGAAAGCATGTCAATTTGTTTAGTAAAGGATTTAGTTTTGTCCCCTGTAAAAAAGGAAATTTAGTGGATTCTATACTTGATTTAAAATTGTTCACACGAAAATTGAATTTAAAAGCATTTTTTCAGAACAAAATGGAAGGCCAAATTGACCAATGTAACAAGTTTACTAAACCTAGTCTTTTTAATCCGCCCATGAATGAAGATATAGCCATGTTTGAAAAAATCAGTGAACATGAAGTGAGAAGGTTTCATAAAACATATAAAAACAAAATACATTCAAATATGACAAATGAAGAACAACTTCTTTTTGAAGAAATAAGTAACAACAAGAGTATAAGGATTATGAGGCCAGATAAAGGCAATGGTATGGTCATAATTGATAGCAATGACTATAGTACACATATGACCAACATGTTATTGGGTGATACTTACGTGGAAGTGAGTAAAAACCAAATTAATATAGCCTTTAAAAGAATAGATATGTTATTAGATGATATGCTTTATCAAGGTGAGATATCAGAAAAAGAACATGAATATTTGTATAACGAACACCCAATAATCAGATATGTTATTAGATGATAAAGATACACAAAGGCCTCAATAATCTTCAGTTCCGACCCATAGTGGATGGGAAAAGAAGTAAAACTTGTTATATCAGTCATTATTTAGATTCTTTTTTTAAGGAAAGTATGACAAAATTTAAATACATCACTACATCACTTGGGCTTCAGGCCAGTTATTTTACATTAAGAAGGTTCGTGGTCTGCACTCTTGTGGGAGAAGAGGCTGGACTCTGCCCTTCTGAGCTGGGAATTTCTGGTTAAAGGTTTATAGTGCCTGAATATTTGAACTGTATCTTACTGAAATTGGTTCACCTTGTTTGCTCTAGCATAGACTAGATCCAGGCCTGCTGAATCTAGCTTTGTTTATATGCTTGTTGTTTGTTTGCTTGTTATTTCCCTGGAAGCTAATTCCACCTAATACGCAACTTCTCAGCACTTCTGTGGATCACTAGTGATATCTGCATTGCTTACTGTACTTATTTCCTTGTTTCACTTGAAAGAAAGTTACTGTTTGTCGTTTTGCATTTAGTTACTTGTAACACATTGCACTCAAGTTACCTGGCACTTGCTCACTAAAGCAATTATATAAGTCAGCACTAAAAATTAAAAGCACTACACCCTCACTCCCCACTGGCCCTTGTTTTCAATTAAGGATTTCCCAATATTATTCTAGCATGTCCAAAGGTCAGTTGTCAATCTCCTCTCCGGTCCAGCTGGTGAATCTGGGAATCTTGAGGCAATGTTATAACTGCCTCATGTACACAGACAACCCTCTCCTCCTCCCACATAACACAAATACTTGAGAGATGCAGCTATTTAGCCAAACTGGAGGCTGAGCTCTCTCAACTCAGGACTGGCAAGACCAGACAGGAGGAGAAGGCAACTACACACACCACAAAACCAGCCTCACATAATGCTACCACTCCACTGAATCAAACACATAAACACACAAAGACATACTCGGAGGCTATGAGTAAAATTTACCTAAACAGCAGAGGCCTCCAAAGCAGACACCCAAACAACTGCTACCTCAAGACACCCCACAAGCAACACATAAACCACAAAAGCAGTGTGCAAAGCAGTCACAGCCCTTAAGGCCAAATACAACACCAAACATACTTGTCATAGGTGACTCCATAGTCAGACACACTGACGTCCCACTCACCAGGCTGAACAAGGAGAGGGTCACAGTAAGCTGCCTATCAGGCTAGAATCCGCCACATAACACAAGCACTCGGGTCACTCCACGGCAAGTACAAATATGACACAGTCATTGTCCATGCTGGTGTGAACGACCTGAGACGTACCTCCCTGGACTACATGAAAAGAGACATAGAGGAGCTCTCTGATTATGTAGCCCAGGCAGGTATGACCCTAACCCTGAGCAGTATCCTTCCTTCACCAAGAATGATGCCACAATATAGAGACAAGATGATCAGCTTTAACAATTGGCTTAATGTCTGGTGTCATTCAAAGGGGATCCAGTGTCTGTCTGCCTGGGATGACATGCTTGACAAGCCACGCTGCTCAAGGGACGGCTTGCACCTGTCACCCCTGGGATTCCGGATATTGGCTAAGGCTCTTGCCACCCCCATAGTGCCTTTTTTAGGCAAGGCTCAAATTCTAAACCTACCACCCTAGAAAACAAAATGGGAAGAAACTGAGGGTAATGCTGCTCAATGCCAGAAGTCTAAATCTCAAAATGCACGCACTCGAGGCCCTTCTCAGTATGGAGAACATCGATGTCTGTGCTGTAACTGAAACCTGGTTCAAAGCTCCTGAGAGCACCCCGGCACTATTAGGTTTTACCTCATATCATGCGTTCTGGCCCCAAAACCCAGACCACACCACAAAAGGAGGGGGTGTATCCATATTCATAAAGGATACCCACACCTCCAGGTTGGTGGCAACGCACAAAGCTTCAGAAACCATCCAGGTGCAACTAACCATAGGCAAAACTGCTCTACAAATTGTAGCATGCTACAGGCCACCCTCTCAAACTCAGGAACCCCACACAGCCTTCCTGAAGACACTGGAGGGTATAAATGTATCTCCAAACACCATCATATTGGGTGACTTCAACTACCCGAATATAGACTGGGAACATTACTCAAGCCCTAACTTTCTAGCCCAACGGTTCCTGGAGTTCATAAATTCAAATGCCATGGAACAGCTAGTCACTGTTCCCACGAGAGGAGAAAATATACTAGATCTCATTGTCACAAACATGGGGACAAAATGCTCCACACTGGAAGTATATCCCTCATTGGTGAGATCTGATCATAAACTAATCTCACTGGAAATCCACATCCCGCCCCCACCCCAAACAAAAGACCACAGTGAAGAACTTCTCTAAAGCAAACTTCACACTACTCAAGACTGGTGTGGTATCCTTCAAGGCTCCTGAGCCAGAGGAAACCACAACCCAAGCTGGGCGAGCCCTTACAAATCCTTTCTATGAACACCTCCAGGACTGCATGGATCAGGCAATCCCAAATAAAACCAAGACTCTTTCCACAAAGGGCAAACGTCCAGTCTGGTGGACCCCAGCCATTAACAAACTTTACAATAAGAGGAGAAAGCTATTACATGATAGAACAAAATCCATAAAAGGGAAGTCACCCCTGATCATTATTAGTAAAAAATACGAGCACTCATAAAATCAACTAAGGCCAATTTTGAGAGAAAAATTGCCATGGATTCAAAGGACAATCATAAGACCTTTTTCAGCTATGTTAGGAACCTGGGTGGAAACTCCCAGATATGCTCAGAATTAGTCCAAAATGATACAAAAATCACTGAACCCGCAGACATTGCCAACATACTGGCAGACAGGTTCAGTGCAAACTTCACCCCCTCCCCCCCCCCTAAAGGAGAGATAACTATCCCAGCCGAGTGTAGCCTCCCGGACATCTCAAATGCGCAGGTGAAAGCTGCTCTCTAAAGCTAAAAACACAGCATCAATGGGACTGGATGGTGTCCCCGGCTGTGTGCTACACGAGCTAAATGAGGAATTAACCCCACACATAAGGCAGCTGTTTAATCTCAGCCTTACCACAGGATACATGCCCAAGGAGTGGCGACGGCAACTGTGGTCCCACTCCACAAAGGCGCGCCTCACGGACCCTGGTAATTACTGCCCCATAAGCTTAACAAGTCTAGTCTGCAAAGCTATGGAGAGGATCATAATGGAGCTCATAAACAAAGATATAGGGACTTGCAGACATTGGACCCGACCCAGTTTGGCTTTGTCAAGGGAAGATCATGCCTTTTGAGCTTGGTCGACTTCTTCGAAACAGTCACCAAGGCCATTGATGAGGGAAAGGCAGTCCATACAGCCTACCTTGACCTTGCAAAGGCTTTCGACACAATACCCCACTCGGGTATTGTAGAAAAACTTACCAGCTTAAATGTAAACCCATATGTCACAAGATGGGTTGCAAACTGGCTTAAGGACAGAACCCACAGGGTTAGAGTTGCTGGCGCTGTGTCAGACTCCAAGCCTGTCACAAGTGGTGTCCCACAGGGCTCGGTCCTTGGCCCCCTATTGTTTGGCATCTACTTCTCAGAAGTACAGGCCAGCATGGGAGGACTTTGGCTGACAAAGTTTGCAGACGACTGCAAACTGGGCACCATAGTGGAAAGTGCATCGGACACGGATATCCTTCAGAAGGGACTCATGGAAACAGATAGCTGGTGCCAGAGCCATGGCCTGAAGTTAAACGCCAAAAAATGTATAGTCATACCCTTCGGGAAAAACAAGGTAACCCCAAGCTACCATATAGGTGGCAATCCACTAAGCACAGAAGAGGTTATCAGGGACCTGGGGACCCAGGTTGACAGTGGCCTTTCTTTGACACTCACATTGCTAAAGTGGTTAGAAAGACCTTCTACATTGCCCACCTGATCATGAAGGGATTCACATCCAGATCTAGTGAGGTCATTGTTCCCCTGTACTCTTCACTTATCAGACCAATGATCGAGTACAATGCCCCATTCGGGATGTATCTCACCCGACATCTGCAGCAATTGGAGAGACCCCAAAAGTTCCTCACCAAAAGGATAAAGGGACTCCAAAATCTGTCATATGCTGCCAGATTGAAGAAACTCCAGCTCTATTCAGTCGCATACCGTCTGTTCAGAGGTGACATGTGCCTGACATACAAGGCCATGTCCAACCCGGAATTAATGGACATGCTCCACCTCAAAAAATCCAAATCCACCAAAACCACTAGAGCAAGCGACTTAAACCTTAGCACGGATATAAATAGGACGTGCTGGAGGGATAGATTTATCACTCAGAGACTCCCTATGCTGTGGAATAAAATCCCGGTCCATGTGAGGCAAAGCACCTCGCTGACTCTGTTCAAGAGAAATCTAGATCTGTGGATGGGAGATCGTAGGTTTACCCCGGGAATCATCTCTGTGTCACTGCTGGACAGAGGCACAACAAACTAATGGGCACAGTATTTTTTCATATAAGGGGTGGCGTAAGCCACAAAAATTTGGGCTAGGCTTATAAATGCCTTAGGGCAGATAGCCTAGTATAAACCTATGAACCTATGAACCTATAAAGATTCATGGGATTTTTTAAATAGACTTAATAATATTAAAATGGAAGATGAACATATTTTTGTTACTATTGATGTCTGCAACCTTTTTACATGTATTCCAAATGATATCGGTTTAATATGGCTTGAATAACAATTGTTTGAGACACACTTATATGAACAAGAAAGAATTAATACATTGATTAACTTGATGGAAATTGTTCTTAATAATAATTTTCTGTATTTTGAAGGGTGTTATTACCAACAAACAAGTGGAATAGCAATGGGGGCACCATGTGCCCCCATGTATGCTAACTTAATCATGAGTTATTGGGAAAATAACTACTTGTTTCAATCAGAATATTATCAGTATATTAAGATGTATACCAGGTATATTGATGATATTTTTATTATTTGGAATTATGACAGAAAAACGTTAGAATCCTTTTTAGAATATATCAACACAACAGTTAGATTCTTAAAATTCACCCATCAGATTAGCAAGGACGATATAACATATTTAGATGTGAACATTATATACAGTGAGGAAACAAAAAGTTTGAAAACGAAAATTCACAGGAAATCCACATTTTCAAATGCGTATTTACATTTTAATAGCTGGCACCCTGACCATCAGAAAAAAGCCATTGTTAAAGGGCAGATGGTCAGGGCTGCCAGGATGGTAAGTGATGAAGAGGATTTTCAAAATGAATTACAATACATAATTACATTGTTCATGAATAGAGGTTACTCTAAACAGTTCTGTGATAATATATATCATGAAGTTAAAGAAAAAAGGAAAAATGGTATATATACATCGATATTAATATCTGGTATTTCTAATCAATTGATAAGTATTAACACACCCAATATTGAAAATAAATATAACACTGTTCCTTTATATATAACTACTTATAATGATTCTTATAAACATATAGAATCAATAATAAGAAAAAATTGGAATATGTTGGCAAATGATAGAACTTGGAAGCAATTTTTTCAGGGACCATTAAAATTTGTTTACAAAAAAGGTCCATCATTTAAGAATTTATTGGAATATAAAGGCAGGAAGGATACATGTATGAATAGGATCAAAGGAAATTATAAATGTGGGAAATGTACTATATGTAGCCATATAAACTGTACAGGTAATGAGGTAATAGTAAATGGTTGCAGAATCAATATAAAAGGACATTATGATTGTTACACAATGAATGTTGTGTATTTGGCCTTATGTCAACAATGCAAAGCGTTTTATGTAGGAAAAACTAATAGGTATTTTAGGGATCGTGTAAGAGAACATCTTTTGGACATACAACATCAAAAAACTACGAACGCTTTAGCAAGGCATGTTATGGATAATGTTCATCATAAATTCAAATTTTGTGTAATCAGCCAAATACAATATGATCAGCAAGGGAAGATTACAAAATACCATTTAGAAATGGAAGAATTAAGATGGCAACTTCAGTTAAATTCATATAATTGTCCAGGATTGAATGAATATTTTACGATTATGCCATTATTAAGGATTCACAAAATAAATGGTATGTAGTAAACATATAAGGGTTTATTGAAGTAAATTAATATTGACATGTGTTAATTATATGTCTTGAAGTCATAGGGTTATATGTACATAGGACATTAAATAACATTTATTATTGTTAGCATTGTATATGACCATAGTATGTGTAAATTCTTCATGTATATATGGTCTATTAATTTTATAATATCTATAAAATTTATAATATTTATAATAAAGTTATTAGGAATATTATTGTCAACAATAGACAGGTATAAATTTAGCAATTGGTTATATTTAGTTCATTACAGTTTTTAAATACACAATATAGTAATTCATGATTGGGTATACACATTATTACTTATTATAATGTTATAAGTTATAATTTATTTGTAGTTACAAGTTACATATTTATAATGCATAAGGTATGGGCTGCTATATATATATATACATACATTATTGTCATGTTTTTAGGTTATAGTTTTTAAATGTAAATAGTTTTATATACACTGGAAATATGGAGCAGATTTTATCGTAAAGCACCATTTTATATGGTTGATGTGATATCCCTTTAAGCAACAAAGTTATTACATAATTAATGAGGGAATTGATGTTAATTACTCAATTGAGAATATGTAAAACAGTATAAAATTGTGGTGGATAAACTGTTGAATGTATTCTGATGAAGTTCGTAGGAACGAACGAAACCTAGGTAAATCAATAAAGGATATATCGTTTGGTACGTTGTGGTGGTGTTTTCAGTAAGTTACAGCAAGGTGCAGCAGTATCGGTTTTTAGTGAAGGTTATCTTGTTTAGCTGTACTGTCTCCTTATTGGCGTTGCCTCCATCTCGTTGTCCAAAGCAAGAAGTTTTGTGTTCGTATTTTTTGGTTACTACAATGTTTATTATTTCTCTTCTGTTTTCCTTGTGCTTTTTTTAAAATTTTCTCCTGGGAAGAATGGATGGTATCCAGAGAAGTGGATCAATCTTGAGAGGCAGAGCATGACCTCCACCTGGAATTGCTTCTCATTGGTTAACTTTTTAATGTCACATCAGTAGTAAAGAAACAATTAAATTTCACATACTAGCAATCAGTCAAACACTAATGGTACATGTGAAAAATACACATCAAGCAATAAATTTAGGGACCACCTCTTATTAAGTTGCCTGTGAAGCTGTCTAGAAGACTGCCTGACATGAAACTTTTTTTTTCCTTTAATATGTTTTGCGAGTTTGGTATTCTATCTGAACTGAAGTTAGAAGCTGCATATGGTCTTCTGAAATTAATACATTTTTAAAGACTAGCGACCCTCCTTGGATAGTAGACAAAAAAGGAATATATATATATATATATATATATATATATATATATATATATATATATATATATATATATATATATATATATATATATATATATATATATATATATATATATAGATAGATATATATAGATATATATGTATAAGAACTGACTACATTTAATTCCTTCCTCTCATGCTTGTGATGGAATATTTGGTTAGGGCTCATACTTGTAGTGTTCCTTTTTACACCAAGTCATTTCCATTCCTGGAATTTCGGTGGAAGGTGAAGAATATAGTGCACTACCTGGGTGGCAATCAAACTTTTTTTTTTTTGCATGGCTTTCAGGACCATAAATTATACAGGTAAAAAAAATCTTACAACATGCACTTTTAAGTTCTAACAATAAAGCAGATGTCATGCCTCTATCTAATCTCCAAAACATGATACCTTTACTATTCTATATCCTGAGGCTGTAAGCACAGTTTTGTCCTGTCCATAGTGCTGTGTGTGTGTGTGTGTGTGTGTGTGTGTGTGTGTGTGTGTGTGTGTGTGAGCAAGTGTGCTTGTTGCACAACTTTACCTGTCTGCATTAGTGTGGGGAATTTTTCTTGGTAGTAAATAATTTTTTTTGTAGATACTAATCATTAATGTTTTAGAACATTGCTAATTTGAGCCAGTTAAGTTGTCTCAGGGGCTTGACAGTGTGTGTGTGTGTGTGTGGGGGGGGGGGTTCTATGTGTTGAGTTAGTGGCAAATTTAGAACTTTTTATAGCAAGAGTCTAGTTTGGATTTAAGAGTGGTATTTAGGTTAATTAGGATAGAAGATACATAAAAGAAAGCTGGAAGTAAATAAGTTGAGGCTAATATTTGCTGAACTGTGTATGTAAGGTATTATTTAATGATATAGAGGGAACCCAGTTTTTATTGGTCTTTTTTATTGTTTGCAAGCTATGGTAGTCAAATTTGAAAAAAAACTCCTAGGAGTTTAATGTGTATAACTATTTCTATTTTAGGGTTTGCTGATATAAAAAGAAAAGACTGCTTTTGATTGATGGTTTTGGGTGACGAACATTAATTCTGTTTTGTTAGGATTAAGTAGCAGGCATGAGATTTTTAGCCAAGTTTCTACAGAGGTAAGGGAAGTTTGGGTAAATTCCTGGAGTCGAAGAGAGTTGAAGCTGCACATGTAAATGATGAATCATCAACATATTGGACAATGCTTGTGTGCTGTGTGGCAGTATGGAGTTTATGTTAAAGAGAAGTGGTCCAAGGACTGATCCTTCTACGGCTCTTATGGTAGCAGGCTGAAATGAGGAGTAATCCTGGTGCCATTTGACTGCTTGTTTTCTTTCAGACTAATAGCTAAGGAACCATGTGAAGGGAGTATTGAGAAAGTCCGATGGAAGCAAGTTTAGAGAGTTAATGCTGATGTGTTGCTGTGTCAGATGCTTTAGAAAAGTCTAAAAATATTGCTGACACAAGTTTGCCATTATTTCTAAGTTAATTAAGTGTTAGCAAAATGCAGTAGGGCAGTGGTTGTACTGTGATGGGGTCTAAAACCACGCTACATTTTAGAAAGTAGGTTATTGAAGCTAAGAAATTGTGTGAGTTGTGTAGATACACTTTTCAAAGATTTTTGAAACCAGCAAGATCTATTGGTCTAAAACTGTTAAAGTCAACTGATTTACCACCTTTGTGTAAATGAATAATATAGGAATGTTTCCAGATGTCAAGAACATTTTGCTCATAAATTGACCTATTTATTTGTATGGGGGAGAGGGAGCAATGGTATCATCAGCTAATTTTAGATATTCTGATGGGAGTTTGTCAACAGCCAAGGTGGCGGGACTAAAATCAAGTAGAATTTTTTTATAGTAGAAGTAGCTATGGGGATGGAGGTTGAAGTAATAGGATAGATTTGGATTTTTTGACAGGAGAAAGATAGAAGTGACAGAGTCAATGTTAACTAAGGATAGTATGGTCTGTATAAAGTTGGTGCTGAACTGAGAGGAGACTGGATTCAGTGCAGTTACTGGTTGTTGGCGAAGGGGTGGTAGTTTGGTCAGAGTGCAGTAACCTCTTTAGGGGTGACCAGAAAAGTTTAGGTTTTTCTTTATGTTTGTATGCAGATTAGTGAGGTTTCTTTGGTGTCCAATTACCTGTACTGAGTTTTGAGTCATATGTTTTCAACTTCCTTGCCATGCTTTGTGACATTCTAACAGTAGTCATTTTATTTCCTTAGTTAACCATGCTGCTAATTTGGATTTGACTCTTGTGCCATAGACTGGGGCTAAATCATTAAGGATTTTTAGAAAAATGTCATTGAAGTGATAGATGGCAGCATCTAGAGGCAATGATTTTAGCATATTCCAATTGTATTGAGATAGTGTTTTAATAAACATGTCTTTGTTTAACTTGGTTGAATTATTTATTTGATTGTATATACTTTGTATGTCCTGGCTATTAAAGTTTCTAATGGTATATGTTGTCAGGTGATCACTTACAGTGGGCCGGATTCATGATGGCTTGCATGGAGTCTAAGAGTAGAGTAAGACTCCATGCAGCCATCATGTCCGACGAGCGATCCAGCAACAGCCTGTAGGAGCATGTAAGAGAGCTCCTAAAATGGTTCTTACATGGACAGGGCTGGGATATGCAAATCACCTCAATTGCAGGTGAAAGGCATGCAAATGAGCTAGATTTGCGATTCAGGAAACCCGAACCTGCCCGAGTAAGAGCAGTGTTATTTGCAGAAATGTACTCAGTTGACAACTGAGTACCATTCTGCAAATAGCAAAACGGAGCAATGACAGCACCAAATAAAGGTTGCATCCAGTGCAGGAAGCATGCCAATGGCCAAATATATGGCCATTGGAAATGTTCCCTGATGCAAAATTAAAATAAAAATAATTTAATTTTTTTTCGCCGATTTCCGATGTTTAAGCGTAGAGCAGCGCCACGCAAACAGGCTGTGCTCTAAAACACAGAACATTACAAATTAAAACCCACAAATGTGGATTTTATTGAAAGTGGTAATGTACAATGCAAGGGAATGGCAGGGTGAAGACAAGATGGCCACCGAGTAGAGGTTGCTAAGTGGGGAAGCTCAAAATAAGACATGTAACCAAGCATTAGTAGGCAATCCTATGTAAATGAGTGTTAGGATAGTGAATCGCTAGTTTACATAGCAAATTAGCACAGTCAGTGGAGTGTAGGAGTAGGATATGGGGAGTAACAGAGTAGAAGATAGGTGACATCACGAGGGGGGTATGTATGAAAGAAGTGAAGCTCATTGGAACAGAGTGTCATGTGTCCGCTGTCATTTACACATCATGGAAAGAGGTGTGTCAACAGGTAGGCTAAGGAAAGGCAAGAAATGGAAGGTGTATGCTGTGGATAACACCAAAGTTTCTTGCTGAGCATGCATGCTTGCATGTGCGTGCCTGTAAACCAGAGTAAGACAGTGTGCGCACTTGTAAGCGTGAGTGCACGCGTTTAAGCCAGAGTAAGCATGTATAAGGCTGTTTAAAGAGTTGTAAGTGCGTTTGCACTGGTGTGCGTGCGTTTTAACCCGAATAAGCAGGTTTTAGTCCGTGTAAGCATGTGTGCGCACGTGTTAGCTGCTGTGCGCGTGATTGCGCTTGTATGCGCGGCACTCCCCCCCCCCTGAGGAAACAGAATGGAAAAAGGAAGCACAACAAATAGTAGGAAGCTACCAGGGAGTACTAGCAGAGCTAGCAGGTGAAAACAATCAGAATCAGGCAATTACACAGGCAGTACACTAGCCCAGCCCAGCCTAGCACTTAAAACTCTGCCAACAACAGTCCATTATGTTTCTCACAACAGACACTGCAGTAAGCTAATAGAAGTGAAAAGTGAAAAAGCTTTACTGAGACAAAGAAATGTTAGCGGCTGCCATTGCTGTTATAAGGCAACATATGCAACATGCTGAGGGTGGTGATAATGGAAATGCTGCTGGACAACTCACAGTGAGGAGACAGAGAAGAATGTACAGGCCCAGGGTAGCCTACTAGGGGCTACATGAGCTGGAGATAGTGGAGCGCTATAGAGTGGACAGAGACCTCCTGCAGCAAATTGTTGAGCTGTGCAGGCCACACCTCACACACAGAACCAACAGAGGGGAACCCATCCCAGTGGAAACCAAGGTATGTGTTGGCCTAAGAATACTAGCAACAGGTACCTTCCAGAGACCAACTGGTGATATGATGGGGATATCACAGACATCAGCATCCAGGGTACTACACCAGTTTCTGGATGCCATGTCAGCACATGTTGGTGATCATGTATATTTTCCCAATTCCAGTGAGGTATTGGCCAGCAATATGTGTCTCTTCCAGCAAATAGCGGAATACCCTGAGGTAGTGGGTGCAATAGACTGCACGCACATATGCATCAAAGCACCAGCCGGTGAGCAGTGTAGGGTCTACTACAACCGCAAGGGCTTCCCCTCCATCAACTGCCAGGTTGTGTGTGATGCCCAGGGCATAATACTGAATGTGTGTGCAGGCTGCCCTGGAAGCTACCATGATTCCCATATCTGGCCTCTAATGCAGCTGTACCAGACATTTGCCAATGGGGACATCCAACATGGTCACCTAGTGGGGGATGCTGGCTATGCACTGGAGCCGTGGCTGATGACACCTATCAGAAACGCACACACACCTGAACAGGAACGCCATAATGAGGCACATGCACAAACACGTAATGTAATAGAGCGTGTGTTTGGGCTGCTCAAGTCATGGTTCCGGTGCCTGGACACATCTGGTGGAGCCTTGCAGTACTCACCAAATACATGTAGCGAAATTGTCATGTATGTGCTATGCTACATAATATGATCCTGCGAAAACAGTTGCAGCAGGACCAGCATAGGCCTGGGCCAAACAGCCCCCCACCATTGCCAAGACCATCACAGACAGAGGGTGACTCAGAGTAGGAACAACCTGATCCTGTCCCAGTAGGCAGAAGGAGGCGTGCCCAGTATGCTTTAGCCTTGGCAAAGAGACAACGCATAGCACATACACTGGCTCAGTAGGAACTCTTGAAATGATACCTCTCTCTGACTCGCAGATAAAGTAAAAGGGATGCCTAAGTTGACACTACCTGCTTCCAAACATGTGCAGGGAGTGTAGTATGTGCATCCGACATAGGCAGCCCTGCAGCACCACCTAAGGCATGAATGCCATGTGTTAAACAATATAAAGCAGTGCTAAACAGCAATTACCACCATGTAGTATATGCAAACAAAATTGCACACACCAACTAGCACAACTGTGGTCAATGTTCAGTAATATTGGGCAACGTCCAGCAATGTTGGTGAATATTGAGCAATGTCGGACAAGCCTGGTCTAAGTAGGGCATAGCTGAACAAAAGCCAACATGCTCATATTTGCTTAACAGGCCCTTAAGTAGTCTGGTCTGCTCAGTATGAAAATATAATGCAGTGATGGGCCTTGAACCCAGGATACTGTGCACTATAGCCAAAGTACTGAACCACTAAACCATGACAGTATTGTAGTGGTCCACCTGTATGACGGAATGTTGATAAGTCTATGCAAAGTATTCCATGGAAACCCTGCAGGCACAGCACAATCCTTGTTGAGTTATGACACAAAGGTGAGTCCTGCAGTGAGAACAGAACCTGACTTCCAACATACACAGTATAAATGTTAATATTGGTCATGTTCGCACACATCAGCAAATGTAGTGGACCTCAGATAGCAACATACTGAAGGGTCACACTGGGCATGCTCACACACTTGAATAAATGAGACAAATGTCAGGCAACAAAACATGGAATGTCAGAAATGGGCATGCTCACACACTTAGGCCATGTCTGAGTACAGCAGTGGGCCACGCATATCTGGCAGTTGCATGTGTTAACCCAGGAACCTGTCACTATACAGCAATCTGCCCTGTGCACACAGTTATATGACAACAGACACATCTATAATATAGTGGAACCCTGTCATAATCAAATATGTTCTGCAGATACTGAAGTTCTTCATGGCAACTGGTAAAGCAAAGGTGATAAAGACCTGCAAACAGTATCAGCAATAAATATTGTGCATCTTGAACATTAGCATAGGTTCAGAGGTTGATACTAGGCTATCTGCCCTAGGGCATGTACAAGCCTAGCCAGAGTGTGTTTGGCATTCACAACTTTGTCAGATTACTACACTGTGTGTGTGAATAGTAGGTCACACAAGATAGCCCTTGTACGTTTATGCTAGTGTGCCACTGTCTAGCAGGGACACAGAAGATATCCCAGGGGTGAATATACAATCACCCATACAGTCGTCAAGATGTCTCCAGTAGGTGGTCAGTGGGTGGCTTTGCATATGTGAAACTGGAATTACATTCTATGGTGAGTGGAGCCTCTGGGATAAGAATCTGTCCCTCCACAATGTCCTTTTAACATCTGTGCTGAGGTATATGTCCCTGCAGTGTGTAACTCCAAGGGAGTTGGATATCCTGAGGTGGAGCATGTCCAGTAATTCTGGTTTGGGTATAGCTGTAAACAACAGGCACACATCATATCTGAGTAGGAGGTAAGCGACTGAGTAGAGCTGGAGTTACTGCATCTGAACTATGCAGGACATCTGTGTGAGTCCCTAGATCTGCTTGGTGAGGACCGTCCGTGGCCAGTACAGTTGCTGCAGGTGTCAGGTAAGGTACACCCCAAATGTGGCATTGTAACCAAGCATGGATGTGATGAGTATAGGGGCACAATGACCTCACTCGATCTAGATGTGAAACCATATGGGATAAGGTGGCACACATAGAAGGTGTGTCCAACCACTTTGGCAACGTGAATGTTAAAGACGACAGTACGAACAAGTGATGGCCTCAAACCCCTAACAACTCCTACCATATGTAATGGGGTACTACCTATGTGGTAATGTGTGGGCATGTTTTTACTCCCAAAGGGGATGACTATGCAACTAATGGCATTTAGCTGTAGGCCATGGCTCAGGCACCAGTCATCCATCTCTGTGAGACCCTGATTGAGTATGCATGTGGCAGCTGGAGAGGTGATCATGGCACCCAGTTTGCAGTCAAGTGCAAATATGTTCAACCATATTCCCCCTGTGATAGCCTGTACGTAAGACAAATATATACAGAACAAGAGAGATCCCAGGACCAAGCTGTGTGGGATGTCATGTGTAACTGATGTATAATCAGACATGGCACCTGCAATTCTGACCATGTGGGTGCTATCCCTGATCTAATCCATTGTGTGAGATATGTGTCCAAATTGACGCTGATGAGCCTATGCATAATGGCCCAGTGGGTTATTGTGTTGGATGGTTTTGCAAGGTTCAGGTAGGCTGTGTGGACAGCCGTCCCTATGTCGAAGGACCTGTTAGCCATTTAAAGAATACCTACAGGTTCAAGAGGCAAGATCTGCCCACAACAATGCTGAAATGAGTAGGACACAGTGTCTGTAGGTTCCTGATGTCTATGTGTAGGAGTCCTATGACAATATGCTCCATAGCTTTGCAGAACAGGCTACATAGGCTTATAGGGCAATATTGTCTGTGGTCCGTTGTGGCACCAACTCTGTGGAGCGGGACCACTGTCACAGTACACCATTCCTTGGATACATATCCTGTGGTAACTCCGATATTGAACAGTGATGTAATGTGAGGGTTGCCTTTGTCATGATGCTCATGTATTATGCAGACTGGGACACCATCTGGTCACATTGATACTGTGATGTACACTGTGGGGAGGGCAGCACTCACCTGTTACTGTGTGATGTCAGGAAGGTTATACTCTGTTGGGATGGATAGTTGCTCCTTAGGGGGGATGGGTGGGAAACATCTGCACTGAACCTGTTTGCCAGGATGTAGGCAATGCCAGTGGGTTCAGGGTAGGTTTAGTCAGTATGCAGTAACTCACAGCATATCAGTGAGTGTCCACCCAGGTTCCTGACATAACTGAAGAAGGCCGTGTGATAGTCCTACTTGTCAGGTGCAATTGTCTGGTAGAAGCATCCCTTAGAAAAGTCCATGCGTGATTGTAGCTGTCTGCTAGTAAAGATCACAGATGCCTTCCCAGTCTGGGATTGTGCTCTATCATGTAGTAGCGTCCTCCTGATGTTGTACAGCTTATTAATGGCTGGGGTCTACCAGACAGGTCCCCTGACATTGTAGTAGTGAGTCTTGTTGTTATTTGGGATAGCACAATCCATGCAGTCCACTAGGTGTCCATAGAATGTGTATGTAAAGGATGCAGCAGTGTGAGCCGTATATGCCACTGTCTCAGGATCTCTGAAGGATACCACCTTGCTTTGGTGAAGTGAGATGCTGGCTCATGAAAAGTTCACCAAGATTACCCAGGATGGGTGTGTGGAGGGTATGTGTATGTCCTGTGAAATACATGTATGTTCTGATCTTACCAATGAGGGGTATATTGCTGGTGTGGAACATAGAGTCCCATTGATGGTGATGAGCAGGTCCAATATGTATTCCCCCTTGTGGCTATGCTGACTGGTTGTGCCAAAGCATATGCGTCCACAAATTGTAGTGACTGTTGGGTGAGGTTGTTGGGGCTTGAGTAGTATCCCCAGTCAATATGTGTGTATATGAAGTCACACAATATAATGGTGTCTGTGGAGACCTTCATATTTTCCATAGTTCCCACAAAAGCCGAGTGTGGTTCCTGAGTTTGGGAGTGTGTTCTGTAGCAGGCAACAAACTGAAAGGCAGTATTGCACAATGGTAGTTGTATATGTATGGTCTGTGATGCTTTGTGCAGTGATACTAACCTGGAGGTGTGTGTATCTGTGATGTATATGGATACTCCCCCTAGTTGTGTTGTCTGTTCCAAGTCTTGTTGTCAGACAGCATGGTATGAAACATAACCTGGTAGTGCTGGTGTGCATAAGCGAGCCTGAACCAGGTGTCTGTCAGTGCACAGGTATTGCTCTCTTCCATACTGAGGAGAGTCCTGAGTGGCCACAATATGAGGTTAACACGACTGTTGTTGAGCAGCATTACCCTTAGTTTCATTTAACCTATAATGTCTATGGAAGTGGGTTTGTCTTCTGAGCCCTGCTTAAAAAAGACACTCTGGTGGTAGCAAGAGCCTTAGCCAGCATACCAAAGTCCAAGGGTGACAGGTGCAAGCTGTCCATAGTGAAGCTACGTGGCATGTTGAGCATGTCACCATATGCTGACAGACACTGTATCCCCATGAATTAAACACATTTGTTAGCCAACTGTTAAATGTGATATGTGTGTCCGTATACTGTGACAACATAATTGGTGGTGTAAGATACTAGACAAGGTCAGGGTAATACTGGCCTGGTCTACATGATCAGAGTGTACCTCCATGCATCATGTCATGTGGTCCAGGGAGTAACATCTGAGGTTACACACACCAGCATGGACAATGATGGTGCCAGTCTTGTACTTGCTTTGGAGTGACCTGACTGCCTGTGTTATGCGGCAGATCCTGGCACCCAACAGACAGCCCAAAGTGACTATTCCCTTGTCAGGGCTGGTGAGTGGTACGTCAGTGTGTCTGAACATAAGTGTCGCCTATTACAAGTGTATCAGGTGTGTTGTTTAGCCCAAAGGGCAGTGACTGTGTGGCACACTGACATTGTGAACTTTGTGATATGTGGGTATTGTAGTGGGGTAGCAGGTGTGTGTGTGTCTGCTTTGGAGGTCTCTGCTGCTTAGGTAGAGTACATTTACAGCATCCGAGTATGTCAATGTGTGCTAATGGGGTTTGAGTGCTGCTGCTAGAGGATATGTGAGACTGATATGTGGTGTGTGTGGTTAACTTCACCACCTGATAGACTGTGCCAGTCATGGGTCGAGAGAGTTCAGCTCCCTGTATGTCTATATAGGTGCATCTCACACATATATCTGAGTTTGTCAGGAGGAGGAGAGGGTTGTCTGTGTACATGAGGCAGATGTGACATTGTGTCAATATCACAATATTCACCAGCTGGACTGAAGAGTACACACAAAACCGACCCCTGGACATGCCAGGATATTATCATGACATACCCTGTAGCCTGATCACAAAGGATCAGTAGGGTGTTAAGCATGTAAAAGAGTATAACAGGGATTAGTGCTTATGTTCATTAATGTTTTGTAAAGAGGAGCTGAGAAGGAGTCCAGACTGAATCATGACACCTGCTTCAGCTATGTCATAAATGTCAATGTACACCCATATATGTCCTGAGTCAGGGCCAACTGTACCTGAGTGTCAATGCCGACATCATGACAGACAGGCCCATATGTACATACCCATCCCCCACTGACAATAGTCCACATCATCATACCAGGAGATATCACATGTAGAATGGATGAGCAGCTACCGCCACTGCCAAAAGCATGGCAGCAGGTGGAATGCATTGATTCCCAATATGTGTCATGCACAAACTACAGAACAAACAGATCATGCACCTGAACAGTCAGCTGAGCTGCACCCCCTACACAGGATGTGGAACCGTTGAATGTGTCACAGCTACATATGGCACTCCCCACAAGTGATGGTGCACAACACACCATGGGAAGTCAAGTCCAGTATGCCTATGAGGTCTGATCTGCAAGGTCATGGAGTCCATCATGGTTGCAGTCATAAACAGAGCTATTGGAAGCTGACATGCACACAACCCTACCAATTGTGGTATGTTCATGTGCAGATCATGGTTCCCAAACATGTAAGACTGTTTGCAAGGCAGCCACCCAGGACATACATCAATGAACACATCTACACATGTGTCACATAGACTTTGAATAGCCCTTTATCAACATCCCATACACATGTAGTATCCACAAAACCAAGAAGCTGTGCATAAATATGTGTTGACATATGACGGAATGTCAATGTGTCCACAGATAGATCACACAAGGTAAGGATACTGAGGTCATGTTCAAGCTGTTGACACCTGCTGACCCACATGGCCATTCCTGGAATGGCAAAAAACAAAGTGTACACACATCACCATGTCCAGTCTGATGATGTCACCATCCTATAAATGCAGCAGGAGAACGGAAACCAGCTAATAAAGCAAATAGCGTGCAGTGTTAATGCGTCATTTTCCAGTATCATAACATAGTTAGGTAGGGGTTTGAATCCAGCAAACTGCAGGGGGGGGGGTGTATGTGCGCAGTTTCCTTTGAGAGGTGTTCCCTTTTTGGAGACTGGGAAAACTCAGTAAAGGAGGTACATTCCTCTTTGGAAAGTCTGATGATGTCACCATCCTACATATACTGCAGGAGAAGGGAAACCAGCCAGTAAAGCAAATAGCGAGCCGTGTTAGTGCGTCTTTCTCTCCAGTATCATAACATAGTTAGGTAGGGGGTCGAATCCTGCAAACAGTGAGTGTGTGAGTGTATGTGTGCAATTGTCTTTGAAAGGAGTGCCCTTTTTGGAGACTGTGAAAACACACTAAAAGAGGTACAGTCCTCTTTGGAAAGTCTGATGATGTCACCATCCTACAAATACTACAGGAGATGGGAAACCAGACAATAAAACAAATAGCGTGCCGTGTTAATGTGTCTCTCTCTCTCTAATATCATAACATAATTAGGTAGGAGATTGAATCCTGCACACAGTGAGTGTGTGGGGGTTGTGTGTATGTGTGCAATTGTCTTTGAAAGGAGTGTCCTTTTTGGAGACTGTGAAAACACACTAAAAGTGGTACATTACTCTTTGGAAAGTCTGATGATGTCACCATCCTACAAATACTGCAGGAGAAGGGAATCCAGGCAGTAAAGCAAATAGCATGCTGTGTTAGTGTATCTCTCTCTAGCATCATGACATAGTTAGGTAGGGGTTTGAATCCTGCAAACAGTGAGTGTATGTGTGCAATTGTCTTTGAAAGGAATGTTCTTTTTGGAGACTGTGAAAACACACTAAAAGAGGTACATTACTCTTTTTAAAGTCTGATGATGTCACCATCCTACAAATACTGCAGGAGAAGGGGAATTAGCCAGTAAAGCAAATAGCATGCCGTGTTAGTGCGTCTCTCTCTAGTATCATAACATATTTAAGTAGGGGTTTGAATCCTGCAAACAGTGAGTCTGTGTGTGTATGTGTGCAATTGTCTTTGAAAGGATTGCCCTATTTGGAGACTGTGAAAACACACTAAAAGAGGTACTTTTCTCTTTGGAAAGTCTGATGATGTCACCATCCTACAAAAACTGCAGGAGAAGAAAAACCAGTCAGTAAAGCAAATAGCGTGCCGTGTTAGTGCGTCTTTCTCTAGTATCATAACATAGTTAGATAGGGGTTTGAATCCTGCAAACAGTGAGTGTGTGTGTGGGGATGTGTGTATGTGTGCAATTGTCTTTGAAAGGAGTGCCCTTTTTGGAGACTGTGAAAACACACTGAAAGAGGTACATTCCTCTTTGGAAAGTCTGATGATGTCACCATCCTACAAATACTGCAGGAGAAGGGAAACCAGCCAATAAAGCAAATAGCGCGCCGTGTTAATATGTCTCTCTCTAGAATCACAACATAGTTAGGTAGGGGTTTGAATCCTGCAAATGTTGACTGTGTTTGTCACTGTTAGTCAATGCGGTGTGGGTTTTGCTTTTACTATGGTATGACATAGTATGATGACAACAGTAAGTGCATTGCAGACATCATGTATCTGTGTGGCAAATATATATGTGTACATGTCCCCTCAATCAGTACCTAGGTGTGAAGCCTGCATACTACATGAATACATTTATTTCCATTGACAGGTTGTGCTGCTGCTTCTCAGATCGTAGGTCACATATGTATGTATGTGACACGGCCGTCCACTGTCGTGTTCTGTGGCCAAGGTCATCTGTGGCACACACACCCATGACAGTTACTTAAGAGTAGTGTGAGTGAGGGTATATGCCTGGGGTATATGTCAGACATGGTCACACACAACAAAGTCTGCCAAGAATGGACAGTCTTTATAGGTGTATGACTGCCTTGTGGATATGCATTCAGGCCTCTAATGCCTTATGTGATACACATTGGGACTCCACAATACCTATGGTTATGTGGATACCAAGGGGCACATGACATAACATGGGTCTGTATGTACACAATGGTACCTGACATACATGTTGAGGGCTACCACCTGTGTGGTACTGATGGGATAGTATGTTTAGTACATGAGGATGACTATGCCATAGTCGGCATACTGCTATACAGCATGTATCACACAACAGGTATTTGTCTGTATGATACCCTTGTGTAGGATATGCGTCCCATCCAGGGAATGCATTGTAGGCCAATCCATGCATTCTCAGATTTGGATGGACACATCCCTAGTGTGTCTGCATGTACCTCAGGGGGCTATATGACACACAGGTGTGGTCACAGTAATGGGTGGTGGTCATCATCACCACTGGTTAGTGTTATAGTGTAGCACCGGAAGGATCCAGTTGATACTGGGTTCCCTACTACTGTGTGTCATTTGTCAGGACATCATCCAATGATTGCTTATAGTCATGCTGTTGAGGTTGTGTATACTACCAGACCACAAATCATTGACTGATATTAACGGTATCACCCACAGCATAGTGTCAACCCATGTCATACACACATCTACCCATGTTATTACATAACTGTAGTAAAATGCATACTGGCCATTGAAAGATGAAATGAGATGTTAACAATGTGTATGACAGGGTATGCCACATGTCCCATGTGTCCACTATGCACGTAAATCCAGACAGTGCACACCCACCATGTTCACAGATGTACACTTGCTAATCGGTACTGCACACATCACACACGTACTGTCCACTCACTAACACATGCTGGCAACACATCACACATCAGCCAAGTGGCACATGGGTGGATAATACATACTCAGACCTAACAGTGGTGTAAACAATGCTACATTGACAATCAGAGCTTTGATGCATAATGTCTGCTCAGATATACCTACAAGAATGTAGTTACACTTCCTTGTTGACAACTTGCTATTATTGCTACACTGCTATAATGTCACTCTGTGCATCAGCACCATGTTAGCTGGTCCCTCCGTCGATAATGCAGATGACAGGAGGTGGCACAGGTATCATCATATGCACAGGGCATTTTGTTGTTTGACAGAGCCTGACATTGACCCATCCAATCGATGTCTCTGTGTGTGTATGTGTGTGTGTGTGTGTGTGTGTGTGTGTGTGTGTGTGTGTGTGTGTGTGTGTGTGTGTGAGGGACAACAGTAGAGCATGGGCCAATGTTGATGCAATGTGTGTGTGTATGTGTGAGCCCTAGTTGTTTGGTTAATGTGTGTGTGTCTGCATGCACACAGCTCCACCATGTGGCTGCCATATACGGTGGTTTGTGGGACAGCCACAGACTGTACCTGCTGGGCTGTACAGATCATTGTCTCCAGCCACGGACACAGTACCTGTGCCTGGCAGGGGAGCTAAGGACAGTATCGGGTACCAACCCTGACTGGGTACTGTCATCAGAGGCAGAGGTATGATGACTGGACCCATGTCCCTGCTGGGACTGGCCAGAGCCATGTGCACGTGGTCTACTGGGATGGACAATGGACAGGCCAGCCCCAGCATTGCTGGGGCTGGTACTGCCACTACGGGAGCAGCTGTGAACTGTGGGCTGTCTGTGACCACTGCCAGCTGTTGCTGTTGCTGGCATGCATCCACATCGACGTCGCAACCATCCCCTACGGTCCTGGCTCGAGAACATGTTGTGGAGAGCATCTATTGCCTCCCCCAATGTCTATCAATGACCTCGGTGTATGTCCGGATGGCACCGGCAAGGTCACAGATGCTGTCATTGATAGTGGTGTAATGTGCCCTCTGCGCCCTAAGTCCCTGCCTGGTGTACCGTTCCATACGTGCCTGAGCCTGCATTACAGCCCAAAACATAGTGGTTGTTGTAAGACCTGTGAGGGCACACCTGCCAGGGGCAATATGTCCAGTGGTGCTCCCCTGAGAACCCCTGGACCTCCGCCTATGTGGTACCGTTCCAGGTCTACGCCTATGGCTGCTGTGAGGGGATGCATGTGCTATGGGTACCACACTCTCCTGGTCAATGCCAACTGTATGCTGTCCCTCCCCTATGGCCATTGGTGGTGAGGGATGTAATGACAGTATGAGTGTGCGCATAGATGGGGTTGAACGCTTTGTACTGTCGATTGGCAGACCAATGACAGACCCTGTCAAATCTCCTTGTGCCAAAATACATGTGTCATCATCACCACTATCCGTGGCAATGGCTTCAGGTCACCTGCTGCTTTTGCCAACCCCTACCTCAGCACCTGTGAGAGGAAGACAGGAAACACACTTTATGGTCTGCACATGCACACATGCACACATGCACACATGAACACATGCACACATGAACACATGAACACATGCACACATGAACACATGCACACATGCACACATGCACACATGAACACATGAACACATGCACACATGAACACATGCACACATGCACACAGGAACACATGCACCCATGCACACATGCACACAGGAACACAGGAACACATGCACACATGCACACATGAACACATGCACATATGCACACATGCACACATGAACACATGAACACATGCACACATGAACACATGCACACATGCACACATGCACACAGGAACACATGCACACAGGAACACAGGAAAACATACACACATGCACACATGAACACATGCACACAGGGACACAGGAACACAGGCACACAGGAACACATGCACACAGGAACACAGGAACACATGCACACAGGAACACATGAACACATGCATACTCCTCACTACAGCAGATACACACACACACACACACAACAGAAATCCAAATCATACTCAATACTGGTTGAAGGTGGGTGACAGTATCACAAGGCAAACAGTCACATCACACATATCAGCATGCAGAATAAGTGCTGATCGAGTCCATGTAGTGTGAGTGTAGACAGCCATAGTTAATGACAGTGTACATGGCTGTGGTGCATGTGTGTACATGTTCAGTGATTGTATACACCCTGGAACACAATGTGTACAAGGACATGACATTTCTGTGCAAGTATTATAAGCTCTGCAATGTCCTGTGCACCATCACACACAGGTATACATGCCATGGCTGTGTGTGTTATCTGTGTGTCAAATGGATTTCCATGTCTGATTGCAGTGTCTGTGTCTGTAGCAGATAATTGTGGACACAGGTGTAGCACATGCATGCTATGTACACACATGGGATGAGTGGTGCATGTATACGTGATTGGATACCAATCCTGGACATGGCCATTGTAACAGTATGGGGTGTAGTACCATTAGCCATCATCATCATGAATCATGTAGTCACTCAAGGCCACTAAAGTGTGCTAGACCACTGCCTAGCATGCTGTACCTGAACCGCAGTGCCGTGGCTAAGTTCACAATTACACAGCCATGTTGCACAAGGGTGTGTGAGGTGCCCAATAGGGAGCATTACCTAACATGACTGTGTTATGTGTTGAGGAGTGTTGCACAGCCCCATGCTAGGCCCCTACCCCTCAGGTATATTATGTGTGGTGTGTGGATGACATGTGGGATACTGAAGTGTGACCTGGCAGCAGGTGTCCGGTTACACTATGTGTAGCATGTTGAGGTGTACTACGTATGACAAACATGTTATGTTGTGTACATGTGTGTCAACTATGCCTATCCAATGTGCAGTACAGTGTTGCCACATTTGTGTCTGATGCTCTGTGCATTGCATGTGATTGAGGCAGCTACTGACATTACTGAGATGTTTCACGTCTCACAGCAAACATGCACAGCATGCATTATGCATAGGTGTGTTATGTGTACATGGCCTACACCTCACCTATGATATGCACAGTTCAATACCAAGTTTAAAGTGTTAACACACTCACTAGCATGTGATGTATGCCCTGCTGTCACACCAGAGGGGCCTGCAAGAATATGACACAGTTTGTTAGTGGCCACAACTGTGGCATTGCTACTGTGAGTGTGCTAAACTACAGTAGAACAACAGGCATAGGTGTACAGATACTATTCAAATTATCAGTATTGCACACAATAGGCAGCACAACTGCTAAACACAGTACACATCTCACACATGCATAATCTAACAATACAGGTAACAGTAGTCTACAGCTAGGGCATGTTACCTGCACACTCCATGTCACCATGCTGGGTGGCTCCGGCCTCCATGACGACACATGTGTGATGTTGTTGCTGCTGTAGGCCAGGAGCCACCACACTTAGCAGCAGTTCCTCCACTCTGGTGAGGGGGGATGTATGGCCACCCCACCACCTGTGGCAAGCTGTTGTCTGTGGATATCAGACTCACGCCACTGGACATGTCTAATTAAATCACTGCAGTGATGGCGTACCTGCTCATATGTCCAGTTATGCATGCCTATGTCATTTACCCGACGATCAAGTTCTTGCCACAGTGCAGTACGCTCATGCTGGTGCTGGCTGGCCCTGGAAAACAGCAGGGTATAGTGCTGAACCATGCTGTGGTGGATTTCCTGTTTCTCTGTGGCTGTGTAGCAGGGATTCCTGTGATGAGCCATAAGCCTGGAAGACAAGTAAACGATATGTGTGAGAAAGTCATGTGGCACACTTAACATTATACAGTGCAGATATCAGTTAACTGCCATATATAGCATCTGTTCGTCTGTCAGAGGATACACACATTCAATACCACATATCAGTGTTCAGCCCACAACTGGCTGACAATGCCTGCCACACTCCATATGACACACCAGTATACACCAGTACCCGGCTCACTGTTTGGGATCCAATGCACAGCCTTGCCAGGGGGGGTACATATCAAGCTAATGCATGCAGAAATATGTCATCCATTGCAATGAATGTGAAGTACAGTTACAGTATAACCAGTAACCCACCCTAGTCGTTGATGCCATACCCCTACCTAACATATGTTCACAGTTGTTAATATAGCTGGCATACTGCTATAACAGAGTATACATGTTGCTAGGTACACACGCAAGCCCTGCATCACACATGTGATTGCAGACATGGTACAGGCATCATTACACACACATCAGACTTTCATACAACACACAAATGTATGCTGACACAGATGAGCATTTCCTGTGTACCTTACAGTACTGTGTGCCCCTACTTACAGATACCTATGCCTGAGAAATGTAATCTGTGCAGACTACAGGAAACACACAAGACAGTGTTACCAGGGAATGTGAACATACACCATACTGTGCTGTTTAGGCCTACAGCTTTAGGTGGTACAACAGTTCAAATGTCGGCCGGATTCACCAGCAGTACCACTTACTGAGCATACAAGTATTGCTTCAGCCTATGATGGGACACCACAGTCGTACACATGGAACTACATCACAACATATACCATCCTACTATGTCTGCATCCCAGTAACTGACACATCTTTCTCTGGCCTCACACTTAGGACACAAACGACCATGACAGAAACAACCTCACACTTAGCTATCACACTGTTACAGACCTTGCACACATTCACTGTCACACTCATTCCACCTCACATAGCAGGTATTGCACTGTGTACATGTCTGTGTGCATTGTGTCATAAGTAGGTAATACGCTATTGTCCCTGGGGCATACAGCAGCCTAGCCATATGTTACCCTGGCCTTTGACACACATGTAATTAGATTTCACTTCCTCCTGTCAACCGGATACACAGAGGTGATTCCCAGGGCGTGTTACCTATCCCCCAGACAATCATCAGGGGTATGTCTGACATCTGCTACTGAGGAGCCTTGTTTGCTCATGCTGGGTGGTTTACTCCAGAGTATGGCATATTTGCCTATAGGAGCCTATCCCTCCAGCATGTGCTGTTTAGTGAGGTTGTGGGGATTAGGGACCTAGGCCGTGTAGCCTGGTGGGATTGTGAGGTGCTGACATGGTGGTTGGCTGACTGCTATGGGTGTGGCATACCTCTGCATGTTCGGCAGAGGTAACCTCTGGGTGGCCGGTATGCAACGCACTGTAGCTGTGGTTATGTGAGTCAGTCTGCATAGGGTATGTGTTTCAGGGCAGTATTACCCTTTGTG
>NC_056735.1:1607768023-1607795523 GCF_019279795.1 Protopterus annectens | reverse complement strand
TAAGCTTAGCTTAGCTTATTTTATGTTAGCAATAGTAAGCTAAGCTTGGCGTAGCTTATCATATCTTAGCAATGCTAAGCTAGATGCACACATTCGCACACTGGTGCAAACCCGCTTACTACTGTTTACAAGTGCTCACTCCCGCTAACCCCCGCATTCATGTCTTTGACAGAAAAGTAAATGGGGAGATAGGAATGTGTTGATAAAGGGTGCTCAAAGAGGGGAAAACAGTAGGGAAACTAGCTTGGGATGTACACGATTGGTGTGCAGAAGGTCCATAGCTGCCCATTTCTTTACCAGCAACAGCTGTGCATATGCAATACATTAGGTGGGATATTTGAAACCTTCCACCCCTGAGAGAGTGGTGAGGACATCTAAGTATGTTGTAGTACCAGTTATGAATATCAGGCACATGCACTGTTTGTGAACTGCTATACTGTCATTAGTAAGTTACTCACATCTGAACAGTTTGTGGTTTGTGTTGGCATTAGCACAGTCTGCTCAGGATGACTGGACCAGACCTCCCAACCATCCCGAATTACTCGTTTTTTACCGAGTTTTGGGGTCTGAATAAAGGGGTGCCACGATTCCCGAGTGGCACTCCTTCATTTCCGATTTCTTTGCTTATTTTTTGAATTTTCGCGCTGCTGGAGCTGACATCATCACTTGCGCAATGACGTCAGCTCCGTCAGCGCTACCAGCCAGTTGGAACTGAGCTCAAGGAGCTCACGTCATCATTTCCGGCTTGCTGCGAGCAGGCCGAGAATTTGAAAATAACTGTTGCTGCCGAGAAAAGAATGCTGGCTTAGTTTGGCTTATTTCGGAATCTTGGAAAGAACTGCCGGGAGAGAATGCTTTTGCTGCCATTTCGAACTGCTGGGAATTAGGTAAGGAATAAAGGGTGTGTGTGTGTGTGTGTGTGTGTGTTCGTTCAGTAGTAGTATTCTAAGCAAGCACTAATTGTGTTCGATTGGATTAGTTGTTAACTGATGCCTTTGAAGAAGGTTCGCTTGTGTTTCTTATGTTAGAATTGTTTTAAATTAGTCAAAAATGCCTTGCTTGCTTCAAAAATTATGTGTAGTTTAAAATTTTGTAAGCGATGTTAACGCAGAGTGCATCATTTGGAAAGGGTCGCTTTTGTATAGTTTTACATAAAGTCATAGCGTAAGTTATGAATGTATTATTTTATTTACAAATACTTCCGGCAATGTTTGAAAGCCCATAGGGTTGTCAGAGGTGCTTTGAGCAAGAAAACTGTCACTTGGTAAAGTCGCAGTCTATTTGGAAATGTTTTTGTTGGTTTGAGCTCGCTAAGTGAGGTGAGGGAGAGAAAAAGTGGGCTGTGCTGATGATGTTTACAAGGAATTTGTTGTTACGGATTCCTCGCCGGCGTAATAAACACTGTAACAAAGTGGCTTGGAGGAACTGGAAAACATGGACTAAGGAATTTGTTTATTTTCTGTCTGCACCTAAAAGATAACAGTATGCAAAGTTGATAGATGTGACTCTTGTTGCTCCAGACTTAAGATTTATTTCCTCCTGCGTTCAAGATCATTGGCTGTTTAGTAGTATTTTGAATTTTTCAGTTTATATTTTTTTCTTATGTTTCTGGCTCATATTGATTTTAATATGCCTTTTTCAAAGACTTGAATGTATGAGGTTGCCACTTACTGTATACTGTTCTGGATGTTCTGCATATATGTTTCTGTCACAAAAATATTAACAGGTGCTACTGTATTACGGGTGTTTTATTCATGCTTTCTGTGGAAAATGTTGTTGCTGTTAGTGGAAAGTGACGCTTTAATGTATTTAGTATGGCATGTTTTGTGGGGAATGGTACAAGTGGTGATTTAAAACTTTGACTGGAGTGGTAAAATTGTACCCAGACCCCCCCAGATTTTTCAGTCATGTAGTACTTGATCTTTCAGACCATTAATAACTAGCTACATTATGGTCTTGTGTGTATTAGATCTTTGATTTGAGTCCATAACAGGCAGAATATGTCTGTAAATAAATTAATTGATAGTGTGCTGCTTGTTATCGGTACTAATTATCATTATTTTACAGTCCAGTCTTCACTGCGTCATTGTGCTGTTCCTTATTTTAAATGACTTGGGCGTGTTTTATGTTGCTATGTCTGGTGGAATGTGGATAATGGCAGTACTTAAGGAATCTACAGCTTTCCCAACATAAAGTACTTGGATGTCTATGGTCAGGAGTGATAGGGGGTGAGAAGTTAGTCCTGTGGCAGTAGTATTTCAGTGTTTCCTTGACTACAGGTTAAATTTTAGTATAGTTAATTTTGATAGTGGATCACTTCTGTGTCTGCTCAACGGCGGCACAGGAAAATAACTTTCTTGGGTGGTGTAAGACAGGGAACCTTGTTGGCTAGGCTTACATAGGCCCTTGAGGCCGATAGCCTAGTACCTACCTATAAAATGCAGCGGTTTGGCAAGGAATGTGACTGTTGTGTTTAAGTTCAGTATTAAACCTATGAACTTGAGGAACAAATGGGTATGAGCATTTATAACTTGCTGTCCTTCGAGAAGCTTACTTGCTGTGTCAGTAATTAAAACAATGGCAGTTTTTGTTACCTCTGTTTACGTGTGATTGTTAGGCATGTATTATTTTTGATGGAAATTAATGATTCTGACTTTAGGGGAAGGTTTTTCTATAAAGTGTTATAAATCCATCTAGCCACAGACTGACTCTACTATTTTTGGACATGGGGCCTGGTGTCACTTCATCAGTGATAGTTATCAGTGTTGATATATATTGAAAAGTAACCAAATCAATACTTTTGTTTTTAGTGCTACCTTTATTGGGCTGTTGGTTCTCCCAGTAGTGCATTTTCAGAATCAGATCAGGCATTACCTTAGAGCACAGATAGAGGTTATCTCAAGTATTCTATAAGAACAACAGTATAGAGAAGGTTCTTAAGGTATTTATAAGTAGTCTAAGGTTTCTTGCTCTGTTGTTTTAGTAAGAAGTCATACTTTATAAGCTGGCTTATGTAGCATAGTACTGTGTTGGATCAGTAAGGTGTGTATGTGGTATAATGGTATGATTAAGCATATTATTAAGAATTTATGATGGAAATGTTCTGAACTGGTCAGTTTTGTAATTATTGGTTCATGCATTTTCTTTCATTGCCTACGGTATAGCCTACTGGAAAAATGTTCATTCAAACAAATTTTAAATGTGCTCTGTCTAACAAGTGTGCTGTATTATACAAGGAATATAACTTAATAAAGTCAGGAAAGTGTATCAAAGAAAAGAACACATGTATGTTTCTTGTTTTGTGTGCAAGGGGCCATGGCCAATGATTTGAAAACGAATCTTTATCCACCACTTGCCAGATGCATTTTCTTTGGATGTGATGCAGGTTTCAATGTTGTTTCAATGAATGTGAGTTTCAAGGGCAGAGAAGTTTTAATGCCAAGTCTATTTTCATTGTGAGACAGTATTGCTTTGTTTATCAGATGTCTGTTAGTGTTTGTGCACTGATGTGCTGCAAAATGTAAAATTAAAATCCAAATCATTGCAGAAGTAAAGCAGTATGCACACTTTAGTGTTTATGGAAAATGAGGCGAAATAGCCAAGTAATGCGACACTGGAATGGCTGCAGGGGGACTCTGGTGCCATTTTTTGGTTGTCTGTTCTTCAGTTTGTGTTCGAAAGTTGATATCCCACAATTCCATTGGAGTGGGCGGGGTTACATAATTATGTATGCAAATTTGATGTTAATCAGCGTACAGATTTGTACCTATTTTTCATGGCCCTTGTCCAGATTTTTGATGTTTCCAGGTTGAGAGGTATGGACTGGACATATTTCTGTACAGTGTATGCCTACCTACACCCTTGGTTGTGCCTGACTACACGGGTATGTAGTACCTTTGGGTAGGGGTGCAGAACTGCAGTGTGCATTATTTATTATCGTGTGATGTTTATCTTACTGAACATGCAGAATTGCTGTGTACCTGTAAGTCTATGAAGGCTTGTAGTCTGTCTGAGTAGCTCCCACCTGTGGACATATCCAGATGGTAGACAGAGGTCAGCCTAGTATTCTTTGACTGTGCACCACAGCAGTCTTTTCAGCACCTGAACAATGGCATTGTCACAGGTGGTTGCTAGCAGTACATGGCTACATCCTTTGCTATTTCTGTGTTGTACTTCTTCATAAGGGCATGCTTGTGGGATTCATTCTACAGCTATTTGCAGAGTGTGTAACAGCAGACAAGCTGATATGCCTGTGTGTTTCTGACTCTTCCAGGCCTCAGATACTCTCACGTATATATTTGAACAGCCTCAGGGAAAGGTACATATAACTGGGATACACCTGTCATATAGTTCAGACATTTTGCAGTTCAGACTTTGGGTGATTCAGAGCATTTCTATTACTACACCTTTTCTGACGTGCAAGCGGTGTCTACTCTCACTTATTGACATTTGTTATTAAGTGAGATTCAACACCTTTCTGCTTACTGTTAGTACATTTCACAGTGAGTCAGAGGGGCACAGCTAACATTTGTTTACAAATCAGGGTCATCATTGTAGAGCAGTCACTGTTGGGAGGTCTGGCCTATGACCTATGCAAATATGTCAGTGTGTATCCTGCTCTGATACTGTGTGGGGTTTGTACGCTGCTACTGTAACCTTATTCCCTACTAGCATGGCTGATTCTCTTTTCACAGTCATGTCATGCAATTCAACAACACCTGCTGGTTAAGGCCCACAGAACAAGATTTGTGTTATGCCATTCCTATTTTCCCTTTACATTCAGTCATGGTAATGCATGATAAATTGCTTTCAGCACTAAGTTATTGTATATCTGCTGTGGTTTAGTGGTACTTAATGCAGACTGGTGAGTCCAAGGTCCCAGGTTCGAGACTAACAAGGGTATTTTTATTTTGCTGCTGAGCAATACAAGGGCCTTGTCATACAGAGTGACTAAGGCACTTTTAAGCAGTTGTAAGTGGGTTTGCGCAGGTTTGCACGAAGCTTAGCGATGCTTAGCTAAGCGCACACAAGCTCACACTCGCACACCCCCGCTAACTACTGCTTAAAAGTGCTTACTCCCGCTAACACCCGAGCTAATTTCTTTTAAAAAAAGGAAAATGGGGAGATAGGTAAGTGGTGAAAAAGGGGGCACAGAGAGGGACAGACAGTAGGAAAACAAGCTCAGGATGTGCAGGAAGGGTGTAGGGTAGACCCATAGCTGCCCATTTCTTAAACAGCAACAGCTGTGCATATGTTGAAATTTTGGAGTGAGTTTTGAGACCTTCCACCCCTGAGAGAGGGGGGTGAGGACAACATAGTTTGTTGCACTACCAATTAGAATTATCTGTGTACATGTCGTATGGACATGTGTGCAAAATGGGAAGCTATGTATGGGGCATAATTTTTTTTCGGGTACAGATTGCCCTTTTTTTTTTTTCAGGTGAGAGTGGTAAGTGAGGTAGGGGAAATAGGTATATTTGGGGAGGTAGGTTGGGGAGGTAAACAGACAAGACAAACAAGACACATACAGGGGCGGAATTTGACACATGGGGTGGGTGAACACAATTGACGGGGAAGGTTGTTTGGAAATCGCAAGCCCATGAGCCCACAGATGGTAACAGTGAAACTGAGATCCCCACCCATGGGCAGTCACCACTGTACCTTCACAGCCCCAGGGGTGGCTGTGCTGGGGGCTGAGTAGGATGGGCAGGCTCACCTGTGAGACGTGCCACTCTCGCCTCAAGCTGGCATAGGGGATCAGTGACTGAACACTGGATCTCCCTACGCACCACAGCCCGGACCCTTCGAATGGTGACGGTTGGCCCTTCTCCACCCATGCTTGCACAGGGGGATGAGCCCTATCCCCTGCAGTGCTTCCACCCGAAGTTGGCACAGGACCAATGGAGGAGGGGAGTCCGGGCTGGGCACCAGAGCCACTGGTGCCAGGTGCACTCGCCAGCTGAGGTGGGACATGTGGGTCCACTGGGACCGGCCTTCCCATACGTTCTGTGATTCGGTGTGTTTCATTACAACATAAACAATAGCATTCCAGATTAGTTGTAACAGCATGCAGTAATATTCCCATTAACCCAACACACCACAGTTCCAACAGTTGAACAGCAAACATACCACATGCATATATTGAACAACAGTGGTTATTCCAACCGCATGCAGGGATGATTGGTAGCAACAGGCCAACATGAATGTGGTGTTTGAACAGGGCACATGCATCAACATGAGTGCAAATATGTATGGAACAATAGGACATATATCTTGGCAAATATTTAAGATTACACATACCCATTGAGGTGCGGAATTTCATGGTTTATGCACAAACAGTAGGGTGTAGAAAAAACCTCCATTAACATCTTATAAACACTTTTACCCTACACTACATTCCTAGTGACTGCAGGTGTATATTCCCTACATGTATTATTACACTTGCCACCATGCATTAGGTTGTGTAGTGGGTTTGGCTTGTTCAATCTATACTTGACCTATATCTCACATACTAACTGTCCAGGATGCAGATGTTACTGCTACATATTTCATGGTTGCATTTATATTTCTTTATCTACATATCTAGATGTTTTCACATGACATTTTCACTTCTAATTGTACAGAACCCTGCATTTATTGAAGCACACTTACATTTCTGGGGAACATATTAGCATGCTACTCATGTGCCAGATTTACTTATGCATGCCAGCCAGTAAGTGACTGTTGAGGACTGTATATTTACTTTACAGCTACTAGCACTTACATCACCCACTTTAGATGGGACTGCAGAACTCTGGGTTGCCAGCACTTTCTAACACATTGCTATTTGTATAATGCAAGGGTACAACAACATTTCATACTAAGTGAAGCAGACACACTCTGGATTTTAGACCTTTATTAATGACATTACACACTTTTCCACAGGATCACTCCTTTATTTGTTTTAACTGTATATATGGCAGACATGTTCACGACATATTATACCTTTATTAATAGGTTAGCACACTCTTTTTTCAGGCTCACTCACATATTATTTTATATGACAGTGCCTGCAGAGATATTATTCCAGACATTTGTTACCTTTCTTAATGGGTTATTACACTCTTTTTCTACCTCTCTAACGTTTTTATCTGACAGTACATGCAGAGGACTTATTCAGTCCATTTTATGGCTGTATTATTGGACTACAACACTTTCTTTCATGCTCTCTCCCATATTTTATATAACAATACATGTAGAATAATCACTAACCTGCCTGACGGTGCAGCCTTAGCAGCCTATCAGCATAGGCTTGCTGATTCGTAACTCGGTCACCTGCAGCTGTAAAGTAAATAAAGGGCTACTGAGACATTCCTATCCATTATACATACTCCATTTTAAATCCTTACATACTGCATTCCATGGCTACATACTCAGTTATGGGGCATCCCACATCCCACAGGCCTCCTGTATCCACTGGTTCAGGTGGTCCTCCTTTCATCTCTTCAGGTCCGCATGGTGGTGACGGAGCTGCTCACCAGTCCGGGGAACACCTGTGGCACTGGTGAGGTCATGAGCTAACCAGTTCCAAGCCTCTGCCTTGTACTCCGTCCCTTGGAACTGGCCCTGCAGGAGTCTTGCCTCATGACGGTGGACTAGGAGCCAAACCATGTATTTGGACTCCTCGGTGCCCCATTTCTGCACTCCGAAGCGCACTCCCTGTCCAACACCAGACATTCTGACCACAGATGTGAGTTACAATCAATTATGGTGTGTATTCCCACCTGTGGGGCTTAAATATGCTGCATTTCCCACACTTTTTTGTGATTGGCCATTTTCTAAAATTCTCGGCTGACTGCAGACCTGCTTAGTAATGGTTAAACTACCATTCCTAAGTTTATGAATGTTAATAGTGGCTGTTTCCCCTATGTTGTCATGGCTTAGTGGTTCTGTACTTTGATTATGATGCAAAGGGTCCTGGGTTCAAACCTTGTCATTCTTTTATTTTAATACTGTCTAGACAGGCTAGGGGGTGTGGCTGCATTTAAGCAACTTAGCTCTGCGTTGCTCCCCTGAGCCCTACGGTGCCCTGGTTGGCGCAGCATGCACGTCCGCGCAAACACATTGCGCTGGGTAAAGCATTTTTAAACTTTGGGCTCCTCTATTGCACTGGGTAAAGTGCTATTACACTATGGACAACTCTGTTTAGCTGGGTGAAGCACTATTAAACTATGGGCACCTCTGTTTAGATGAGTATAGCGCTATTAAACTATGGGCACCTGTGTTTAGCTGTGTAAAACGTTGCTTAATGGCAGGCTATTATATATCTTGGTCTTTTCAAAATATATATTTTGTTCGCTGATACATTGACCATGTCACTGCTTTTAATAAAATTTTATTCATATTTATCTGGTATTATTTCAAATACTGATTTAAAACATAAATAAGAAGGGGACTGGTGGGACTCGAACCATGAATGCCTTCTCTTTGTGCATACGCTCTACCATAACGCTATTGCGATTTGGATTAATTTGCATAAGTAGTTCTTATATGCTCTTCAATGTCACAATTGCTAACTGTGGTTAAGCAATGGGCACACCCGCGCAAACAAGCGCAAATACGGGCAGCTATATCGTGGATTTAAAAAAATATATATATTTTCCATTTTATACTTCTGATGGGGGTTTACAGTGTCAGAGAGTGTGATGTTGGGTGCAAGTACATTTGAGCGGACTCGCTCTTGTCTGTTGACATTATGCTTTTTAAAACCTTGCAGGGGCATGGACTTTTAGACTGCTCGGCAGTCAGACACGCCCCCTGCTTGCCTACTCAGTCCATGTAAGAGTTACGGATGAGTCAGCATGCCCTCATGAATATTCATGGCACGCTGACATCATACCATTCAACTGCAGCCTCAGAGTAAGACATATTAAGTCTTACATGGAGGTTTCGTGAATCCGGCCCAGTGTCTGGTAGGCACACAACTGCAATTACTTAGTTTAGTTTATTGGTGAGCAGGATAAGGATTTCATATTGGACATTATCAGATAACCAGTGATGAGATGTATAAAGCTGAGCTACAGATTGTTTTTCCAAAATTAATTTTTAGTGTTGCTAAAATGATCTCAGCATTGTTATATTTTGGGATCGCTTACTTAAGTATGATTATATTTAGGGTGTTTCTAAAGTAAATTGCAACACCTCCTTGTCACTTGTTTATCTTATCACTGTGGATTATATTAAATCCTGGAGGTGAGATGTCATTGTCAGGTATTTTTGGTTTTACCCCGGTTTCTGTGACAATGACTATATTGGGGGAGTGGACAGTGAGGTACTCATGGATATCATAGATTTTATTACATTTGCTTCTCACATTCATATTTAATAAGTGGTTATTGTGCTTTAGGGATAAATGTGTTTTAGTAGTTTGGGCATTGGGGGTACTTTGGTCAAGGTAGAGTTGCAGATGGAGGGGACCAGGGTATGGGTAAATGCCTCCACATTTAATTGAGTGGTTCTTTTGTGTAGGAATGTGTAGAAGCAAATAGGTTTTGCTTTAGTTCTATTGGTGTCCTGGTGTGTGGATTGTTCAGTTCTATATATTTGTAGCTGAATAGATCTATGGTGGATGAGTGGTACAGGCTGGGAGAGATAGTAAGGAAATCATTTTATGTTGCTCAACTTATAAGCAATGGCATGGTAACTAGATCTAAGGATGTCATCATTCCACTGTATTTAGCCCTCATCAGGCCCATCACTGACTATAATGTCCCTTTTGGTATGCACCTGACCAGGCACATGCAACAACAGGAATGCCTACAAAGGTTCCTCCCAAACAGAATAGTGGGCATAACTGGTATGTCCTATGCAGAGTGCCTTCAAGTCCTGCATCTGTACTCTGTTTCCTTTAGACTGTTGACTGGTTGACTTCTCTGGAACAGGCTTCCCATCCATATGAAGCAGAACTCTTCCCAAACTCTATTCAAAAGAAATTTGGAGCAGTGGATGGGAAAACTAGAAATACATTCCATCTGTAACCCCTAAGTCTCTAATGTGCAGAGGCAGCCTGTACATCTTACCCTAGCTTACATATACCATTTAAAATAATCTCTAAGTCATGTAAACTTGTGGGATGCAATTTGGATGCTTAGCTAGGTTGATAAAGCAGTTTTCAGAAACTCAAAATTCATATAGTCGAGACCATATGATCAAGTTTTTGAGAACTCCAAGCTTCTGAATGGAGATTGCAGCACAGCGAGGATTGGGAAATCTTTACTGTAGTGCGATCTCGGAGTTGGTATATATAATTTGCAAGGAGTGTGGGGGCGCACCAACTGGATATATGTAATAAAAAAAAAAAGATTTTTGTGGGGTTTTTTGTTGTTGTTTGAGTTTTTGGAAACTATATCATGTGGTCTCATGCATATGAATTTCCGCTTTCTAAAAACTTGATCATCTGATATAGATCCATATACATATATATATATATATATATATATATATATATATATATAAAAAAAAATATATATATATATATATATATATATATATATATATATATATGTGTGTGTCTGCGTGTGTGTGTGTGTGTGTGTGTGTGTGTGTGTGTGTGTGTATTTCTTTAGACTGAATCTAACTTCATTAACTCACAAATGATTGGAAAATTTTGATGGAAAATAACATTTGACTGAAAACACATTTTGTAAAATTACATTTGTGTGAAAAACTATATTATAACAAAATAACATTAATGCACACACATCCCCATACTCATATATACTACCTACACAGTCACACAACACTGGAGAAAAGAGAAAACAATAGAAAACACACACAGTGAATCACTGTTGACATGCTAACACATTTCAAAGAAAACCTCGTTAGAGCAAACTTACCTTAGACATGTTTTTTTGTACAGGGGAGGCACTCTGCATCCCCTACACCCTACTCACTTAAATATAGAAACTCCATGGTAGCACAACAGTTGAGAAAACTGAAAAAAGACTCAGTCAACCATTGCTTCCATAAAAAAGACAGAACACACCAACAGCAATACTCTGTAGACTTTATAATTTTCAGTCAATGATGATTCATTCAAATGTGGTTTTACTCAGATGTGTTTTAGTCAATTGCGATTCTGTGAAATATGATTTAGTCAATGAACCAGTACTATATATACATATATATATATATATATATATATATATATATATATATATATATATATATATGAGTGATTTTATTAATTGAAACTCCCAAATATTGACATCTGTTTTGTCGACAAAACAGATGGCCAACAAGTGTGCAAGATCGTCAATCCTTGGGGTTGGGAAATAATGCCCCTGCCCTGGGGATTGTACAGTTTTGGAGTTAGTATATCTAATTAACATCTTTATTATATTGTCATGTATGACACAAGCAGTCATATATTGATATAAATGAAGACAAACCATATTGACAAATGTTTAGTTGCAAACATTATACATCACTTAAACTGTGTCCAGTTGTTGTCAGTCATGTATTACATAGCTCATTCAAATCTTGCCTTCTTTTAAACCTCTTTCCTCCTCTCCAAGTATCGCTCCCACAATTTCCATTTTTTTCTATATAGTTTGCTCCTACTCTTTTCTAAAGATCCTAATTACAGTAATTTTATCTCTGTTACTATATTCACTCCTTCTAGTAGAGTTGGTTTATACTCTGATTTCCATCTTTTAGTAACTGTTTTTTTTGGCAGTCACCATAATTAGACTCAGCAAGACCATACTATGTCTAGGCAATTCCGATCCTGTAACAAAACTCAAAAAATCACCTCCTTACTTATATCAGTTTGCTTACCCAGTATCTCTGACAGACGAGTCTGCAGGGAATCTTTAAGGTCTACAAATCATTACACTCTTAAAAAATATGTTCCTAATTATCTTTTTCTTCCCCATCACACCTCCCACATTTGTTGTCTACTTGAGGAAAATTCTTTGTAGTCTACTAAGGATATAAAATGTCTTTGTAAACACTTCCAAGCAAATATCCTAATTCTTTTAGACTGTTGCATATTTGTGAGATATGCACATATTCCCCCATATTTTTTGTTTGTGAATTGCTTATCCACTCTCTCTCTCCCCCCAATCTTATCTAAGCTCCGCTGATTGATTCTTATAGTTATCATGCAATATTTTGTATGCTTTACTGATTATTCCTTTTTTAACAGCAGCTTCTGTTCTAGATTCTACCAATAACTCTACCAGTGCTGATCTTTCACTTAGGATCCCCTATTTCTTTTTCTTTGCCTATACTTTGATATCAGTCCTTGATAGGGAAGGAAATAATCCCTAGCCTCCAGTCCAAATAAATTATTGGCCTCTTCCCATTCTATTACCTTTCCCTTTCTAATTATTTGGTCCCAGTACTTTGGCTCTTTTGCCAGTTTTCTCCAATAAATTCCGGCCCCCTTTTGCCTATCGGCTGTATCCTTAATTGCAGTCATCCTTATCGGATGAATCTCCTTTCTCCATTCCCATGTTGGCTTAGTTCTTCGAATACTTTCTGCTACTATATGAATAAAACACCACATATAGTTACTGTTTTTCTCCTTAAGGTTATGCATTAAAAATCCCAGTCCCTTCTTGTTTCTTGAGCTTCACCCCTGTTTCAACATCATCCCTTTCCATTTTGAATTATAGGTTTTGCTTGTATGTATAGGAACCTTAACGATGTAGTTCTGAAATACCCCTTCAAATTTATGAAGATCCTTGTTGAGGTGCAATCATGTTTTTGTGTGTTTGGATGGAATATGACCAGTTTGGTTTGGGACCAGTAGGGAATAATGAGATGAAGTGAGAAGATGCAGTCGTCATTCAAAGTGCGTGCGAGAATGGAGACATTAGAGAAAATATGTGGTGCATTAGTGATTAAAAGTTAAAGAAGAGAGTATGTTTTTTAAATTAGGCTAAGTGGGCAAAATGTAAAGTGGTTAGCCAGTCCTGGATAGGGATTTTAAGTGAGTGATTAATACTAAAGGCTCCCAGTATAACAATATTATCCCTGGGCTTAGAGAACTGTGTGATTTGATTAACAAAATGCTGGAAGTTAGTGTAATTTCTAAGAGATGAGGTTTACTAGGACAAGCTAAACTGAAACTGTGTTGTTGAGCCTGTGTTTAACAAGTAACTGGTTAAGTTCTGCATGACTCTTAGATGTTTTTGCTCTACTAGAGAAGCTCTGAAGATGTTTTTATAAGGAAGAGTGTCCCTTTATCATGTCTTTTACATGGCTGTGACTGAATGTGTATTCAGGGAAGTGGTATGAAAGTTGAAGACTGGTAGTTTTGAAACATGATTTGTTATAGCGAAGATGTCTGCATTGTGGGTATCTAGAAGTGTGCTCAGCTAAATGAGGGTGTTATGCTTTCATCTTTGAGAAGAGCAAATGTTATGTTTGAGTGGGTTTGTCACATTAATAAATGGATGGTTGAATATGAGAAAAGGGGGCCATGCATTAATTTCTAGACAACTCTGAATTATCAGTCATATAGTAAAGTTGAGAAACAATGGTATAAGAGGTGGAGTTTGCATTTTTGGCACATATTAAATAAGAAGACAGTAGGTCAGTGGTAGTTGAGAGGAGAGAGTAATGCAGTGTGGAATTTAAAGGTTAAACTTTAAAGAAACTTTAAAGAAGTTTAAAAATTTTAAAGTTAAAAGAGTAGTGGGTGATACTGCAATTAAAATGCTCTGAGGAAGTGGTGGAGTTTGGCTTTAGGAGAGATTTAAATTACGGCATAGATCTAAGATTTGTAGCTCTACAAGGAGGGCCTGTAACACAATGGCAAACTGACATCTTCATAGTGTGAATGGGTAGGGAGAATAAAGGCGATGGTTACTATGTCAGGTGTGAAGGGGAATGTATAAGGTTAGTGTATGAGGAAAGAAAGATGATGAGTAAGGTGGTGAGCGTGGGAAATGAGTGTCCATAAAGAGAATTATGATAGCATGTATGTGTGTGGGCATGAAGTTGCTTTGGAGAAACATGCACATACAATGGAGAAGAAAGGGGAGGAGGCGGCAGTAAGGCAAGTAAAGAAAAGAGATGTATAAGTAAAATTGAATGACAGTGGAAATGCAGTGTTGGGAGAAGAGTCTGCACAATTTGGTTGGAAGAAGGGAATAAAACTGTAGCAGACTCAGCCTGTTGGGATCCTAGTAATTTGATATACTAGATGTCTATTTCATGCTACTGTTGAACTGAGATGTATGGAAAGTTGGAGGAAATTATGGCAAAAATAAAGAAGATAAAAGGCAAGGAGGGAAAGGAGGGAGACGTATATTATGGAATGTAGAAAGATTAGTAGGCGGAATGGAAATAAATAACATACTGTATCGTGTAGGTAGTCTCCATAACCAACTTGCACTGTATTAAGTAAAGAGTGAAGGATGTGTGAAAGATGCATATGTCTGCTGATGAGGGAGTAGGGCAGTGAAGCTTTAAGAGTGTCTACGAAGGGGATGGGTGGGTAGGGAGAAGGTCAATAAGAGTGCAAAGAGACGAGAATGGGTATACTGACTGATTGGCGTAAAAGTGTTTTTGAACCTAAGAAAAAATCAGGAAACTTCATCTGTTCTTATTTTATTACTGCTCTTAAAGTCATTTTGCTCTTTTGATGATTTTAAACTGCTTTATTATCTGATTTACACTTAATTATCTCTGTTAATACTTTTTGATAATAGCTTTTTCTTGCCTAGTGTCTTGGTCATTTTGGAGGCAGCACTAGTTGGTCAAGTAGGAACAGCCTAATTGCCGCTGTGTCTAGGTAGTTCAGTGCTACTGACTTGAATTTATAGCTGTTTTTCATTGGTTCTCATTTGTCTTTGCTTGATATATTCAATGCACACCTCTGAGTACACTGCCATTATAGGTGTAGTCGATTAGTGAGCAGCACGTGCAACTCCAAATTTTCCCCATAGTTAGTACTGCTTTTACACGTATCTTCATTCAGCATGTACCAGGTGAAAGTGTGCTCTGGGTGAAAACAAACTGACCAGAGCTTTGCAAAGCCATTAATTGCTATGGGAAAACAATACATTTGTGTGCAGTCTGATCTACCAGCTCATGAACACTGCAATCCACTTATCTCCATCAGTTTAACATTAGTATCTTAACAAATGGCTTTATTGCAAAAGCACTTCCATTCTTGCCACAAAAAGTCTTTGTATAATCAGAGCCATAGTTGCTTTTTCTTAACAGGGTCATTTTTACACATCAACACGTGGCATCACAGAATGACATTATTGAGGTAGTATTCACAAACCTAGCCCCTGTCTGTTCTCTTCCCATGCCCGGTCCTTAATTTGTACAGTCTAACCATAATTTGGTTACTTTTACACTTAAAACTTCCACTTCTTTGGTTACAAGCATTACCATCTTTAAAATTTCCAAATGTATCCATCCCGTTTATGATAGACCCAGCTATTCAGCAGTTATACAAGTGATTGTTTTGCACATTAACTTAAATGCATTGACATTGCTGTCCTTTCCAAAACCAGATATAGTTGTATATTTAAAAATAAACTGCCCTGATAGTCTACTGATATAAAAAATGTATAACAGAAAGAAGAAACTTCTTAAACTGCCCCATGAGGCTAGAACTCCACAGCATCAAAATAACATTAAATAACGTGAAAAATCTCAGTATGAAACTAAAGTAACTGTATAGACCAGTACAGCATCACACAGATTATGATTAGCAACAGAAGCAAAGTATAATTGTAAGTCATTATTCTGTTTTGTCAAAAAATTAAGAAGTGTCTTTTAGTGCTGCACCTAGCTTCTCCACAATGAAGCATCCCACTAAAACCCAAACACACATTGCAAACATACTGACTAGCAAGTTTGCAGCAAATTTCTTCCCTAAAACTACCATTGCTTCTCAAACCTTTCTTAAATCAGTCCGCCCCCCTTATCACTAAGGAACACATTCTAAAATTACTCTTAAAGATAGAGAATGCTTCTTCCATGGCTCCAGTCAGCATATTGTGTTGTCTAATAAACAGTGTTAAACATAAACTGATTGATCCCCTCCACAAACTCTTTAACATAAGCCTTGCTACATCCTCTGGCTCTTTATTATGGCACACTTCTGTAGCAATACTTCTCCATAAGATTTTATGTACCACAGACCCACAGAACTATATACCCATCAGTCTTATGAGTCTTATCTATACAGCTATGGAGTGCATCACCACAGACAATATGGAGATAATGACATCAAAAAACTTGATAAAACAAGACTCACTACAATTCATCTTTAAAAAGGGCAGGGCTTGTCTACTGAATCTTGTCAGTTTTTTTTTAGAAGTTTACCTAGGCAGTGGTTACACAATTTATGTTGCCTACCTTGATATGGCCAAGATACTTGATACACTACAACATGATGGTCCCCTGAATTGCTGGTGCCTGGAAATTACCACTGCTGGTCTCAGCACAACCACTGTTCCCTGAGATATTACACACCTACACTGATCCTCTCACCAGAATCAAAAGGTGAGTATGAGTACCAAGCTCTGGATGAGAAGCAGGCCTCAGCCTGTTTGCTCATCCACATAGTTGTCCCACGTCATACAAGGCTTTGTAGGCTTGACATACCCTTTTCCAGGTAGATACCTTGATTAGCAACCAGACCACTCATGTCAGTGTGCATGTATTATGCTATGTGTTCTGGGGTTGTTAAGATTTCACTAGGGTAGTGACTAGATGATGTTTAGGAGCAGAGCTGCAGGGTCACAATATAATGATCAATGTCAGGTGACATACATGTCCAAGGTTGCACAAACAAGCACCACAGTGGCAGTGATCTATCTTACACGACAATTTCACAGCAATGCATGCAGCCTGACCTTCAACAGCTTAATGTTGGACATCTGTGTGACATGGATCCAAGGCCTACTGCACAGGGTTGGCCACCTTTGGACAAAGTGTGTGTATATCTAGCATGTCCTAAGTATGTCATACTGTACATTTCTGTTACCGGAACAGATGTCTGTGTTCCCACATCATGTCACACTACATCTACTCTGCTGTGTGGTTGTTTAACAGCCATTGCATAGTTGCAAGTCCAAAGCTATGTCTGCAATGTTGAACAAGTTCTTGGTACCTGCACAGACATCCACATCTTCACTGCAAAGAGTTCCTACAGACAGAGTGTTTGATACTCTCAACCCCAAGGGTGTGGCAGCATGACCCTAAATTTGCTGGAGTTGAACATTGTCACATTGGAGGTTTAGTATTGCGACCATGTCTAATAACAGGATTATGGGTAATGCAAGGGCCACATGCCTGGCAAAGCATCATACTCACTCACCCATGTTATGGCACACTGTCAGATGCTGTTTTACCTTAGCAGAACTATATAAAGGTGACAACATGTTACATTCCAGCAGCTGTCAGGCCACTACCTAACTATGGCCTGCTGTGATGTACACACAAGCAGGACTCTACTGCTAAGAGCATTATGCATTATCAGTGATTGCAGACAGGATGTGGAAAGCATCCCCATCCCTCTACTCATATACCATACAAGCACAACGCGTGAGAGATGTGACTATATTACAAACCTTGATTCCATGGTGTCTAACACAACAGTCAGTACATATGGCAATGAGTAGTTTGCCAACATGCACACCTCAACACCTACTCCACCCACACCTGCGTGTGCGGAGCTCTTTATCACAAACACACACAAACAACAGACACCTCAAAAACCCAAATGGAAGCCCACTACACATAATCAGACCTCTGTAGAACACAGTACACATAATAGCTCACAAACCATTGTGTCAAGGGTGACATACCTGAGGTACATCACAGCATCAAACCTATTAGTCATAGGTGACTACATCACAAGACACACTGACATCCCCCTCACCAGGCTACATATCAGAAAGTTCATAGTTAGCTGTCAGTGAGGTGCCATGATTCTCCATACTACACATGCACACAAGTCTGTCAACATCAGGTAATGGTATGAAAACTTCATAGTTCCTGCTTTTGTGTGCAGCTGGAGACATAACTCACTGCACTGTATGCAGAGACATGACTGAGCTTATGGACTCTGTGTGTCTGGTGAGTATCCTCATAGCATTCAGCTGAATTTGATCTTCATGTAGGATCATGGCTCAATACATATGGCAAATGATTGCAGTCAATAATTGGCTTAGCATGTGGTGTCATTATAAGGGGATCCACTACATGTCAGCCTGGGATGAGTTGCTCAACAGACCTTGCTGCTTTGCCAGAGATGGCCTTCATCTATCATCCCTGGGATTTAATGTGCTGGCCAAGGCTTTTGACATCCTCATAGTGCATTCTATAGGGAATGTCTCCAGGGAAAACTTTCCAGTGAGAAAACGCCATCTTCAAACAACATCACAATTATGCTGCTTCATGCTAGGAATGTGAACAATGACCTACACTCATTGGAAGGTGTCCCCACCTTGGAATATGCTGATATTATCCCAGTCACAGACACCTGGTTGAAGGCTGTGGACAGCAACACAGACATACCAGGGTACACATCCTTCCACATGTTCAGACCTCAAACTGACAGTGTGCATGGTAATGCAGGTGATGTGTACATACTCACTAACGATAGATACACATCCATTCGGGTACACAATGTGATTCCATGGGAACACTACAGCTGCTACACACTGCTGAAAGTGCACCTAATCAAGTGTCTGCCAGCTACAGGAGCAACTCCATAATGCAGGGCACCCATTATGCTTATTTGAATGTATTTGTGGCTATCATGATACATCACAACACCATGGTTTGGGGTGACGTTCACTACCCACCAACTGTGTTGGTTAGTCATGCTCAATCTTACGTGACAAAATGTTAGTTCACATCCTTAACTGCAATGCCCTGGACCAGTTTAGTGACATCCCCACAAAGGGAGACAATGGAATGCATCAGGTGCTTCCCAGTATGGATGACTACTGAAGTATCTCCACTATGAGGTCCTCCCTGGCAAGATCTGGTCACAAATTGGTCTAATTAACAGAAAGTATCACACCTGACCCCCCTGCAGCAATTTCAGTATTATAATTCAACCAAGGAAATTATAACCCCCCTATGGGATGGTATAAGTAGCTTGACTGCACCACCCCATACAGATTGAACAGGCAACTATGCTGAGCTCTACAGCAATTATTTATGCAAGCACCTGTACAACTGCATAGACATGACTTTACCTGACAGGAAGGAAACAAGCTCCTTATGACACGGCAAACTTATCTAGTAGACAAGTGTCATTATCAGGCTGGTCAATAAGAGGTAAACATTGCTGTGTGACAGATGGAGTGAGGGAGCCCCCCCTAACATGGGAACACACTATCCTCAGCTAAAATAAGCAAATAGTGTCATAGTGATGTCCTGTAAAAGAAAGTATGTGACAAAATTAGCCTTCTATACAAAAAACAACCACAAGGAATAGTGTAGTTACATGTGTAACCCAAGAGAAAAGGCCGAGATTGTTGCTAAACATGTACATATAATAAGCTTGTAGACATAGCTAACCTGCTGTCTGACAGGTTCTGTGACAGTATTAGTCCTGTGTCCCCACCACATGTACCACATGACATCCCTACAACCTGACCCATACCTTCTGTATCTACAGAGCAGGTCATAAATGGCTTCACTAAAGAAGATGCAGCATCTATTGGACCTGCTAACATCCCCCAGGCTGTGTCCTACAGTGGAGCCAACAAGGTTTACTAACAACATAGTGAACTCCTTGCAACCATAGTTAACCACCAGCTGAATCTCAGCTGACTGGAAAATGGTAACTTTTATTCCCTTGCACAAGGATGGTGCATCCACCGACCATAAGAACTTTAGACCTATTAGCCTGAACAGCCATATCTGTAAGCCCATGGGGAAAATCATCATTGACATGATCAGCAAAGACATATGTAATCTACAAACAGTTGACCCTACACAATATGGATTTCTGAAAGGAAGATCCTGCCTGATAAACCATGTGGACATGTATGAGGTAGTCACAAAGGACCTGGATGAGGGGACGTCTGTGTATACAACCCTCAGGACTTAGCCAAGCCATGTGACACTATCCCCCACTCAGGCACCATTGACAGCATTAACAAAGTAGACATCAACAATAATGTCATTAGATGGGTCACTGATAGTACTCATACTCAAAATATGGGAATCTACCTTCAATAGCTGATCTGTAACCAGTGGTGTACCACAGGGCTCAATCCTGGCTCCTCTATTGCTTGGAATCCATTTAACCACAGAACAAGCACAACATGCATGTCTGTGGCTCACAGGGTTGGCTAATGCCTGCAAACTGTGTGTGGCCATAGAATCTCCCAGTCATATCAATATCCTACAAATGGGTCTTCATGAACAAATGCTTGTTGACATACTCATGGCCTTAAACACAATGAAAATATGTATGTAGTATAATTTTCATTGCTAACACCAATTTGTTTGGTAAGTAGCACATCAGCAGCAACACCTGATGTACATACTCAGGGATGAAAGACCTGGGCATACAAGCTTGGAAACAAAGGTTTACATCTACTTTAGTTTGCATCACAATGTCTCCCCAGTAGTAAGAAGGGGATTATATGTTGGACATGTCATAACTGAGGGCACAGTCACCCTAACATGACATAGGTATAATTTCCATGTGGTCTTCTTTCAGCAGGCCAGTATTTGAGTGCAGTGGCCATTTTGTCAGGTACCTTTACAAACACTAGAGACAATTGCACATAAGGCAACTTTTCCTCACAAGGGAACTTCAGGTCATCAGTATCTGTCCTATGCGGATTATCTGATATAACTGACATTGTAGTCTGTGCAAAATACAGTACTCAGATGGGATCTCTGCCTTGCATATGGGGCAAAGTCTGACCCTGCTTTATTGGAAATGCTGCATATATGTAGTTGGAATAGTACATGGAGTAATTGCTGTAAGGACATTAACCATATATGCGACATTACTAACACGTGCTGTTGGGAGGGCGAGATGTCTACAGACTTTAAAATACCTTTGAAACAGACTCCCACCTAATGCCAAACAAAACATCTAATTGTCCCTCCCCCTCCTCAGATGCAATCTGTCTGATTTGCTGGGTGAGTGGTATTTCACCACAGGCCTTCTGCCTGTGTCCCTCATGGCAGGGGCAATATGTGCTGATCTTGTAAATAAGGATAAGAATTTGGCTAGGATTGTAAAGGCTCTAGGGCTAGTACGCAATTAAAGTCCAATGATCCTTTGATCCCATACACTGCTGTAAAGCATTCTCAAATCCACACACGTGGCTACAGTGAGACTCGCACCACTACTAATATTTACAGAATACTGCACAGCATACACACTCTGAGTTGACTCTAATCAGATTAGAACACAAACCTAAAGTACACACTACATATCACAGTACGTACCACATGCGCCATGGACAAATCTGTTGTAAACATCTGTTTAAGTATTCTTATGTTAGATGACATCAGCAAGCCTTGTTGTCGTCAGGAACTTGGAAGCCCACGTCAGCTGGTACATCCAAAATACTGTGAAATCAACCTCTTTCCAAGTCAGTGTGGTGATCTTATGTATTTTGTAGGAAAACACACACACAAACTGGCCTAGAGTGAGATCAGAACCCCTACCTATATAGTCATATACACCATAGATCACAGTACTTATAGCATATACCACAACAGCAGACTGACAACAGAATGGCAGTTACTAGCCTCAAGGTGCATGACATCAGCAGGCCTTGTGCAAGACAGGAGTTTGGAAACCAGGATCAACAGCAAGGGCCAAAAATACAGCAGTATGGCAGTCAATGAAGGATTCTCATTTGTTTAGCAGGGAGAGAAACACACGTGTGCGCACGCGCGCACACACACACACACACACACACACACACACACACACACAAACAAATACAACAAGAGTCCTACAGTGAGGTCAGAACCCCTACCTATCTAGTTTTACACACTACAGATCACAGTACTTATTGCATGCACCACAGCAGAAGTCTGCTACACATATAACTGCAGGAAACTACTTGTGGAGTACATAAACTAGGCTCATCTTGAACAGCATGTGTGGCCAGCAGAGTGACGTGATTCTTACTGCTTTCTGCATCTAGTAGCCTAGCAATCAGATAACTGTTTATTTTCCTAGCTATGAGGCTACAATAGCCATTTTGGTCATATGTGGCTGTTTACATTTGGATGGGAAAGCACAATGTACTCTGCTAATGTGTGCATAGGCAACATTATACATTTCACCACCTGTTCATGTGTTTGGGCATGTGTGATGACAAACAGCAGGCACAGGGGGCTGTAAGTAAGTGCATTAGCTAGTGCTGAGCCCTTATTTTGGTCCTTTGAGCAATATGATATATATATATATATATATATATATATATATATATATATATATATATATATATATATATATATATGTCATCATGCATCTTTACTCACCATTATCAGGGCATGTGGGACAATAGAGACATACACACTCATATAAACACATTTATATATGTTTATGTATATAACAGGGACATATATATATATATATATATATATATATATATATATATATATATATATATATATATATATATATATATATATATATATATATATATATATATATAGATGGAGGTATGTGTGTGTGTCTGTGTGTGTGTGTGTGTGTGTGTGTGTGTGTGTGTGTGTGTGTGTGTTTGTGTGTGTGTGTGTGTGTGTGTGTGCTCCCCCCTTTCCCTCCTTACCTTTCATTTTCTTTATTTTTGCCATAACTTCCCTCAAATTTCCATATATCTCAGTTCACTAGTAACATGAAATAGACATCTAATATATCAAATTACTAGTATCCGAACAGGCTGGGTCTGCTACAGTTTTATCCGCTTCTTCCAACCAAATTGTGCAGACTCTTCTCCCAGCACTGCATTTCCACTGTCATCCAGTTTTACTTATACATCTCTTTTCTTTACTTGCCTTACTGAGGTCCACCTCCTCGCCTTTCTTCTCCATCATATGTGTATGTTTCTCCAAAGCAACTTCATACTTACCTTTCAGTTCTACACATGTATCTTTAAATTACCCACACACATACATACCATCATAATTCTGCTTATGACATGGCAAACCTGTCTAGTAGACAAGTGTCATTATCAGGCTGGTCAATAAGAGGCAAACATTGCTGTGTGACAGATGGAGTGAGGGAGCCCTCTAACGTGGGAAAACACTATCCTCAACTAAAACAAGCAAATAGTGTCATAGTTATGTCCTGTAAAAGAAAGTATATGACAAAATTAGCCTCCTCCACAAAAGAACATTACAAGGAGTAGTGCAGTTACATATGTAACCCAAGAGAAAAGGCCCACATTGTTGCTGAACATGTACCTAATGATACCACATATAATAAGCCAGTAGATATAGCTAACCTGCTGCCTGACAGGTTCTGTGACAACATTAGTGCACTTTACCCATCACATGTACCACATGACATCCCTACAACCTTTCCCATACCTTCTATATCTACAGAGCAGGTAGCGAATGGACTCACTAAGGAGGACACAGCATCTGTTGGGCCTGCTAACATCCCAGGCTGTGTCCTACAGAGGAGCCAACAAGGATTACTATCAGCATAGTGAACTCATTGCAATCATAGTGTAACCACCAGCTGCATCACAGTTGACTAGAAAATGATAACTTTTATCTCCTTGCACAAGGATAGTGCATCCACTGATCACAGGAACTTTAGACCTATTAACCTGAGTAGCCATATTTGTAAGCCCATTGGGAAAATCATTATTGACATGATTGGCAAAGACATGTGTAATCTACAAACAGTTGACCCTACACAGTATGGATTTCTGAAAGGAAAATCCTGCCTAATAAACCAGGTGGACATGGATGAGGTGATCAACAAGGACCTGGATGAGGGGACATCTGTGCATACAACCCTCTGGACTTCGACAAGCCATATGCCACTATCCCCCCACTCAGGTATCATTGACAACATCACCAAAGTAGACATCAGCACTAATGTCATTAGATGGGTCACTGATAGTACTCATACTCAAAATATGGGTTTCCACATTCAAAAGCTGATCTGTAACCAGCGGTGTACCACAGGGCTCAGTCATGGATCCTCTATTGCTGGGAATCCATGTAACCACAGTACAAACACAATATGCATGTCTCTGGCTCACAGGGTTGGCTGATGCCTGCAAACTGTGTGTGGCCATAGAATCTCCCAGTAATGTCAATATCCTACAAAAGGGTCTTCATGGACAAATGCTTGTTGACATACCCATGGCCATAAATACCATGCAAATATGTATGTAGTATTGCTTCCATTGCTAAAGCCAATTTGTCTGGTAAGTAGCACATCTGTAGCAACACATGATGTACATAATCAGGGATGAAAGGCCAGAGCATACAGGCTTGGAAATAAAGGTTTACACCTACTTTAGTTTACATCACAATGTCTCCCCAGGAGTAAGAAGGGGATTATATGTTGGTCATGTCATAACTGAGGGCACAGTCACCCTAACATGACATAGGTATAATCTCCATGTGGTCTTCCCTCAGCAGGCCAGTATTTGAGTGCAGTGGCCACTTTGTCAGGTTCCTTTACAAGCAGTAGAGGCAATTGCAAATAAAGCAACTTTTCCTCACATGGGAACTTCAGGTCATCAGTATCTGTCCTATGGGGATCATCTGATATAACTGTCATTGTAGCCTGTGTAAAATACAGTACTCAGAGGAGATCTCTGCCTTGCATGCGGGGCAAAGTCTGACCCTGCTTTATTGGAAATGCTGCATATATGAAATTGGAATGATACATGGATTAATTCCTGTAAGGACATTAACCTGGTATGAGACATTACTACCACATGCTGTCAGGAGGGAGAAATGTCTACAGACTTTAAAATACCTTTGAAACAGATGCTCACCTAATGCGAAACAAAGCATCTCATTGTCCCTCCCCCTCCCCAGATGCAATCTGTCTGATTTGCTGGGTGATTGTTATTTCACCACAGGCCTTCTGCCTGTGTCCCTCATGGACAGGGGCAATATGTGCTGATCTAGTAAATACGGGTAAAATCTTGTCTAGGATTGTAAAGGCCCTAGGGCCAGTACGCTATTAAAGTCCAATGGTTCTATGATCCCATACACTGCTTTAAAATGTTCTCAAATCCACACACGTGGCTACAGTGAGACGCACACCACTACTAATTAATATTTACAGAATACTGCACAGCACACACACTCTGAGTTGACTGTAATCAGATTAGAACCCAAACCTATGGTACACACTACATATCAGAGTATGTACCACATGTGCCATGGGCAAATATGTTGTAAACATCTGTGAAGGTAATCTTATGCTAGATGACATCAGCAGGCCTTGCAGTGGTCAGGAAGTTTGAAGCTCACTTCACCTGGTACATCCAAAATACTGTGAAATCAACCTATTTCCAAATCAGTGTGGTGATCTTATGCATTTGTAGGAAAACACACACGCACACAAACTGGCCTAGCGTGAGATCAGAACCCGTTCCTATCTAGTCTTATACACTTTAGATCACAGTACGTATTGCACACACCACAGCAGTAGTCTGACAACAGAATGGTAGTTGCTAGCCTTAAAGTACATGACATCAGCAGGCCTTATCCGAGTTAGGAGTTTGGAGACCAGCATAAACTGCAAGGGCCAAAAATAAAGCAGTTTGGCAGTCAATGAAGGATTCTCATTTGTTTAGCAGGGAGATAAACACACACACACACACACACACACACACACACACACTGGCCTACAGTTAGGTTAGAACCCCTATCTATTTAGTCTTACAGACTACAGATCACAGTACTTACTGCACGCACCACAGCAGAAGCCTGCTATACATATAACTGCAGGAAACTACTTGTAGAGTACATAAACTAGGCTTATCTTGTACAGCATGTGTGGCCAGCAAAGTGGCATGTGATTCTTACTGTTTTCTGCATCTACTATCTTAGCTGTCAGATAACTGTTTATTTTCCTAGCTATAGGGCTACAGTAGCCATTTTGGTCATATGTGGCTGTTTGCATTAGAATGGGTAAGTACAATGTGCTCTGTCAATGTATGCATAGGCAACATTATACATTTCACCACCTATTTATGTGTTAGAGCATGTGTGGTGACATCCAGCAGGCACAGGGGCCTGTAAGTCAGTGCGTTAGCTAGTGTTGAGCCCTTATTTGTGGTCCTTTAAGAAACATTATATATATGTCATAGTGCATCTTTACTCATCATTATCATGGCATTTGGGAAAATAGAGACATACACACTCATATAAATGCATTTATGTATGTTTATGTATATAACAGACACATATATAGAGATGGAGGTGCATGTGTGTGTGTGTGTGTGTGTGTGTGTGTGTGTGTGTGTGTGTGTGTGTGTGTGTGTGTGTGTGTGTGTGTGTGTGTGAGTGTGTGCTCCCCCCTTTCCCTCCTTACCTTTCATCTTCTTTATTTTTGCCATAACTTCCCCAAACCTTCCATACATCTCAGTTCACCAGTAGCATGAAATAGACATCTAATATATCAAATTACTAGTATCCTAACAGTCTGGGTCTGCTATAGTTTTATTCACTTCTTCCAACCAAATTGTGCAGACTCTTCTCCCAGCACTGCATTTTCACTGTCATTCAATTTTACTTATACATCTCTTTTCTTTACTTGCCTTACTAAAGTCCTCTCCTTTCTTCACCATAGCAACTTCATACTTACACTTCAGCTCTACATGTGCATCTTTAAATCACCCACACACATACATACCATCATAATTCTGCTTATGACATGGCAATCCTCTCTAGTAGACAAGTGTCATTATCAGGCTGGTCAATAAGAGGCAAACATTGCTGTGTGATAGATTAAGTGAGGGAGCCCCCCTAACGGGACCACATGATCCTCAGCTAAAACAAGCAAATAGTGTCATAGTGATGTCCTGTAAAAGAAAGTATGTGACAAAATTAGCCTCCTCCACATAACTAAAAGGGATAGTGTAGTTGCATGTGTAACCCAAGAGAAAAGACCCAGATTGTTGCTGAACATGTACCTAATGATACCTCATTTAATAAGCCTGTAGACATAGCTAACCTGCTGTCTGACAAGTTCTGTGACAACATTAGTCCCCATCACATGTACCACATGACATCCCTACAACCTGTCCCATACCTTCTATATAACTCACATAACTTTAAATTTAAAGTGTTGGAAGTCATACATAAACATTTGAGACTAGGGGATCAAAATAATAAGCTAGAGATGTCTGATTATAGATGGATAGTAAGACTTGCAGCAGATAGAACACCTGGTTTAACTAATAGAGTAACACTTAAACCTATGCTTGACTTTAGACAGAAGCAAAACAAATAGTTACAGTTTTCACTATTTGTATTTGTATTAGGTGTATATATATTTCTAC